>NC_048415.1:19911999-19936398 GCF_013103735.1 Etheostoma cragini
AATGTGCCTTTGGAACATTGGATGAATGGTTGCTGATAATGGGAAATGTAGATATTGCATTAAAGATCAGCCACCCAACCAGATCAGATGGTATCCTGTCTATAATGGAGTGAAATGGAAATTTGTAAGTGACCCCAAACTTTTGACCGGTAGTGTATATTATTATTATTATTTAAATTATATTACTGCAAATAAATCCCAATTACAAATTGCCGTGGATATATCAGGAATTGTTTTTGTGTGTCTTGTGAATGTGGCTGTGCATTTTGTATGAATAAAAAAGGAATTTAAAGCAAAGCGTTCACTGCCGACAAGTGGTCAAAGTGAGGCAACACAACTTTAAATTCAACGCAGACTTGACAGCAGATTACAGTTCTTGAGTGAATGTATAATTTACTTTCCACTTCTGTATATTGACATTCTCTAACAAGCAGAAACTCTTTCCAGAATTCCTTGGTATGTGGTCTTATCATACGCCCATAATGTGCGGACGCATTGGACGGACAGTTCCTTCTAGTGTGAGGACAAATACATTTACGAGGATCATATGAAGGCAGCACTTCATGACTAGTGGCGACAAACGCCCACGTCACCGGCGCTTGTGCCACGTCAAGCTTGACGTAGCAGGAGGTGTAGTCCGGGTGGGAGGCGACTTAACGAATACAAGAAACCACAGAACGATTGGCATTAATGGTGTTAAACCCAAGAGGAGCACTTGTCAGAGGTAAGAGTTTAATACTTTACTCATGTTGTCTTTTATGTTTTCATTGAGCTATGCTTAATGATAGCTTCACAGTTAATGTTAGCCTGTTAGCCTCCTGCTAGTATATATGCTCGGCTCTGGGTCCCCTATCACTCGCGTGCTGCTTCTGCTGCCTCTAATAATTGATTAATCTCGTTTGCATAGCAACACACGTAGTGTGAGCGCACATCATAGCAACAGCAACCTATTTCATTAAACCAGGTTTATACTAAATGTCCTCTGCTACTAATGTAGAGGCACACCTGCTGTGTTTTGCTGAGAATAGCCTCAACTTCAACATCATATTAAAGACTCGACACAGAAACAAAAAGTTTGAAAGTAACGTTATTATGAATACTGTAAGTAGCAAATGTGTTGTTGCTGTATCCTTCAGCATCCCATTCAAATGCTGAAAGATCCCTTCCAGTAGTGGTGTGATTATTTCCTCGTCCAACAAGCTGCTCATTGTGGGTGTGTAGGTTCAAACAAATATTTTAATTAAACATTCCAGTAGTTATATTGCAAAGGATTTGCCCATAGTTTCGCTGTAGTTTCATGCTGGGTGTTGCTATGTCACTGGTTGTGCTAGTTTTACCAGCCAGATGGATTGTAGAAATACTGAGGTCATGAGTCAACCCCACCCACCTTCAACCAAACAAAATGTTTTGTCTCCTGCATTATCATGGTCAGGTGCGGGGGGTGTAACTCTGGTCTGGGTTACCAAAATTTTTTCATCAGGAGTAAACTTATGTATTTTTTGGTCTAAAAACCATCTGATTGAATAAAAAAAAGTGTGAATTGTTTAATGTAAACTCCATTACATGACCTCCGTATCCTTTGTTGCAGCTATCGTCCTGCTCAAAAGTAAGCATTCATCCCCATTTTCTTTTTTTTTTATATGCGTTTCAGTGTGGCAGAGTTAATAAAAAACACTGTTCATCATGGACCCTAACGCCAGTGGACTCGCCATGAGGTTGGCTGAAGCCGGCCAATCTCACCTCCTGCAGTTTTGGAAAGAGCTGAGCCCTGAGGAGCAGGCCGAGCTGACTCTTGACCTCCAGGGGATGGACTTTCAGGAGATCAATGGGTTTTTCAAGAAGGCCATGGAGACGTCCGGCAGCAGTAAACAGGAAAAGATGGACAGTCGCATGGAGCCGGTGCCCCGGGAGGTGCTTGGGAGTGTGACTAGGGACACGGCGAGTCTTAAAGACTGGGAGATAGCAGGTACGCTTCATCTAAACGGTTTCTGCACCCACAACTTGTATTCATGTATTCTGCCTTAACCCTCAAATGTTTCCACCTGTAACTGACATGTCAACATGCTATTTATTTAGTTATTTATTTATTTATTACAATGTCATATGGTAGAAGTGAACATATATGACTTTGCCTAGTTACTAGAGGAGCAATAATCCTCCAGAGAGACTGACACTTAGCAATTAATTCTTGTTGTCAAGCCACTTTCCAAAGCAGTGCACCACGGGTGAGGGAGAGGAACTATTTCCTGGTGTCAGACTGAAGAGGATTAAAACCTCACATTGTTAAGCAGATGCTTTGATGTTGAGATGGTGAAGTTGGTGTTTTCATTTCATTGTTTAATAAAACCCTGTCAAGAAGTCCTCATTATGTAGCATCAGAAATTCCCCTTTTGCTTGCTGTGTGGTTGTAAAACTTAAAACTGCTCCCAGTTGCAGTCTCCTGCGTACATTTGAAATATGAGTAAGTTAGCTTGCGTTGTTCATTAGACTTTACGCAATCTCCCTTGCAGTGGGGGTCTGACCATTTAGCCAGTCTGAGTTTGAGGTTTTTTTCACTAGGGGATGATGACAGTGGAGGCGGGCAGCAGAGAACATCTGGTCTTGATTTTTGTCTGACGTAAATAGAGTTGCTTTTTGACCCTCATTTATGAAGTCACTCTGCTCTGTCAGGCCCAAGCGTGTGTGTGTGTGTTTGCGCGTGTGTGCGTGTTAATTTGGGAGAGTAGTCAAAGTCTAGCAGGCCCGCCCAGTCGGCTGGTATAAACGTTGTCTTTTGGCACTTGTAAGAACAAAAAGTTACGCATATCAAGGCACGTAGCAGCACTTCATGTAAGATAAACTGTAACCATTATAAACCATTGAACCATAATAAAGCAATCAAAGACTCGTGTAGAATTATTAGATTACAGTTTATGGCGTATATATTATGTCAGCAAAGTTCAATAGGAATTTTTTGAAAATGTTGGGTGGTTTTACACATTTTAGTAGTGCATTTTTCTCAGCATTGTTTTGATTATTATTATTATTTCTATTTCTATGAGCTGCCTTACAAAGACAATATAAATGCTCTATGGCCATAATTGAAGATATCGAGACTGTGTATCAGCATGTACGTCTACATGTGTTTCACCATCTTGAATCAACTTTATAGGACAAATGTTCTTGCTACTATTTATGAAAAACTGTTCTGCTGTGTGCTCCATCAGGTCTACACTGCATCTCTCAGAGTAAAGTGGCGGCCCTGCTGCTGGCTGGGGGCCAGGGAACCAGACTGGGGGTCTCTTACCCCAAAGGCATGTACGACGTGGGACTGCCGTCTCACAAAACCCTCTTTCAGATCCAGGCCGAGCGCATATTGAAGCTACAACAGCTGGCTGAGCAGAAGCACAAAATCAAGTGCTGTATTCCCTGGTAAGATATAATGTTTGGCTTTGGGAGGTTGTTTAGAAAAGAGATGACTAAGACATTTTAGTTTGTGTGCGTGTCAGTTGAATTACTGTTTTATTTGAAGGAAAAAAAGGATCTAAGCTACCAAATGCTGTCTCTATTCGTAATGAGAACTACAACCGTTTGTTCCAGTTGTGTTTCACTCATGATTAACTGGGTCAAATCATTGCCTCAAAGGAAAAAAGCCAAGGAAGTTGTATTACTGGAAAAGGATTAGTTCCCTGTGGTGCAGATCAAAGGACAGTTGGAGAAGATGAATATAAGTGGTGGAGTGCACAAAGTCTCCATGACACTGTGGTGGGGATGAACAGTCACTGAAGATTATGTCAAAAATGGCTTAATAAATAATCCTCAGCAGTTCTGATTCTGTAAGGAAGTTGTTACATTTTTAATGTACGCCATATGCATGAACTCTATATGTCCCTGGCTTGGGGAGATGTCAGCCTTGTTGTGTCGTTTTATGAATAGGCACTGAAGACATTTTCTACAGCATTTTATAAAAAAGTTTTTGAAAGATAATTTGTATTTACTTCTAATGTGAATCCCCTCTTCCCTCAGCTACTGCTTTCACACTTGTTGTATGAACAATTTAAAATGGAGAGGGAAAACAAATCTGGGTGCCCCGTTACTAAGTTCCTTCTGTGTTGCCTTCAGGTACATCATGACCAGCGGAAGGACAATGGAGTCCACCAAGGACTACTTTTCACAACATAACTATTTTGGCTTGGACAAGAACAACATCATCTTCTTCCAGCAGGGCATGCTACCAGCCATGGACTACCAAGGCAAGATCATCCTGGAGAACAAAGGAAAGCTCTCCATGGCCCCTGGTAAGCCCACTCAGGAATTGTGACTTTTGACTCCATTCACAGTGTTGTTTTGTTGAATTTGTGTGTTTTAAAGTGTTCTCTGTGTCTGTATTTCAGATGGGAACGGGGGTCTTTATAGAGCTCTGGGGAACCAGGGCATCATAGATGACATGGAGCGGAGGGGGATTGAAAATATCCATGTGTACTGTGTGGATAACATCCTGGTCAAAGTGGCAGACCCCTCTTTTATTGGTTTCTGTGTGAAGAAGGGAGCCGAGTGTGGAGCTAAGGTTGGTCACACCTCCTGCTCTTTCTGTCTATTCTTGTTTGTTTTTTTGTTTCAAGGTCTCTGCAGCCCTTTCTCAGCACATTTCAAATATGTCTTAGTATGCTATCTAGGTACGATCATTATTAATAATTATTAAAGATTGCAGTCTGCGTTTTTTAAACTTCAAAGCTCTTAATATTGTGTTACTTTTAATCAATCAGCCATCTTGATCACAACACCTGTATCATGATTGATTGATATCTTTATTTCGAACATGCAAGAGATGATGCTGCTTAAAGTGTCACCTTGAAAAAATGTTAGCATTGTTTTATAGGATATTAATGGTCTTTAATTTTGTTCTGCCCAGCATTACAACGCATGTCTCTTATGTCCTGTGCTACGTTTTAAGATAAGAAAAATGAACAAAGGTTGACACAGCAGCAGGTTAAGCTTATATATTCCTGTCATAAAGTCGATAGATACAGTGGTCCCTCACTGTTGTGCACCTGCAACACTGATAAGCTCAGTGAACTCACCTGTTATCATACCAGGAAGTAATGATAACGCTGTTAGGATGCATGCATACATTATAACCTAATGAATAGGGTGAAGAAACCTCCATACTATTTATACAAATCTGTAATAGGTGTGTAATAAGTCTGCAAAAATCGGCCTTGTTATTTATTTTTATTCCAGGAAATCCTTAAGGGTGACGGATGTGTGTGTACTAAAAGGCGTGGTCAGTTTGTAGACAGCCGCACCTCCAACAACTCGCCACAGAGTGGCGATATAGGACAATTTGTTTCATCCTGAAGTCTTCTTGATCATTAAATTGAGAATTTGAGGGTACTTCTCATCATGGTCTCAGATGATATGCGTGTGATGTGGAGACGCCACTTTTTCCAAGACGACATCTTTGGACAGAGTGTACTTTTATTTTGTGAAGACGCTTTATAGGGTACCATAGATTAACTGCAAACTTTTTTTCCTATTTTTTAGTGGATAAACCATATTCATTCATGATAACCTTATTTCAACATAATTCTTTTATTTTTGTTTGGCTAGTAATAAGCATTAGTACAGCCCGCATATATGTATGCTCACAGAACAGGTCCATCAGTTTGACAAGCGTTTAGAAAAAAGACACTGTTACAGTGACTTGTCCACTCTTGCATATTTATTAATCAAGAAAGACAATACGAAACACATTACATTATATAGATAGCTAATATCTTTTTCCTAGGGCACAATTGTTAATGAGCAAACAGAAGAGATAGGGCGTATGGGCTAACCAGCCCATAAAAGTGGTACGCCTAGATAAACGGCCCATTGTTTTTTTTCAGTTGACACTGGGCTGGTTCAAAAGTCTGTTTTCTTTCTTTTTTTTTTTGTAAAAAATATCACACAGGCTAGGTTTTTTTTCTTCTGACAGACGCAGCCCATGAAACAAGTAGCTTAGTGGCCCATTGCTTGTTTTTCTTGGACACTGGACTGGCCCAATCAAATCTTAACAGCACGCTCTTTGCGATGTCAGTTTCAGTGTGCATCTGCCAGGGTAGAATAGTGATAGAGATTACAGAGAAGAAACACAAAGGAGGTGCAGAGAATCTGCGTGAGAAAAAAAAACTGGCGTTTTAGGCAGACACTGCCAAATGTGTCAAATTGACAGACGTGTTTTCGGCAGTAGCAAGGCCTTCATCAGCTCTGGTGGTGGTGGTGGTGGTGTCGGCGGCAGTGGCATGCACCGTGAGGAGGAGAGGGACAGAGATGAGGGAGAGAGGGTAGAACCTGTGGTAAGCACAACTCCCCTTTAAAACACTTTGACCCTTGATAAAACTGAGCCCAAAACAGGTGGTGGACGAACTGTTGATGATGACAATAAATGAAATAGGCATGCTTATAGTGTATGATTGCATTAGTTTAGCTAAGTGCACGAGTGTAGCGTGGGCCGGTCTGGGCCAAGATCCCAGTCCGTCCTTGGAGTTATTCATGCATTTGTGACTAACCATTACTGCTTAATTAGATTTAGAAAATAATGGTTCATGCCATAGAAACTTTGTCAAACACACCTTTTCTCGTTTTCTCAGTTCATTTGATCAGTTTTGCTTCCACTCTCTATATGAGTCTTCCAAATCACATGTAAATTAGGTCATGTTTGTTAGATGTTCTTGTTACCTAACTGGGACTCACTGTGTCTAAGCACTTTATTAGCAGTGCCACAGTGAAGTCATGTTTTTTTTAATCCTACTATTTGTATTTTCCAGCTAACCAAATAGATTTGAATATTTAACTGTGTGGAACTTCCAGAGCTCCTCTCCTGTTAAACATTATGAGTTATGCGGTAATAGGAGATGGAAGGATCAGAGCAAAGCAGAGTCCCACCCTCCCATCATAAATTACTAAGTTCCACTACAATTAATGTGGCTTCGCCACCACCGCCCCAACCCCTCACTCCACCCTGTTCACCAACCCTCATCAGGTCTCCACTCTGTCATTAGGAAGAAGCAGATGGGGAGAGTTTTTTTTTTTTCTTCATTCAGTGAAACTTTAACTTGCTGGCTGTATAAAGTGGAATACCCTTAAGAAAATCTGATCTGTAAGTTTTATTCATACATTCAACTTACCTAACTGTTGGTTTATTTTTACTCCTACCTCTACTCTACATTTGTTTTCAAAGAGCAATTTCACGTTTCCCATTTTAGTGAATTTCTTAATTGTGAGCAGTTGTGCCATTTTGAAACTATGTCAGCAATCTGTGGCTCTTTGGTGTTTTCTTAAGCAACAGCTATTTTGTTCTCATCATCTCTGCCACTGTTACAGAAGATGTGATGTGACTGGACATCAATGTTTTTGTCTCGTTTTGTTCTGTGTTTTATGTTTAAAATACATGCTTGGTAGAGCTTTATCTACTAATCTCCAGCATACTGCACCATTCAGACATGTGGATCTAATGTGTTAATAGTTCAGTTATGCAGTTTTCAGGTCCGCAATTTGCCAAAAAAGGTCTTCTTGTGTCATCGTTTCCAGGTGGTGGAGAAAACCAATCCGACAGAGGCCGTGGGTGTGGTCTGCAAGGTGGATGGGCGTTATCAGGTGGTGGAGTACAGCGAGATCACCCTGGCAACCGCTGAGAAGCGCAGCGCTGACGGCCGACTGATGTTCAACGCAGGAAACGTGGCCAATCACTTCTTCAGCTTTTCCTTCCTCAGAGACGTAGTACAGTAAGACTAATGCACAGTGACCATACACACACTTCTTTTGGCTTTCATGCAGTTTGTGCCCTTCTCTTTCAAAATGAAAACATTAGCTTTTCAGTAGTTGTGGTTTCTTGTAGCTAGACCAGCGGCTTTACACCATTATAAAGTAAATGTGCTGCAATGAACCGGCTTCCTTTCTCTGTCTATACACCAGGAAGTACGAGCCAAAGCTTCAGCACCACGTGGCCCAGAAGAAGATCCCATATGTGGATGCCAAGGGCCAACTAATCAAACCAAACAAACCAAATGGGATTAAAATGGAAAAGTTCGTCTTTGACATCTTCCAGTTTGCCAAGTGAGTTACAGTGTGTTTTTTTCCATAGAGGGCACAGAGTGTGTGACAGCACCAGCAGACAGCCTTCCACCTCAAACTAAAAGGCCTTAAAGTACTCCAAATACAATGAATATCTTATGCTCCTTTTGAGAGGTGGCTGGATTGCATATGTTCTTCTGGCAGGCCTTTGGGTTTAACTGGTCCTTGGTTTATGCATGGATCCGTCCTTCCATGCATAAACCAGCCCCCTTCTCCCCCTCCCGTCCCGATCCCTATCCACCAGCCAGTATCCAACAGCCAGGTCTGGTCCAGCAGACTGAGCCTGCCAAGCTCTCTGCAGGAGGATGGAGGTATATGAGCTGTTCATTTCGTTTCACCACCTCCAGTGTTTCATGACATCAGCTTTGAGTCATGTCGTTACTAATAGAACTATACATCTAATGAAAGGATTCCTGTAATGACTGACTGACTGGAAAAACACTGCAGACATTTCCAGCTTCCTTTAAATTTTTTTCGTTGTATTCAAAGTAAAAAGGATGGGTAAGAGTTTTCTGTGTTGCTGAGGAGGTGGATTACAGTTGTGCCCGGAGTGGCAGACTGGCAGCTTTAGCAGAATTCAGATGGGCTGACTCACTTTGCACCCAGATTTTTAAAAAGTGTCACTTTTTTTTCTCACTACTGTTTGGCCGAGGATCTAATAGTCTACCGTGTGGCCACATGGTCCATATATTATGTACGGTTGCTGTTCATCTGCCAAGTGTTGATAATGTCAATAATGATAATTCCATTTTCTTCTACTAATGTAATGCATTATTTTTGACTCAGGCACTTGGCCCCATTATCTGATTATTTTGGATTAGGTCCCCAGCAACAGTGTTGGCCTGTGAGGGGATCTTGGCGTAGTAGACACACTCGATATTGTTGGATCACATGAAGCACACTGGCCCGATAAGACTTTTTTTTTCCTGTTACAAAAAAGAGAGGCTGTAAATGAAAGGACACAAATGATGATGCACGACCAAAAATGCAGGACCAAATTCAGAAAAACTTTTAAGCCGCATGTGCCCAGTGTGCAACTTTCCCATTTCTGAAAGCTGGGTATTGTATAATGGCTTTGTTGTACCAAGACTAGGTACCATTGTCCACCCTTTTCTGTGTTTGCCTGTATGCTGATGTGCTGCTGTGTGTGTCCAACAGGACATTTGTTGTGTACGAGGTGCTGCGGGAGGACGAGTTCTCCCCGCTGAAAAACGCAGACAGTCAGGACGCAAAGGACACGCCCACCACAGCCAGACACGCCCTCATGTCCCTCCATCACCGCTGGGTGCTCAACGCTGGGGCTCACTTTATTGATGAGAACGGCAGACATGTGCCCGCCATACCCAGGTGACCTCAGCCAGCCTGCTAACACACAGCATCATGCATGTAACGGTCACCTCACAAGACACAGAACACCCACACAAACACACACACACACACACACGTTTGGCATGAACACAGAAACGGGTTCTTTTGTGGTTATCCCACCTCCCCTACACTTTGTGTACAAACTATATGTATTTGCTTTTTTGTTTGTATGTGTTATAGACATAATATTCTTTTAGCATCACACTCTCACTTCCCCTTCTCTCATGCTTGGTCTTGCTCCTGTGTGTCCTGTGCAATGTTTCCAGAGACGGAGCAGCAGGCAGTGTCACAGATGATGGCAACAGAAAGTAATTATTATCCCCCTGCAGAACCGAGTGCATGGTGATGGGGTTTTGGCTTTCTTTCCCGCCCGCACAGACGTGTTAACACTGTATAACATTACTTCTGATCCCCTTTCCTTCATTACCACCAAAAAGAGGAATCTGAGCGGACTGTCTCTTTACAGTCAGTTGTGATGAAGGAAATGACAGGAAGGATCAGTTTAGACGCCTGAAGGGCTCTTAGCGTCCTGTCAGATGACCAACAGTCGCAATGACCTGCTGACAGATCATTTTCCCCTCAGATGGTTGCTACTAATATTCATATTGTATTGCATGCTGGGTAATGGGCCGAGGTCACACTTTCTGGCAAACAGTGACAGCTCTACAATAGAAGAGTAACCTGTTGATTTGTGTGTAAAATAGTTACGACAAGCCGAGCCGTTCATTGCTTGCGCATCAGCCTTTGAGTTTGAATCCACCTGCTATTTTTTTTTCTTTTTCTTTTAAGATAAATGATAATGATAAATGAGCATGTGCTTCAATAACATTCATGGCATCCGTGAATGTCATTCGGGCTCTTAAAGGGTGTGCTTTTTTCCCTCAATCATTCAACTTCTTCATCTTTCTAATGATACGGCTGTGTGGGCAGATGCTCAGAAAACACCTGATTAGTGATTGTTGTCTGTAATGATTACCTAGAAGAAAACGAGTCGAGGGATGGGAATGTGGTGGCAAGATCCCCCAGTTTCTCTCGAATGCACTTGGGAGGCTATACAACCACATTACCCGCCATTCATCTGTTTTCTTCTCGAGGAAGTCTGTTACAGGTCAGAGGGCTAATCACTGGTCATGTTTGGGAATGATGAAGCTCTAATTCTCTCCCTTTGAACTCTAATCACAAGCCGCAGAACAGCTGTGTCAAGGATGGACAGCTGCTTCTCTCAACTACAGTCCCTGTCTTTTTGAGAGACAATCACTCATTCTGTTTGATTTGTTTTTCTTTTCTGATCCTCCCTGAATTCAAACGCAGCCTGAAGGACGGAACAGACCTGCCAATCAAATGTGAGATCTCTCCACTAGTGTCCTACGGGGGAGAGGTAAGGAGACGGGGCCGACGACTCCTGTTGTCGACCTGAAATGATCTGTATTCCACCCACTAACAATGTCCTTATGAATGTCCTGATGGTGTTGTTTGCTACTTTAAGGGTCTCGAAGAGCTGGTGAAGGGACGAGAGTTTCATCCAACCCTGATGATTGACGGCACCGGAGTCCATGAGCTGGTGAAGAATGGAGTTTAGACAATGAAGGGTAGAAGAAGAGATAGAGGGACAATCCAAAGACCAAACTCCTTTTGTCTCATAAGATTTGCGAGAGAAACTGTGATGTCACCACTGTGCAATAACGAATGTGGCGTGCAGATGAAGCACTAAACAGATGAAGTGTATTGTTTACTTTTCAGCGCCAAGTTTTCTCTGCTTTGTATGTTGATGTCATACTATCTTAATATTTGTTTTGAAGAGCACTTGAACACAGCATGAGATGAAGGATGAAATCCATGTCACACTGACTGGATAAAGCAGTCTTCAGGTGCATCTATTTATTTTGCTTATGAGACTTATTTTTATATGTACTGATAGATGATCTATAGGTGGAAATTACCATCTACTCATTTTACCTGGTGATTTTTATACAACATACTGTAGGTCTGAGATGAAATGATCAGAATAACGTTTCTTACTAGCATGTAATTGAGCTACATGGTACGGGCTGTGGGGGGTATTTATAACATCTGCTTCTTTTCACCTTGTAATCATTGAAGATTAGATATTCAGTTTTAAGAGATGCTATGATTTCTAACATCTGTATTAAAGAAATTTCCTAATTGGAAAACCTTGGGTGTGTGTGAATTAGAATACAGAATACTATTGATCCCCTCAAGGAAATTATTTAGTTGCTAATTTAAATTCAAGGTAAAATAAGAGTAAGAAAGGAGCAAGTCAATGGCTATAAAGAAACCGCTGCAGTAAAGACTTAAATAAGGTTAAAAGTGTGTGGTTGTGGTTGTGTGGATGGTAGAGTTCAAGAACTCACCACAAAACATTAACATCCATCATTCCTCAATTCCTCTCTAGCAGCTAGACAACGGACGTAATGCCCAAAAGATGCCTCTCCATGCTATAAATAACAATAATGCCTCTCCGAGCTTCGTACCAGCTACTCCACTGCTGTTTTTTTTAAAAACCTCACCTCTGTGAGGTCGCAAGAAGCCAACATTTGCGGGATGGTTGGTGGAAGATAGGCATTTACCTCCAATAAGTACCGTAGGTTAGGATAGGTCGTTGGGCAGCAAGTCTCAATTGAGGATTTCTAGGGTTAAAGGTGCTTTAAGTGGATGTCACACGTGTTTTAGGCTACATTTGTTGTCCCATACAGCAAACATCTCCTCACTATCTGCTGCTAGCTACCTGTCCCCAGAACACACTGTAAAAAACATCTCCTCACTGCCTGTCCCTTGAACACACTATAAAAAACATCTCCTTACTATCTGCTAGCTGCCTGTTTCCAGAACACACTGTAAAAAAAAAACATCACCTCACTATCTGCAATATGGTCTCTGTTGACAGCCCAGGGTCTACGAACGGCAACAAAAACAAACTAGGCCTACCTGCACCACGAAGCATACACAGTGTTCCAGCATTCCAGCCAATAATCAACAAAAAGGATTTAGGGGCGGGGGTGAGGGGTTAGTGCGCGGAAGCAGAGAAGGGAAGGGGAGGGGATGAGGAGGGAGCTAAACTTCAATGAGATGTGACGTCACCCAACATTGCTTAGAGCACCTTTAAGATCTAGACACAACCGGAAGTTAGCCCACTACAACGGTCACAGTTCTCACTAGGGCTGCACTATACATCGTTGTTTGTATCATTATGCACATTGGGAAAGGCTGCGACATATTACAAAAGACACTTAGTTTGTTAAATAAAAAAAAAGAAAAGAACCCACTTTAAAATGTAAGCCTTTTTTTATGGTGCCTTTTGTATTAAATTTAATGTTAAATATGTTCAATAAAGGAACATTGTGGGCTGGTTAGTGGAGTTGGTAGAGCCGACCCACACATATAGAGGTTTATCTCGGCGCAGCCCTTTCCGTCAAGAAAAACATGCGGCCCTTTGGTGCATGTCATTCCTCCTCCCTCTCCCCTTTTATGTCTTCATCTGTCGTGTGGAAATAAAGGCCTGAAAACAATCTTTAAAATGTTGCAAATTATTTCCTTTTCTTTTAGTTTAAATTCAACAAGCAGTTTGAAGTCAGTGCATTTTAACCCTCATGTTGTCCTTGGGTCCCATTGACCCATTTTCAGCAATTTTTTTTCTTTGTCACAAAAATGGGCCGTTGAAAAAAGCTGAAAATGTCAACATAAAAAATATCAAAAACCTTGGGAAAAAAAACACAAAAAACATGAAAAAAACACCCATAACATTGAAAAAATTGCAAAAATGTTGAAAATAAGTGACAAATGTTTTTTTTTTCATGGATTATGGGAAGACAACACATCTGTTTATGTATCGTAAGTAATATAGCGATATTTATCCACATTATTAACATGTCGTGAAGCCTTAGTTCTTAAACATAAAAATGGCTGCAACTTGGACCATCCTGCAATGTTCATTTGAATGGGGTTGTCTGGTCTACTCTCATCTATTTCTATGGCAGTACCATACAGTCTGTGATCGGTAGGCTACACTTTTCTGATAATTCAGCCAACAATATGTCAATGTGTGTGTATAACTTGCCTTGCATGTGTTTAGGCTGATATCCTAAATCAGAGTGTCCAGCACATGGCTTATGTTTAAGATAGGCCAGAGCATGCAACGCTGCTGCAGCTAGGAGCTATGAAATATTCTTTGTGGCTACTTTCGGACTAATTTTCTTTCTTACTCTTCAGCTCCATAACTGCACTATTATGTGAAATAACTGCAGTATGGATACTTTAACAGAAAGAAAAAACACTTTATCTGACCTAGTCTGCTTGGATCTTTTTTTATGGATTTAATCTACTGTGAAAGTTCCACAATGCACAATGCTAACATGCTAATGTTTAGCCCATAGACTACGGTCTATGGGCTAAACATTAGCATGTTAGCGTTGTCAGTGTGAACATGTTGCCAGGCTAGCGTTAGCATTTAGCTAAAAGCACTGTGCCAAAATAAGCTAGTCTCGTTGAACAGAAGATCTCTGTAGTGAAACTTTCACAGTAGATTAAATCCATAAAAAAAGATCCATAAGCAGACTAGGCCAGATAAAGTGTTTTTTCTTTCTGCTAAAGTACCCATACTGCAGTTATTTGGTACACATTAATGTTCCCCTCAGGATGATTTGTGATAACCCTGGTCATACATTTTAATTTCTGCACGTTTGCCTGCAATAGCCTACCGGCTAAACCATAGACCGTTAGTATTAACGATCTATGGTTTAGCCGGTGCAATGCTAACAGTGTTTACCATCTTTGGAGTGTTATGATGACATAGCATAGCACATAGCATCACATTTGCCTATTAGCGTTAACAAAGTGCAAGTATTGCAGGAAAATGTGCAGAAATTAAAATATATGACCAAGGTTGTCCCAAATCATCCTGAGGAGAACATGAATGTGTTCCAAATTACAGGCAATACATCCAAAATGACAAGTGTCAACCCTCAGATGTCAGAGGAAAGTGAAGGGTTAACCAAAGTCATGAGGCTTCATCCTCTGCGGACCCTGAATGTCTGTACACATTTAAAATGTTTAGACAATCCATTCATTAGTTGTTGAAATATTTCAGTCTGGATCAAAATGGTGGACCCACAGACCAACATTGCCAGTCCTAGAAGGCTAGCATGCCTTAATATGTGGAGCAGCTATTCAAACAAGCAGTAAAATCCTTAGATTCCAATAAATTCCTTCCAGTCATTAAACAATGCAGGATAGTTTGGCTTTCTCCTCTGGAAACTATTTGCACATCAAGAAACAAGAAAAGTCACAAACCTAAAGTCACAGTGTCTTTGAATTGGTCCGGTCAAACGGTTCAGGCCACATCAGCAGCGAAACACACACTTCATGAGGTCAGTAGAGGACAACCTCTCTCTGACACTTGACTCACACTTTTCATGGATCTGGTTTGACTATTAAGACAAACTGCAGTGCTATCACCACTTAGTTTCATTTAAAAGGTTGCTTCTTGGGTATTTCTAGCACATTTAAAGATCAGTACTGATCAGTGTGATCATCACATCTACAGTATGATTTGTTGTGTGTAACACAGTTGCAACAAACACTTTCAGTTCTATAAATCTGTTATAAAATGACAGAGAAATGAGTAGAGTGGACAGCAGTACGAACGTTACCTTGAGTTATGTTTGCTTCAGCCTCTAGCTGTCAAAAGAAAGGCTCTTTTCAAGAGGAAGAAAGATTTCTGATTGAGCGTTGGATTTGGCCTTAATTGAAACCTTATGTGTGGCATGTGGAATTCTGGGACTTTGGCACTCTCCCAGGAATCCACAGAATGCAAAGATTTTTTTTCTGCCTCCCGCCTCTCTCTCTCTCTCTCTCTCTCTCTCTCTCTTGTCTCTCCTCTCCTCTCCTCTCCCTCTCTTTTTTCCTATGTGCAGAGGTGTCTTACATCAGCCCAGAGAGCCCTGGTGAAGGCAACTGACGGACTGACAGTGAGCCAGTGAGCAAGAGAGAGAGAAGGGCTCAGATTGTAACGTCCGGCCGTCTTGACTCTCACTGGAATAATCTAAAATCATCTCTGAACAAATGGTCTGAAAGGCTGAGACATCTTAGAAGTAAGTCATTCTTTTCTTTGACACTTTGTAGCATAACTCTTTCCTGTTTCATATCATCGATTGGACCGTAAACTCTGACCCCCTTTCTCTGAGCCTGTGTGAGTACCTTAAAGTTCTCTTGGAATATTTCATAGTGGGAGCCTCTGCTGCGTGTTTGAACTCCATGTCCCTTTTGTGTGAAGTAGCTGCTGTTTGCATGGCCGACTAAAAGAGTGGACAGCAGAGCAGAGCAGAGCGATGCCAGATTCATACTCCTCTGTTCTCCGCTGCAGATCCAGGTGCCGCAAACTGAAGCCTTTATTTGCTGTTTTACTTTTCTGTGGTTGGACGGAATTGAGGCTCATTCCTTCATTTAAATAATAATCAGGGTTAAAGAAAAGAATATGAATGTCATGCAAAACTCCAGCAAAAGCTTGTGTCTGTAACCCTTAAATACTATATTTTTTTCCAAAGATGCATTAACATTCAATGCCTTCCTTAAAAATTTCAATTAACAAACATGTTAAGAATTTATGTGTCATTCTGTCTGGAGACGAAATGTTTACTGCATCACGTGTGTGTCTATTGTGCGGAATGACACAAGTTTGTCTTTCTACAGGCGACAGAAGAAGTGGAACTAATGTAAAAATGATGTGACTCTTATTTGAATGTCTTGCATCAAACTAACACACGCTTTTGTTTGCTTTATTGTGGTGGGGTAGTCTAGGGTATATTTTGGAAAAGTCAAACAACTGACTTGATTATTGTTTGCCGTGGTCAGCTGATGCTATGTTGAGTACTGAAGTTACAGCTTTGAAACTGATTTTCGTCCCTGCCTTACACGTCTTGCTTTTGTGTGTCATGGAGATGGTGTGTATGTCGTTTAGTGTTAGGTGTTACTTAGGTGGTATGTGTAGGGGGTCCTCCTGTGGTATGTGGCCACTAGGTGTTCCACACAGAGGCCTCTTTTCTACCTTGTTGAAGTTATTTGGTAACTCAACTCGACACAGAATAGTTGTGTCAATAGTTAAGTAAGAGCACACAGCCTTGACATTTGGTCAGCGAGCAACTCAGGAGGCGGTCAATCTGATCAATGGAGGAATTGTTAAAGAAAGGTCAAGCTGATGCTCAGCATCAGGTGGCTGTGTGAGTGTGTGTGTGTGTGTGTGTGTGTGTGGGGGGGGGGCAGGTTTAGCTACATTTAAGGGGACCAAAAACTGTGAAAACAGTATACTTATGGGGACCTGACAGCTTTGTGGGGACAAAATGCTGGTCCCCATACCGTTAAAGGGCTTTTTGAGGACTAAGACTTGGTTTTAGGTTTGATGGTTAAGGTTAGGGTAAGGGGCTAGGGAACGCATTATGTCAATGACTGGTCCCCACAAAGATAGCCAGACACGACTCTGTGTGCGTGTGTGTGTGTGCAGGGTTTCCCCCAGTCACAGTTTCTCCGTTTTCTCAGAATCATGGATGGAATCGTGAAATGGAGAATTTAAAAAAAGCTATAAGACCGACTCCAAAAGGCCCTACATTACGTCAGATCTCCTGAAGTTTCCATCTGTTTTTAAAATTGTGTGTGACCAGGGTATCTGGACACATGGCTGATGTTAAGGGTTTTGTTGGCCTCAGTGTCTTCATACTGTAACATGAGTAGATCTGATGTTCTGTCTGATTAGTCAATTGCAAAAAAAAATAACCAATTGAAAAGTTTCAGATTAATTGGATGTAAATTTGTCGTTTCCAGCCACTCCAATGTCATTATTTACTCCTTTTCTCAGTTTTACATAATTTTTATCAAATACAAATGGGTTTTGTCTTTAGATAGAATAGACTTTGTGTTCTGGTAGCTTGTAAATGGAACATTTGCAAGTATTTAGTTGTTTGGACTGAATTGTCAATTGATTAACACAAAAGTATAAACACAGTACTGTATGATTATTAGTCGCTAGCTGGCAGGTAGGGGGTTAATTTTTGTTTTGAGTTTGAGAAAGAATCAAGCCTCAAATGTCCACTCTACATGGAACTGCAAATGAGTCTTTAACAGCTTTTTAAAGAGAAACTTCCTTAAAATGCTTAAACACCATTTAAACTCTTTTTTGAATATGCTTTAGACAAGTCACACAATGTGCTGTAGATGACATGATGTCAGATCGGCGTATTTTCTTCATCTAAAACGTTGTGGAAGATGTCTCTATCTAGCAATCATTAGTAAATCAGAGTCAAAGAAATGTTTAATATCCATGTTCATATTCAGAGAAATCCACAGTTGGTTAAAGGCAGCACAGGGCCTTGATGTGTATTGTGATTTTAATGAGGAGTGTAAGTTATTTTGTCTCATTTTGTTGCTCTTCTTCCACTATCAGTTCTCTCTTTGCCCAAGTCAGGCTTTCTTTTCACCCACCAAATCCTGGGGAACAAAGAAGTAATGGAAGCGCAAGTAGACAAAGCAAGCTGAGGAAAACAACAAGTGAAATTGCAAAACTTTAACACAAATTAAGTTTGGAAACCCACTGATCCCTGCAGATTGACGATGTTTAATGTCATTAGAGAAATTGGGCGTGGAGTATTCCCTGAAGGCGTTTTTGTTTTGTGCTCTCTTGGCTGGATGCATGAATAGGAAACAATCTTTATCAGGGTAAATAAGCTCTTTGTCAAAGTCAAAGAAAGGACTTATTGTTTATGAAAGGGAAATATAGTATATGAAATGCCTGTGGTGGATGTCAGAGGGGAGTGGGTAATTTATTCACATTTAGTGTTTTTTATTTGTCCAGACTGATGGAAAACAGAGCAGGAGACAACGTTGAACGGGATTTGATCCCACGCCATCACTCCATTATCTAGCTGTAATTTGATATTACACACACACACACACACACACACACACACACACACACACACACACACACCCACACACACACAGGGATTGATAGAATGAGAGTGAGTCTAAGGGAACCACATTAGGAGTGTGTTATCACTGCATCTTTCTGACATGTCATTTCAATTAGCAACCCTTCCCTCCAGAGTTTGGAAGCTGACTGACATCGTCACATACAGACCCTGATCACATACCACAGCAAAGGCTGTAATTTCAACCCCACATTCAAAACACTGCACTGAAAGCACCCGGTGCTTACTTAGCTTAGCTGGAACTCAACGCAGACGTTTGATTGGAAGTGTTTTCAAATCAATGCCTCTGGCAAGAGAAAACCAGCTGTGCCCTCGCTAGCTGAGGTGCATGCTGTAATTTGGTATAAATAGTGGCATTTCAGGGAACATCATACTTTAAATACCACGCTGTTGACTTTTCATGCCGCACGTGCTTGAACTTCGACCCTGCCCAAACCAGCACCCCACTCATCACCTACCATTTAAGGGGTATTAGGTTACTCGTAGCCTAAAGCAGACTGCATTTGTCCCTCCTATTTCTGAGCTTTAATTACTTGTTTGTCTCTGACTTGAGTTCTGCGCCCAAAACCAGAGATGAAATGGTGATTTTGCTCTAGTGACGGCAAACATGAAAAAAAAAAAAAATGTCTTCAATTGTGGAATAATTAATGAAGTAAATGTGAGGTTGGTGCTTTGATCCAGATCACAGAGAAGGCTGCTCCAATCACGAAAACCAAATAATTGTAGAGGAGCTAGAAGACAGATGCACACACACATTGAAACACAGTATTCAGTGCCCAAAAAGTCTCCTCTATGTTTGCACATGTGGCCTCAGTCGTTCCTTCATTTCTCTCCTATTTACGAGTGGCAGTCTCTTTTTGTTTGTCTCTCTACCTCGCTGTCTCTAATTACAAGCTGTCAGGGAAGATCTGCGGTAATATTTCAACATCAAAAGGACCTCATGACGTGCCGCAGGCTGCCACTGTGTACAAATGACAGTGAATGAGTTGTCACTTCTGACGTATCAGGCTGTGTGGGCAACTGTGGCCTTTTTATAGATCTGTTACTATCTACTCTCATATTGTTTTTTTATATGAATGTGAATATGGAGTGGATCTATGTTTTATCAGTGGTGAAATACGACGTACAATACTTTAATACAATTTTGAGATGCTGATGTCTAAAATATTAAACCATGGATTCCCATCCTTTTTGGCCCATGACTTGCAATAAAAAAAAAGGAAAAGTGTGAGGCTGGGGCCCATTGTCACGTTGCAGATGTCTGTACGTTGTTTGCAGTTCCACTAAAGAGGCTAAACTTCTCTGACAGCTTAATTTCAGTGACTGTTCAGATTGTACACTATTTACACACAAAAAAAAATGATTAGAGAAGTCCAAAGGTGGAACACAAATGTGTGTGGCAGGACTGTTTTCTTTCCTTTCACAATCACAACCCCTCAGGTATTGTGAGCTTTTTAAGGGGGGCGGAGCCTTAATTTAGGAACGACTAAAATACTTTAAACTAACATCACCTCAACCAGCAACAGTAAGATGCTACTAACACATTTAGCTGAAATAGTTTTGAACTGCAGAATAGAGCAGTACACATTAGTGTAGAATAGGATGCTGTCCTTAACAAAGCTAAAGCTCTTAACTCTGTTTGAAAAGTAAGAAATGCACATTATAATGGGGTGTTGGTATTCTTTGAGTCTTCATGTGCATATTTTAAGAATACAGGTGTATTTTTTGTTGTTGAAATTAGCAAACGCACTTCTCATCTTAGCTGAATGCTCAAGTTCTCTTGATTTAAGCAGCATGCAGGGAATGGACTTCTGCTTTAATGGGGGAAATGGAAAAAAATAAGTTTCTTGGCGTGGACCGGTGTTTTTCCAATTTGACAGTGTAGCTGTAAAGTTCCGGGCCTGGATATTCAATCAAAATGGATTTACAGTCAAAGATTTTACTCCTTACACAACCCTTGTCATTTCACAGTATTCAACAGTTATGAGTCTTTGTTGAAATATTTGGTAGATTTAGCAAGAAAATAAAACTACAGCCTCTCCCGCAGTTTCTCACTTTTTTTTTTTCATTGGGGCCACTGGGCATTAGCTGCTAGCCTTAATGAGCACCTGCACACTGGTGTGAACAGTTCATGTCCTCAGGTTCCTATTGGTCCCATCAGTGAGGAGCTTACAGCAGCTCTGTAGTATGCAGGCAGGTGTGCTCCTGCCAGAGACTGTCGAACCTCAACGAAAGCAGTTACAGTGTTAAAGACAAACCTCAAACCTGAACCAGATGGATTCAAAGCCCTGCAGCTCTGCCTGTGAATCAGTACACAACCTTTGCTTTTCAGCTTTTGGTTTCATGTTACTGTAAAACCATTGCTTACGCAGCAGATCGTTGTTTTTATCTACTCTAACATGCAGTAATACTCAAGATCTTCCTTGTTTAACGTGCATACGTGGTGTAAGATATCCTATGATTAAGTGTGTCGACGGGAACATTTCTCCACAGGTGTCACATCTTACCCAGACAATAGAGGATTGTTTCTTCACCTGCATGAAATTTAATCGTGTGTGTGTGTGTGTGTGTGTGTGTGTGTGTGTATAGGCCTGCATGCACGCATCATTCTGAGATTTTACTGCTTTGTGTTTACATTGCTCCACCTGGGTCTGATTGGTAAATGTTTTTCAGATTTTATGCATTCCCATAAAAATAAAATATCTGTGATGTTATGTTACAGCCATCAGGGAGAAAAAAGACTATATAATAGAAAGCACATGTAAATGGTTACGCTACACATCACAGCATACGGGCACACTGTGTAGCAATCAGGCCCCAGCACCAACAGGGCCCATAAACACACGTACACACCCTTACACTGTATATGCAGCTTAAAGCTGTGAAGCCGAGGCATGGTGCCTGGGTTCAGGAAGGAGATCTGAACTGAGTTACAATAGTTGGGGATATCATTTAACTTTTTGCAAAAAACACCTGCCTTGTCTTTAGCAGCTCATATACACAACACGTTTGGGACTTTATTGGTTATTTAACAGGGACAATACATTGTTTTTTCATTTTAGGGCCCGAAGCTTTTCCATCTACAACTGAAGCGGGGATGTTGTGGTTATATGGTATGGGTGTTTACCACCAGGCCCAAGCATTACATTCATGGCATAAGATAGAGGTAGAAGTTAACTTTTATATGTGGTCCCATTTGAAATGTAAGCAATTATCTGTAAATTTTTTTATCAAAGCATCCAACACATTTTACCAAAAGGAATTGTCAAGTAGTCATTGGTACATGTAGTACAAGTACATGAGTTGTTAAAAAGCAAGAATTCAAAATATGTTGAAGACAAGATGTTTTATTAACTTGTCACATTTTTGTTTGAATTACATGAAAGTATTGCAATTACATTTCCCATTTAAAGTCAAACAGTGTAACAGACATGATGACTTGCGTTTGAGCATTGTGATTATGAATGAATGAGATGGAATCTTCTAGCCTTCTCAGGCAATCCTGGGTAGTGTTGAGTTGTTCTTGACCCTCCACTGGTTGCTCACTCTTCTGCAGAGGCTCATGTGAAGCCTTAAGTGTTGACGCTGCTCTGTTTGGGTGTGTGTAGAGACAGAGAGCAGGGAGCAGATCCAGGTAAACCGTGTGTGTTGACTTTACAGACTTTCCCAGGGTGCTGGGCCTGGTGGTACACCAATGTTACTCTGTAGGCTGGGCTCGACCCTCCAAAAATAAATTTGATTTATTTATACAAACAAGAAAGCCTGAGAAACCAAAATAAAAACCACCGGAGGACATGGCAGCCAGCTCTTACTGAATGCAGGAGAATGTCCCTGTGGTTGTAAGATTAGGAAGAGGTGGATGAGTGTGAAGTTGCAAGAATAATTGTTTATGACCTGAGTAACACACATTTGGAATCTCATCTGTGAATCTGAGATGCATATACTTAGTTTTTCTGATTCAAACAGTAGGGTACAGGTATCTACACTATGTGTGTTTCCTGCTTGAGCTCGGGGGGCTCACGGGTTCCTGAGCAGTGTATCTGTCCTTCACCACTTCCTGAACTAGCCAAAAGGGAGCGGAAATTTACGGGGGAAAAGTCTTTTTTTTCTCTCCTAAAAGTAGAAATTCAAGTCACTAGTCAGTTCTGTTCCAAGTTCACACAATGAACTCTGCTTGTGTTTATAATGGGGTGACAGTCTGTATGATACAGATGTCGATGATGTTTTCTTTCGGGATTGTTCAGGTGCTGCCGGAAATTCTATCCCTCATTTTAGGCTGGATGTCCATCACTTTGCATTTAGCGCCATCCAAGACAATTGTGTCTTTTAAACCCTTCTGTTGTCCTCGGGTTAAATTTGACCCCTTTAAAAAAAATGTCTATATTTGAAATAGGGTTTTCTTTTTACCCAATTTACCACAAAAAAATGGATTGGATTCCCTTCCTCTTTTTGCAATTACAATTGATCACTTTGATTCCTCTGATCTCTAAACTATTAGTCAAAATAATTCACAATTTCTGCTTTTTTAACTCAAATATTAGGTATAATGCTATATAAATGAGGGTTATTGACCATGAATTCCAAAAGCTACTTTAAAACTAGTGGTAGTAAGGTGGTGTTAGTGAAAACTAAAAAAGAAAGTCTGAAAAAGGGACAAAACGTCAATTTTTTGTCCCTTTTTGACCCGGGAGGACAACACAATGTTCAAAGGTATGCCAATAAACCAGAGCACGTTTTTCTCCCATCCCAGAATGCTGTGGGGAGTACCAAGACCCTCCTTTGCAGCTGTGTGGAGGAGGGGCTGGCAATGCGAGACTATGTTTATAATAACCTGTCTGAGTACTGTCCAGTCTGAATGGAGCTGTGACAGAGTACTTTAGCCTAACACATCTGTGAATACATCTACAGACAGATATTAATCTAAGTGAGCAACTGTTAGATATTGTGTTTACCTTGGAATTACATGCCATATATCCCACTGGTACAGTAGATACAGTCAATTGTGTCATGGGGTTCAGGGAAAATGGCAGACCGAAATGCAGAGACAGCAGGCAGTGGTGAGTACAGGATTCATCAAAATAAAATCCTTACAAAAAAAGTCCTGAAGACAACAGGCAAAATAGTGCCAAAAGGTCATGGAAGGCAAAAACAGGAATCACAAAAAAACCGAGAGATATTTTTGTACATTTAATACTTGAATATTAGAGAATTGTTGGTGATATAATGTGAAATAAATAGAAAAATATGATCTGGGTCTAAGGCCTTAGGATACTGATTTTACACCATCAATGGTTTGTAATGACAGTGTATGAATATTTTTAAAATCAGAGGGCCCTCTAAAACGCTGTCCTCAGGGGCCTCCTCATTCCACATCATGGTTACACATGTCTTTTTTAACTTTCCTTTATGAGTTATTCCCTAGACATTTATAACATATTGTCTGAAGGTACAGCACAGAAAAGGTGATGTGAAACTCATCTCTGTCCTCCAGAGAAACAAACCGGTCTTCTCATCTTCTTACTGTATTCTTTATGCATTTGGATCTGCTCTCACAGAACATGCAATACTTAAATTTGATGAGAGAAATGCACCTTTGGAGCTTTGAAATGTGTAAAACATGCTTCTCTACTTTAAAGGACCATGTTTTGATTATCTTATACACTTTCAGCCTAAGTTTATTTTTTGTTCTTTTTCTGAAAGCTTTTCGAAGTGTCAGTGGACCCGACTTTGGTTTATTTAGAGAAATGTGACCCTGGAATGAGCCGTGCTGTGGTGTAGACTTTCATGAAGGTTAGCTGCATGACAGATATGAGATCAGAGTCTGTTTGATTTTAGAACTTGACTGAAGAAGAGTCTGCAGCCATGCTAGCAGAGATGGCAAAAGTACTCACTTTCCGTACTTAAGTAGAAGTACAGATACTTGTGTTAAAAAATACTCCGGTAA
>NC_048415.1:19936498-19937662 GCF_013103735.1 Etheostoma cragini
ACTCAAGTAAAAGTAACAAAGTACATGCTTGGAAATTTACTTAAAGTATAAAAGTAAAAGTAGCCTTGCAAATTTTGTTATGCAAAGCTACCTGAAGCACACAAATGTTACTAGAGAGACGCTGAGGAACTTCAGTGGACATGGAGGACACGTCTTTATATGGCAAAGGCTCCATTTTAAATGGATGTCTGCCAATAGGCCTAAAACATAACATATATGATTATAATGACAGAAACTGGGACTCCAGGTTAATAAGATTCTGACTTATTAGCTAGATATGAATATGAATTCAGTTGTGATTCTGTGAGAAGTCACAGATCCAGTTTTTATTTTTAATCTTTCCCCCTAACATGTAAATGAATCTACATTTATATGTGTGCTCAAATATGGCTTCTGGAAATAAAATAACGGATTAAAATATGAATGACTAAACAGACATTAATGAAGAAGTTCCCCAGCACATTGGCCAGGAGTCACACGACAGATGTGTACTGTCTCACACATCTCTCTCAGATAAGGCTGAGGATGATGGGAATGTCTTGCTGTTTTCTTCATTTTATATCATGTTGCCCTTCATACTACTATGTGCTAACGTTAGTGCCATCAAGCCGCAATGATTTGCTGTGAATTAATTAAGAATGCTAAATCTGTTGAGTTGTCTTAGTCGTGCGTCAAATACAATAGATGTATTCCCATCCATTTAGACTGAATATGGTATTGATGACGTAAACAATAATAAGGATAACTCCAGTGAAATGATGTGAAAGTTGAGAACTAGATTAGGGCTGGATTAAAGCTGATTCTGGTGTCCAACTTGGCCCCAGGTGTGTCTGTTAAAACAGACAGAGACAACTTCTGTCTAGCTAAGTTTCCATCCACTTGTCAATTGAATTACAGAATCTGAAGTTTGGTCCAAAATAAAATAAAAACTCATGCGAATAAAGCTGGTGAAAGTGTTGATGCTTCATTAAGACCAACGTGCAACCTAGCTAACAGGTGAAGAATAGCCTACACCAAAACCACTAGCTAACTTACTTTAAATGTGAAGAACTATAGACCAAAAACAGCCTTAAGTGAACTGACAATATGAGTTATACGACTTACAGTTCTCAAAGACTCTCACACACAATCTCAGCTGGTTATCCTCCGGACAGCTTGTCTCCT
>NC_048415.1:19937762-19953171 GCF_013103735.1 Etheostoma cragini
TACAGTTCTCAAAGACTCTCACACACAATCTCAGCTGGTTATCCTCCGGACAGCTTGTCTCCTTTTCATTTCTCTCACATTTTTCTCCGTGTGGCGCGCGCACCCGCTCGCGGTGTGTGGCGCCTGTCCGCGCTATTTTCCGACATAACAACCTCATGTACAAAACGAAAGTAACGAGCCAATTTTGTAAAATGTAAGGAGTAGAAAGTACCGATATTTGGGTTAAAATGTAAGGAGTAGAAGTAAAAAGTCCCCACAAAAATAAATAGTAAAGTAAAGTAAAAATATCAGAAAAATCTACTTGAGTACAGTATCGAAATATTTGTACTTCGTTACTTCCCATCTCTGCATGCTAGTAGCTCTGGGAGGCTGTACATATGGACTTTGAGCTAAATGCTAATGTCAGCAGCTAACATGCTTACATGCTGATGTTTAGCTAATAGGCTATGCTCACCATTTTAGTATAGCATGTTAGCATGCTAACATTTGCTAATTAGCACTGACGAACAAAGAACCTTCAAGAATACATTTTTGATGTCAAAAATCCCTCTTTAGACACGTAAACCCAGGGATGGCTTTTTTGTTGTAAGATCATTTTTTTTGCCAATTTAGGCCTTTAATTGACAGAACAGCCGAAGCCAGGAAAGGGGAGAATGAGGGGGAATAACATGCAGCAAATGGCCATGTGTTGAAACCGAGCCTTTGTACACGGGGCGCACACACCTCCAGTTGAGCTACCAGGACACCCCAGGAATGCTTTTTTAATATGTTTTGCAAAATGTGGTGCACAAATACAACTGTCAAGAGAAACATATTCACATGTAGTATACTTTCTGTGATACCCAGTGGCCATAAAGGGAACTTCTCTGTCTGAGTACAAACCTGACATCTTTGTAGGTCTCTGGGCCTCACTTTGAAAGAAACCCCACTCCTTACACTTAACCCTGCATTACTGTGTTAATATTCTCACATTGCCAGTCCACAACATGGGGATGGGACAACAACATGCTCTGGTTTATTGGCATTTCTTTAAACCAATCTTAATCGTCTTGGGCGGTGCCAAACGTCCGATGGAGCAACCTCCCTAAAATAGCCTTGGGAAGGAACTTTTTTTGGTGGAACATGTTTACGTTCAAAAGTTGTTTTAGTTGTGCATTGGCAAAATTAAATAGGACCGATAGTCTAGCTAGCTGTCTGGATTTACCCTGCAGAGACCTTAGGAGCAGTTAACCATAAATTGACCAAAGTTTAAAATGCCCACACAAAGAATGCAGAATGTAACAAACATCTGCCAAAATGAAAGATATTCGGCTGAATTTCTGAACAATCCCGGAAATGAAAACGTCATCGATACAGACTACTGTGGTAGGATTTGTGGACAGGTATCTGTACCTGTACCAATACATGTCTCCACCATGTTTTGAAAGCCCCTAGCTAAAGCCCAGAATGGCATCTTTACTCCCCTTTATAAACTACACTTCTCCCCCATCTTACCTCCTCCTATTTCCCCTTTTGCTTTGTTAGTTATCTGCCTGTGACAAACAGGGAACTCAATTCTCATCAAAAAGTACATGCACCCAGTTTACCTGGGCGCCATGGTTGCAAAAGGGAGCAGACTTTACCTCAGACCAGTGATATCCAAACCAAACTTTGCCTAGTGATGTCTGCTGGTCATTACTGAGTAAGTTGTTTTATCAGCAGTAAAGTACCAGTATATTTTTCTTTTGGGAAAATAAACTCTGAAGCATTACTTCAGCATCACTGACACACAGTAGGCCTATGTGCTCCTGCATGCTTAATACCAAAGGCCCAGAGGTTGAACCTACACTGTGTCTCCCTCTTTCTTCTGCTACTACAGACAGGTGGCCAGATCTCCTGTCTTTGTCCTGCTCCGTCTCTCAGGAGCTCTGAGAATAACTTCACATCTGTAGGGTTTATGCAGCTGCAGGTCCTTGTTGTGGTCCTCTATCTCCAATACCACCAGCTATCAAGACCACAACTGCACAGAAATCACCAAATTGTCTCTGCATTGTCTAATTGTATGTGTTAACATCATTACTGTACATACTGGATGTAAACCCTCCTGCTTCAAATGCAACATGCAAATAATTAGACTAATTTGTAATTTAAAATTTGGTACTGTTGACACCCTCTCCCCTTCACCCTCTTAACACACCAAGAAAATGAATGCGGGAAACAGGAGAAGCTCTGGCTGACTGTCACTGGTCTGGTCTCGCCCTGCCTTGGTTTTGTCTCGGCGTTGACCCCTCAAAGTCTCGGTATCGACTTGGTCTC
This sequence comes from Etheostoma cragini, assembly GCF_013103735.1. NCBI lineage: Eukaryota > Metazoa > Chordata > Actinopteri > Perciformes > Percidae > Etheostoma > Etheostoma cragini. The sequence goes on from NC_048415.1 coordinate 19,940,058, forward strand.
GATACAGTCTGGTCTTGGGGATGACTTGTTGTCTTGGCTACAACACTGGTAGACACTTTTTGAAACTTTTTGCAGATAGGACATAAATACGTTTTTCCTGCTCTGTTCCGGTAAGACGAGAACGGAGAGAAGTTTCCAGAACTGGGAACCTGTGCCTGTTCTGTAACAGAGGCCAGTGAGGCAACAGCTGTTCACTGCACACTGGATCTATAGGAGGCAATAGCAATACAACTAACATACAATCACCAAACCACGAGTATCTAGAACGTGTACTGTACACTCAACTTAACACATACTCAAAGTAAAAGAATATCAACAATGGCTTGGATCTCGTATTTGCAGCTTTAACTCTGAGGTTAAAAAAAAGACCAGTGAGAAACGATTTAAAAATATTTGGTAAGGGTCTAAAAAGAAAAGCATTTGAAGGTTAAAGCCCATCACAGGCTTTTAAGTTGGAAATTTTTTTTCCAACTAGTTCCATTTTCCTATGGAATCACAGGTCCTAGTGCATGTTGATACAGTATTAAATTCAACATGGGGAGACGCCAAATTGATTGATACAGGTATTTTTTGAGTTGTGTGTGGTACAGCAACCAAAGTAGGCATTGTTTTTGAAGAGTCTACCAAGTGGCTGTCTTCATGTATTCATCATATACGGTGTACCACTTGGCGCAAAACCCTAACATTTAAAAAATAATTGATTCGACTTGAGATGCAGCCTCTTAGGTTCAGCCGTGCTGTATGTTGTCATTTTCGGTCACAACTGTTTTAAAGTTTGTCAAACTTGGATTAACATCTGTCAACTTCCGCTGTCATTTGTAAAGCTCAGCTGTGCTTTGAGACAAAGGCTGACTTTACCATGTTAACATGTAAGTATGCTAACAAAAGCTCAATAGCTCAATTATGTCAGTGATCTCAAGGTGCAGCTGGAGTTTGATCATTAGAGATATTGTAACTTCTCATGAACTAATGTGCTGGAGAAGTAGACATTTTTTACCTGTTGATAAAAAGTCAAGAGAAATCATTTTCTCGGGACCTATGCTTCATTTATGACAATCAATCCAACAGTTTTGGATATATTTTAATCTGGACTAAAATGTCCCCACCAGGACATGTAATCTTTGATTAAATGGACAAATCATGTATGACCTTCCCCGAACTCAAACTGTCTTCGGTGAAAGTGCCTTTAAAGTGTTTGGACCCTCATCCTGGTATAAATTGCAGAAGCATTTTAAATTAGACTACCTACCAACAATGACAGTTTAACATTAGGATAAAGGTCTATTTAAGTACTACATGCACATGTACTGTTATTGGGGGTTGCTGGTGATTATGTTGAGATGTTGTAAAATGTTAAATTACTGTCTTTTTCTGTTTTTTTTACTGTATATTTTAAACATGGAACTATTGTGCTGCTGTCTTGGCCAGGACTCCCTTGTAAAAGAGATTCTGAATCTCAATGGGATTATTCCTGGTAAAAGAAAAGTTAATGAAAAAAAAATTAAACAAAAAAATGTTAAAGACAAGGAAGACCGACCCACATCCCCAGTTATTGCATGCTTTGGAAAACAGTGAGCAGTAATGCAAAACGTATGGGATTTGCAGTGAATGGGCTTAAACACGCAAATGCACCATTGTGGACCTTTGAGAACCAAAGGTCAGTTCTCCCCCCTGATACAGCACAAGCTGTCTTTACATAAATGTTCTCCAGCACATGGTAAACACACCTTGTGACTTCCAAATGCATACAAGCCATCAGGTGTTTGTGTTTCATTAGCTATAAAAAGCCAAAAGGAGTTGAGTTTAGTAAAGGCATCTCAGTTGGAAGTGGCTGTAATCTGAAGCTGCAGGAAATAGAAGTAAGAAAATCAATAAGATTATGTGTTAAAGCACAATGGCAAAAAAGGCAAGTCAGACCTTAATTAGGGCAACAAAATTCAACAAGTGGACCATCAATGTGGGTTGCATGAGATTAGTTTGAGGTAGTTTTACTACAGAATTACTTTACAGGTCGGCTTGAGCATTTAGCTTTTTGAATCCACAGTGCCTGTCTATGGGAAAAAAAACATAAATATCAATAAATCAAATACACATGTCCAAGCATTGTAGCCAGGAAATCTTTACAAAATCAAGCCTGCTGGTTGAAAATAGACTACATTTTGGCATGAGCTCAAAATCAACCGTTCTGGATTTGTTTCCCATAATGACATGTATGTGAACCTGCTGCTCATACATGCCAGAGATTAATTTGGACAGAGGTGAACTTCAGCCGATAAAGTCTCTGCTGGTGGAGACTTGTGGAACATAAGCAACAAGAGATAAGCATAGAGATGGTATTTCTGGAATACTACTCTAAAGTCACTGACAGCATATTGAACAGTATGTATGAAAGAGTGGACTGTAGTCCAGTCATGTCCCATTGACCGGAGCAGAGCACTGCAGCCCTGAGAGGCATGCTGCTGATCCTTCTGTTGTTTCAATGGGGCAACGTCAGGAAAAGGTTGATTTTGGCCGGTGATGAAGACCAGGAAACGTCTGACACACACACACACACACACACACACACACACACACACACACACACACTGAAAATTCCCACAGTCCTCTGGTAGTTTTGTTTTTTGGGTCAGGATAATCCTGCTTTATTGAAGTCTTTAGTATTTAAATATTTACATTGGGATTGTAGCACAAAGCTAGTCGCCTGCACTACAATAAAGATACAAAATCATTAGATAGTGGTGAAACAACACAAAAGCAAAACTAAAAAAATAAGTATAAAAGTACATAAAACGTGAACCCTTGATTTTTCTCTCTTCTAACACCAAAGTGTCTCATTCGCTGCAGTTTTGTTACATAAGATGCAAATAACATGGTGTGAACAATAAAACTGAGTTATGTAACAGAGACTTTGAGCAGCAGTAAAAGTGCCCCTGCTGATTTAATTTGGTCAATAACTACACTAAGCTGTTTAAGTGAAGCAAACTAGGTGGAAGCTTTTGCAAATGTGGGTGTAAACTGCAGATCCTCGTCACATTGTCAAAAGTTAACAAGCAAAGTTGTGTGTGAAGTTACAGAAGGGTGTATGCATTGCCATGTTAGACCGTATAGTTTTTAGTTTTTTTTCAAACTCTACATTTTTGAAGTCACATCACAAGGGAAATGTGGACAGAAACTCGTTGAAACTGGTTGTTTTGCTCTGCTGTTGGACTAAAGTGGTCAGATGGAGGCGGCTTGTTGGCGCTGTATCTTTGCAGCTGAAGTCATGTCTATGACTCAGTGTCTCTTTCTCCCCCTTTCCCATCATTTATTCATTCATCATTTGTTCTTACAATTAGCGTGTAATATCTAAAAACATAAAAAATATAAATGAAAACCTTCATTTATAATTGTATATTAACTCAGACTAGGGCTGTGGAATTAATTGAATTTCAGTTTCGGTTTCGATTTCGGCTCCCAACGATTACCAAAATAGTACAATCGAGTAAAAACTATTATTTTGCCAGCTCGTAATTTCCTCGTGTGTTCTGAATGGCGCGCACGCGCGCGCGCACACACGTCATGCGCACATCCGCCCCTCCCGAAGCCAAACGCTTTCAGCCAAAACTGTCAGGGAGGCAGGTCGCGAGAGTTTTGCGAGAGTAAAGATGGCAGAAGGAGGGCAGCCACAGCAGCGTTTGGTTAGCAAAAAAGGCAAAACCAACTCCATTGTCTGGGAACAGTTTGGCTTCGAGGAATCCGACAATGAGCAGAAACATGCTACGTGCAAGATTTGCTACATGGTAGTGGCTGCAAGTAAAGGGAACACCTCGGCTTTCAAAACTGGCAAAAAAATACCTTGGCATTCCAGCAACAAGTTCCTCTTCAGAGAGGGTCTTTAGTACAAGTGGAAACATTCACCTGCTTGCGTTCATCTCTTAAACCACATAATGTTAACAGATTGGTGTTTCTGGCTAGAAACATTTAAGAGATTATTTTAGCAACCCTACTAACATGGTGACTTAAATAATTTTGTTGTCTTTAGTTAAGTTATTTGCTGTTAATGCTGGGTCCTGATGATGGGCCAGCCTTTTATATTCGTGGATTGAGTTGCTGGAATTTGTTTATATTTTGCCAAAATGTTGCCTAGGCTACTTGTTTTAAAGACATTGTGGAACTAAATACAGGGAATAAATACTTTTATACTTTGATTTCAAATTTATATTTATATTTATTTTAATAGTTCAAAAAGTACAATAAATGTTCTATGTTTTCAGAATTGTTGAAAGGTGTCTTTTTAATAAATGCAACACGTTTCCAAAGTCATGTGAAATAATCGTGTTACATAATTGTGATTTCAATATTGACCAAAATAATCGTGATTATGATTTTTCCTAAAATCGAGCAGCCCTAACTCAGACTGTTGTGTCTTGTATGGTTGACATTGAAATATTGCCACTGTTAGAATTTAATGGGCCTTTTCTCATAGAGTGATAGAGCACTATGTAAATGGAAAATCTAAGTTTGGTGGCAATTATTGTGTCTTTTAATGAGTGGAATAAAAACAGGCTTCAAATTAAACTCCCATTTTTCCCTAGTATATGTAAATAAACGTTTGGTTCCCGTGATTATAAAAATAAACATTTGCTTACGGACTGAGTGTTTGGTGTTTTTTACCACCAACATCTCCTTCCAAGCAATGGTTATGTTTAGGGTTAAAGTTAGGGTTATCTGACTGGAAGGCGACGTTGGATGCAAATACACCATCGAGCCTGTGTATCGCACACTTGCGTAACCTACTGTGTCCATCTTGTCTTTCAGATTGGAAGCCGGTCTCTGTGCGTGTGTTTGGGATGAAGCACCTGTGGGACGTTCACTTCCTCCTGCTCAACCTCCTCTACCTGTTAGGATCCGTCACATCACAGGTCAACCCAGGTCTGTGCTGCCGCGAGAGAGCAAACCGCATCTCCCATTTATCTGTGCTATGATTTAACTGGCTTAAGTTCCAGACTGCAACAAGATCATAATGGAGAGTTTGTGAATACCGTGAAATGAGTTTTGGGAGTTTTGGGTAGTGTTTGGTGCTCCAGTCCGGTCTGAGGTGGATTTTGGATGAGTGCTGCTTTGTGGGAGCCATGTGGTCCCCTCTCTCTGGTTTGGCCTCTTTGATCCCAGCATGTCAATAAAAAAGGACCATTCATAGTTTAACAAAGCAACAGAGTAGCAGCATTTTGTGGACAGAGACAGAGTCAAATAGGAACCAGAGAGAGGTTTTTGGTAATTGTGGACAATGTAGAAATACAGCAGATATTTGCCAATATAAACCTCAGCTTCTAAGCTTCTGTCATCACGCTGAGTTTTCTTTATCTTGGAAGAGATAATGAATGTCATGTGTTCAGATCTAAACAGTAATTAATGATGGTTTTTTTCAGAAAGGTTCAACACAGAGTTTACAGGTCACCCTGACCTCACTCCGCCAAGCAGGGTTTAAAAAGAAAGAAAAAAGCAGTGGAAAAAAACGCCCGGTCACTTCCACATCCTCCCGCCTGACTCCATCCCACTTCCAATTTCAAAATAAAACTTTTGACTATATATACCATGCTGTTATACAAGTGTAAATCCAATTTCTTTTGAGAGTGTATGAAAATAAAAACAGACATGAGGTCATGATTACAGGCCTGGGGTTTTTCTCAGTCAACAGTGCTGAATCAAACCTGCGTTTTTTTAAACCAAGACCGAAACACAAACACCGGTTGTTTGCCCATGCAGTACCTTGAATCATTTGAGCTGTACAGACGTGCACAAACACACACACAGATCAGTTTTGGGCATGAACACACACTCAAAATCTGTTTTTTCCTTTTTGTCATTCATTCGTTCTTTGTGCCAAAGCAAATAGAATAAAAGAGTGAAACATTTTATAAGGGGTTTTAACAAAAAACTAAAAAAGCGAGGAAAGAAATAGAGAGGGTGAGCAAGATAGAGATCACACAGCGCTTTTACTGAAGGAGTTTCAAGTAAAACAGTGTGTGCGTGCTGTGGTTAATTTCAGGCGTATGTCTCCTTACACATACATATTAATAGCTACATGTTTGGCCTATTTAACCAGATGTGAATGTAACATAGGATATTTGAAACATTCAGCTGCAGTGTTAGTAACTGCACTGATAGCTCTTTAGAATGAATTCAACATTTTTGATTTGTGGATATTTTATGAGGCATCTTCTCAACTACAGTTAATTTAGGATTTCAGTGTTTGACAGGGGTAGTGACTTTCTGGGCTTGTCTCTTTTCTTACTGTGTGTGTGTGTGTGTGCGTGCGTGCGTGCTTGTGTGTGTGTGTGCCTGCTTGCATGCATACTGTATACTCACATGCACACGCATACTGTGGATCGAGCTATCCCACTGGAGTCTGTGGCTAATGCATACCAGACATTCTGACAGAAGGAAAGTCCATTGAAATAGGCTCTGTCTTTCCCTTCGAGCACTGTGTGTGTGTGTGTGTGTGTGTGTGTGTGTGTGTTCCCAGTATTTTACCACTCATAAGTCATGAAAAGGACTGCTTCTGCATCTGATCATGGTCAAAGTTCAACAAGTTCACCATTCAAGACAAACGTTAGTATCTGTAATCAAACCCAAAGGGATTTCTTCACTTAAAAACCACCAACGATTATTTAAAAGAAAAAAAATCACCTCACTAAAAGCTTAAATCTCAACCTGCTCTAATATATGGAAACAGGATATATCCACCTATAATTCTGTCTAATGCTTTAGTTCTGCTGCATTGAAAAAGAGAGTCATTTTTCCAAGGTCGGGAAAATATTCATGGCTGAAGTTAACTGAGATGTTGGGTGATGCCAACTTTCCCCTGTTTAAAATTCCCAAGCAATTGAGTTATACCATCCCTGTCTTTCCCATTTTACTTGTGAGTGGGCGGATTTTATTTCACTGTGGAGGGGGAGGAGGTGTGGACATGAGCCGAGGCCTGGGCACAGCAGCCAAATATTAAGCAGTACTGTTCTCGTGCGATGTTTAGACTAAACCTTGAGTGAATGAATGAACAAGTAAATTAATGGATTAGAACTTTCTATGAGACTTTGTCTCTTTTTGGGCATTTTTTAAGGCTTTTAGGACAGCTGAAGACATGAAAGGTTAGAGAGAAGGGGAATGACATGCAACAAAGGGCCGCAGGTCGGAGTCAAACCCAGCGCGTCAAGGAGTAAACCTCTATGCACGGGCGCCCGCTTTACCAACTGACAATCCGGGCGCCCAGACTTTGACTCTTTTGAGGCTATATCTTTTTAAATACTCATGCTATGTTTAGCATGTCACAGGTAAACATCATATGGTTTAATTACAAAGGTAAAACACACCGTACCTCACCATGAAACATGTTGGTTGTTTCATGTTTGTGATCCCATTCCACTGTTAAGAGCAACTGCCTGAACGTAACAGCATGTCTTTAAAGCAGTGGTGTGAACACATTCTTTTCCTATCAGTTTGTGAAGTTGTTGTGGCGACCGTGTCAGCCGACAGTCGTCTATTTACACAATCCGTACTGTTACAGAGTGTTCTTTTTCTTATTCAGTCAGTAAGTTTATAGGTTATTATGTTTATATTTTATAGTCATAGTTAATATTTTATATTGATCTACTGTACTGTTCAATCCCTGCACTGTTCACTTTTTTACTTTTGCACTATCATCATTACACACAGTCTACAATAGTACCTTGCCCATAGACCGTTAATATTAAAAACAATTTCAATAATATACAGTCTATGATCTCACCTTATCATAGTCATTGCATTTCTGTGATTGATTTTAATTTTAATTTTAAGTTTTTTTGTCATGTTCAGTATGTGTGATACAAGTGTGTAAATGTGTTTGCTGTGTTATGTTGTCTTGCCACTGGATGCCTAAAATTTCCTTTGGGATGAACAAAGTATCTATCTATCTATCTATCTATCTATCTATCTATCTATGTATCTATCTATCTATCTATCTATCTATCTATCTATCTATCTATCTATCTATCTATCTATCTATCTATCTATCATCTATCTATCTATCTATCTATCTATCTATCTATGTATCTATCTATCTATCTATCTATCTATCTATCTATCTATCTATCTATCTATCTATCTATCTATCTATGTATCTATCTATCTATCTATCTATCTATCTATCTATCTATCTATCTATCTATCTATCTATCTATGTATCTATCTATCTATCTATCTATCTATCTATCTATCTATCTATCTATCATCTATCTATCTATCTATCTATCTACATATCCAGCAGACACAGAAAAATTACCATTCATTTGGAGTTGCTGTTGTTTGTCACCACTAGTGACCCCTTTTATATTACATGTAGTCATTTAATTTTAATACAAAAAATATGGATTAGTGCATTTTTCAAAAGACAACAGGATCTTGAGTTGTAATCCTGTAATTTCTTAAATGTAAATTGTGGTCATGGTGTAGATGTAATACTTGTAATAAAGCAGACAGTACATTTGTGAGCAACACAACCAATACTGCCCTTGATGGACAGGTATTACCCAGCAGAACATTAACTTGCGAGACGACGAGTGTGTGTGTGTTTGGAGCCAGCGGTTGGACAGCAAACACTGCAGAACAAACCTGCCTTTCAGCAGTCAGGGTGCGGTTAAAATCAAGAGTGGTGAGAGAGAGGGTTTGGTCCGTTACCCCTTTAACTCTCTCTCCCCCCTCTGTCTCTCTCTCTCTCTCTCTCTCTCTATTCCTCCATCACACAAGGCTGGTAGTTTTCCACCTTTTTCTGGGGTGATATTTTTAGATACTGTGGCCAAATGTTGAGCCTTATAGGTGATATGTGTGTGAGTGTGGGGGGAAATCTTTGTATGCGTGCGTGCGTCCAAACAAACACACTCGCATGCCCCCATAGCTCACCCCAGGGCTCACCTCTGAGTGGGTTGGTTGGATAAATAAACACAGCAAAAACCAACATTTTGAAGAGCGGTCCCACATCCGGCACAATATATATACTGAAACCCGTCTCTCTGACTCTCTCGAGGATGTGGTTAAAGACTCTGATAATGACTCCTATTTTCATCAATTATGTCCGAGGCAATTAGTCCATGTTTTCCCTAGCTTGTGATGTTGCATTATCTCTGTGTGTGTAAATATCCGTCTATTTTCATGTCACCGCCTGTGTCCTTTTAGTCTTTTTGACAGTGTGAGACAGTAGGAGTCAAAGATGCTGCGCTCTGGTCATCTCATGTCTGTTTGCACTCGTTACCTCTGTGTGAATAAGCCTCATGTGCTGTGTTACGACCCTTACGTTTTCTGTCTAGGGGAAGCAAGGACGTAACACAAATCAACAACTCAAACTAATAACAGAGAGACTAACAAGTCAAAGTACGTAACAAGTATGTTTTATTACATAAATTAGATGCACGTATATAGTTTCTATACATATATGTGTATATATATATATATAGATGATAAACAAAAATGGGTTTAAAACAGTAAACTAACCAAAAATAAAAGGTGTCTCCAACCAGATCAGGCCCTGTTCTAGTGACTCTCACAAGTGCAGTAATGCCAATAACCCCAAACCCATAACCTCTGGACTAGACGTCAACACTGCACCAAAGACACATACGACATTTCAGCAACTCGATGGCAGTGATTATCATTCCAGCTTTTCCATTTTCAAACAATGACGTTCCTTGCCATCTTTTCCTGGCGTGATTTGATTTAAAAATCGTTTATTAGAAATCTCTGCTGTTTGTCTTGAAGCGTGTTCTGACGATTTGTGTTTTACTACAGCTATCGCACGCGCACTTTGAGCACCGCACCTATCATTAAAATGGTTACGTAATTATGCAGCCAAGGATACTGCTAACATGCTGAAAATATGAGAAGAGTAAGATGATTTTTGGAAATGCGGTCTGCTCATAGCCAAGGCAATCTGCTGCGGGGAGAGAAACAGGAGTGCAGTGGAGGGGTGTATACAAATTTGGGGATAAGTGATGAGGGCTGCAGGGAAGAGGGCAGCATGGAACAAAGGTTAGAGAGGACAAGATGAAAGGAGGACAGAGGAAACAAATTTAGACATCTGGAAGGGTTTTTGTTTGTGTCTCCTTTAAGATGTCACTGTGTCATTGCCAAGACGAAGCCTGCCTTCGTGCGTGTGGTTACATCTACGCTGGGTTTTGCGTGCACACATTTGTGAGCAGCCTATCAGGTCATCAATCCATCAAGGGATTTTCACATTTTCACAAAACATTGTGACTTTTGAGTAAATATTTGGAGGAGATCAAGTAAGAGGAAGAGAGAATCACAGGGAGATAAAAAGGGAAGAAATAAAGAGTAGGAGAGGGACAGAGAAGGCCTTGAACTTCGAGCTCTGCTGTTGCTGGCATCTGCTCAAAGGTTTCAAAAGTGAGACAAGAGGCCAGGTTTACCCGGTCAGTCTCCCTTCCTCCCACAGCTCCACTGTAAGCTGCAACCCAACTCTATCACAAACACAGAAATCAAGTTTTTCCAAAGGCTCTTTCATCCATAAATGAGGCTAACTAGTGCTAATATCCTGTTAGGTGGAGTTATCCATGTTAAGCCTAAACATAGATCAACTCAACCCTGTAGATAACACGCAATGGAAAATGCCCTTTCATTTTCGCTCTTGGAAACAGCCAGAAATCAGTAGATTCATTCAGAGCCTTGTAAAAGTTAATAGATACCATGTTGACTGTGTCACGCTCAGTTAGCCACTAGCCAGCTGAGTCCTAATGAGATGAAGTTTTTCTAAATCACGCTCTTAACTTTTATCACCTCTTGCCACTGAAGGAAACAAAAGAAAAGAGTGAGGGGAGAGACCACACAGGAGGAGTGAGAGCAGGTTAGAGGAGACATGAGGGGGCGGACGGGCATGCAGGAAACAGAGCAGGGCATATTGCTTCTGTTGACCGCATAGCGGGGGTGTGATGGGCAGAAACCTGCCAGCTTTACCACACACACACAAACACACAGACACACACACACACAGAAACACACACACACACACACACACAAACACACAGACACACACACACACACACACAGACACACACACACACACACACAGACACACACACACACACAAACACAGAGACACACACACACACAGACACACACACACAAACACACAAACACACAGACACACACACACACAAACACACAGACACACACACACACACACACACACAGAAACACACACACACACACACAGCCACACACAAACACACAGACACACGCACACACACACACACACACACACACACACAGACACACACACACACACACACAAACACACTCCTGTGCTTGATACCAGCACTGTTTGGACTGGCAGAGACACTGAATGGATGTAGCTTATTATTTCAATAAAACAACCACAACTTGAGTGCAAAGAGTGTGTAGTGTATGTGTGTGTGTGTGTGTGTGTAGTACCCTCACATCACAACCCATAACCCCACCCCTTCATTCAGCACTTGTAGGTTTCTTGAAAGAAGCTGGGAATGAAGTAGTTCTGTCTTAGAAATGTGGACAGTTTCAAATAAACAACTACAACAAGCGCTGGGGTTGGTCTGAGAGGAGTGGCGTGTTCCAGGTAGCTTCAAATACCAGGAGTTGAAAAACTACTCTGCTTAAATAGAGACATTTTTGCAAATAGAAGTAAAGTTACTTTCCTCAAGTAAATAAAAAAAGAAAGAAGAGGAGGATGTTCTTGAATGAATAGTTTCACTATTTGGGAAATACACTTATACCTGTTTGCACTCTTGATGCAACTATTCACCTGCTGGCTGTAGCTTCGTGTAACATTACAGACATTGGAGTGGTGTCAGCATAGATAAATGTCTATGGGTATCAATTTACTTCTCTAGCTCACGCTAGCGGCTAACTCTTTGCAAAAAGCTAAAGAGTATTCCCTATAACATGGCTGCGGGAACATATTTTGAGTTGGGGGTGCTGACAAATTTCCGAGATAACTTTTTCAGCCAAAGTCAACCACCACACACCACACTGCATCCATCACAACGCTCCAAAAGTGGGAAAAATAAAATCCAAGTCAGGGCAAAACTAGACAGGGGATACACAACATATAGGCACAAATCTTCAAACACTGAGCCACAAAATACAAGGGTATAAAACAATTCCCTGAATGAATTAAATCAAATCAAAAGTTAGCTGCCTTGTCGTTTGTGGCTAGCAGGGTGGCTGTGGGAGTGACAGGTGGAGAGGTGCTGCTGCTACTTCTTTCGGTTACAGTTGCTGAGTTTTCTGCCTCGGGTCTGTTAGGCTTTTTAGCCTGTGACTGATTTATAAAGAAATCCAAAATGAGCTTTGTGCCATGTTATAGGCAAGCTTACTTTTATACTGTTGACCCACCGGGAAAGTTTCCACCACTATCTTCACTTATGAATGAGTGTCGTAGGAGCGCAGCGCAGATTCATTCTGATCGAATTATGTGTTTATCTCTTACCATCCTAATTTTAAAATCAAATTACATTTAATTGAAATGGAAGGTAGTAGGTTAATATCAATAATCAATTCATTAAAATAAATATATGTAATTTTTAATAATGGTTTTTCCACCTTTTGCTAAGGGGGTGCTGCAGCACCCTCTGCACCCCTGGTTCCTGCGTCCATGCCCTATAACGTCAAACTACTCCTTTAAGTAAATGGAGTAGTACCACAGTGTAAAAATGATTAAATTAAAGGCTTTTCTGTAATTCTGGCCTTTCCAAAACTACATACCGGCAATCAAACAAGGACTTACAGTAAATTAGAACATAATTACTGCTTTCCATGTGTAAAAGCACTGGTAAACAGAGCTACTTATTACCATCAGCACTTGTAATTAGTTACAAAATACAGGATAATTGTGGCTAAACATGTCAGTGCACTGAGTGGATGTTCATCATGACCTTATTTCTTCTAGTCTTTAAATCAGAAATGTTGTGTCTCAGGTGTGTGTCGGTATCCTCTGGGCATGTCAGGAGGGCAGATACAGGACGAGGACATCACTGCCTCCAGCCAGTGGTCTGAATCCACCGCTGCTAGATACGGCAGGTAGGTCTCACACACACATACACACATACACACA
>NC_048415.1:19953310-19976419 GCF_013103735.1 Etheostoma cragini
GTGTGTGTGTGTGTATGTGTGTGTGTGTGTGTGTGTGTGGGTGTGCGTGCGTGCGTGTGTGGAGAAGAACTTGGGTGGCCGTTAGTGAGTATCAGGATAATGATGTAATCATTCCGGCTGTGTTTTCAGTCTCGCCCAGCTCACCCTTGCCCCTGCTAGACCCTTGCCCAAAGTTAACACTTTAAGATGAATTTATGACGCAGGCTTTCTCCGAGGTGTTTTTATAACGTGCTATAAGAACTGAAATCCACCACCACACTCAATTTAACTTTCCCCTCACCGTTTTCTCTCCATCCTGTTCCAATTTCTCCTCTCCGTCTTGCTCTTTTCCATTTCCTGCTGTAATTTAAATATGAACATCATTTCCCCCACCCTGCGTTTCTCTCCGTGTCTCTCCTAGGTTGAACTCGGAGGAGGGCGATGGCGCGTGGTGTCCAGAGATAACAGTGGAGCCAGACAGCCTGAAAGAGTTTCTCCAGATTGACCTGCGCTCGCTCCACTTCATCACCCTTGTGGGCACTCAGGGGCGTCACGCGGGAGGCATCGGTAATGAGTTTGCTCAGATGTACAAGATTAAGTACAGCCGTGATGGCAGCCGGTGGATCTCATGGAGAAACAGGCAGGGCAAGCAGGTAAGTGGACCTATCAGCCTGTGCTGGCTGGGGTGTATCCTGGCTTGGATGTCACTCCGTAATCTATTTGGACTTTTACAACAAACTTGTAAAAAGATGCCCTGTGTACTGATACTCATCATCTGCCTTCAGGTCATGCTTTTATGGCCTGTCGTTGTTTATACCTGGTATGACTGTGTTTATAGTCATAATAGAGATAGTATTTGGACTGATTCAGTGATTCTTCATTATCTATGAATGATAAAAAGAGGCCATGGGTCAGTTGCATCCTTCCATCCTGATCTTCTTTATGAAGTCAAGGTGTGTTTGTTTACTTTAACCTGCAGGTGATTGAAGGAAACAGGAACGCCTACGACATTGTACTCAAGGACCTCGAGCCGCCCATTATCGCTCGCTTCGTCCGCTTCATGCCCGTCACAGACCACTCCATGAACGTCTGCATGAGAGTGGAGCTCTACGGCTGTGAATGGCTGGGTAAGAGGTGGACAAGGACTGCAGAAGGGTTATGTAAGGGCTTGTGAGCCCCTGCCAAAAGTGCAAAACTGACAGCTGAGCTGAGGCTCCAGTTCTTACCTTTGAGCATGTAAAGACAGAAAGGATCAGCTGATTCTCTGTCTCTTTTTTCTACAAGGACAGTTTTTTTAAACACTAATTTGCACTAAAATAATTATATCAATGCCTTACCACCTTAAATGTAGAGACATTTATTTGTTTCATGGCATATAGAGTACATGAGCATTTTAGGAAAGCATGTGTGCCCAAAACGCCCCTAACCCATGTGTGTCAAATTTAAACTTGAGATTTAGATCATGGGACCTTGTGAAATGTGAGGTCAAAGTGATAGAATAAAAAGGCAAACAACGAAAGTAATAGACTGTAGTAGTACTGCCCTTTTATAGCTGGAAGAAAGTTTGTCAAGTAAAGAGCTTAACAAATTTGTGGTTATGTTTTAAAATGTTTCTTTTAGATAATTTGTACCACATTACAACATTACTGAGTAAGCCTATGGAAACCTGGTGAAATCTGAGATCCAATCAAAGTAGAAGAAGAGGAAAAAGTGTAAAAATAAAAAGTTAATTAAATCACAGGCCCTTTAATTACAGCATTTCTTCATACTGTTTGAAAACATCACATATTCTGCATCCGTATATTTACACGTACAGTACATGCTGGAAAATGCTACAATACTGAAACTAACTTTGGGCAATCTTCTTTGCATAGCATGAGTTCAGAATCATTAAGACTCACTGAAAATCTTGTGGGGTTATGTAATTTCATAAATAAATAATTGTCCTTGCTTTACAGATGGTCTGGTGTCATACAACGCTGCAGCAGGACAACAGATGAGCTTGCCTGCTTACTCTGCTTATCTCAACGACTCTGTCTATGATGGAGCTGTCAGCTACAGGTGTGTGTGGTGTGTGTCTGTATTTGTTTGAATGTGTGCGTTTCTGTGTGTGTTCTATTATTCCCTTCCTTTTTCTCCTTCAAACACCCACTATACTGCTTCGTCATTGCTCTCATCCTTCCTCAGTACTTTTCCCCCTCACCTTGTTGTTGCCCTGTCACCATGGTGAAAGCAAAGAGACAGGCGGTGGAGAGTGGGTCACCGTAGTTTACTTAGTTAGGCAAAACTCATAGGAATGACTGAGTCAACCATGCTTCTAAAGTTCAGCAACCGGAATTAACCAATCAGTCTTTTGTTGACAGGAATGTTTAAATTATGGAACGGTGAATAATGTCCTCCATGACAAAGGCCGACTTCCTTCTCTTTGTGGAGGCAACTGGACAGATGGAAAAGAAAATGGCTTTTATTATATATTTTTTAACGATATCACAGCCAACTGCAAAGGAGGAATTGGTTTTATCAATGCTGCCACCTAGTGTTAAATGGTTTCACTGAGTGCTTTCTTTGACCATAAAGGATGTTTCTCTGTGTTTGCTGCCTCTCTTTTACACTTCTTTGTTTCTCAGTATGACAGAGGGCTTGGGCCAGCTGACTGATGGAGTGTGTGGCCAGGATGATTTTACACAAAGTCTCGACACTCACAATGTGTGGGCCGGGTATGACTACGTGGGTTGGACTAATGAGAGCTTCTCCAATGTTGAAATCATGTTTGAGTTTGACCGCATACGCAACTTCACTACCATGAAGGTGAGGCTCTTGATGATACAAGTTAATACACTGTGTGTGTGTGTGTGTGTGTGTGTATAAATATATATGTGTTTGTGTATATTACATCTCTCATCAGCACTGAAAGTCTCCTCATGTGTCTTTATCTGCATCTAGGTCCATTGCAACAACATGTACTCACGGCACGTCAGGGTCTTCCGCCAGGTGGTGTGTTACTTCCGCTCCGAGGCAGACTGGGAAGCCACGCCGCTCTCCTTTAGCCCCGTGGAGGATAATGAGAATTCCAGTGCCCGCTTCGTCACCGTCAACCTGGCCAATCACATGGCAAGCGCCATCAAGTGCCAGTTCTACTTTGCTGATGCCTGGATGTTGTTCAGCGAGATCACCTTCCAGTCAGGTATAGACTGATGAACTCTTACTGCAGTTTAATTTAAGTATATATCTACTTTTACACTTTACTTACTTCTGCAAATATTTGGAGAGACTGTGCATAATAACAGTATATTTTATTTGTTATTATTACTACATTGAAGTCTGTTTTTAGGCTTTCGGATTGAAGAACGTCTCACTCTGTATTGACAAACTAGAAGTTAGTTCATCGTCCAGCATCCGGCGAGAGGCCTAGAATGAAGGACGTGGGGGGGGTGAAGGATGCACAGTTGAATTTCTTAACGGCTCTGTGTCTTTGGCCTTTCAGATACAGCCATGTACGACACAACACTGGCTCCTCCCGAGCCAGGACTGACACCTGACACACCACTAGGTCAGTGATTGCCACACACACACACACACACACACACACACACACACACACACACACACACACACAAACACACACACACACACACACACGCACATACCAGCACACAGTAATCTAACATCACCTTGCTCCTAATAAGTGGAGGTTTCTCACAGTAGACATTTTGACTACACAGGTGGAACTAAAAATATAAATGTAGGTGTGTCAGCATGCAAAATAGCAGCATAGCATTTTAATTTTATTGGTTACACCTGTTTGACAAGTCACACTACCTGTCGTAGTTTATTCAATTTTCTACTTAAGATCTATTCTGCTTTTGCAACACATTTCAAAGAAATCCATTACATGTTTTTTGTAAATCCAAACTATTGCTGAGTGTAGTTATGTGCATACCTATACAGTGGGTAATGACTTACTTTTGAACCAACATGACTCCTGACGTAATTGACAAGTAGAGTATGGTCCCCCATCATGCATGCAGACAGTAAAATGTGTCTCTTCCTGATTCCTCGCCCAGAGGATGACCCCACCCACAAAGTAGATGACAGCAACACCCGCATACTGATTGGCTGTTTAGTGGCCATCATCTTCATCCTCGTGGTCATCATTGTCATCATCTTGTGGAGACAGGTGTGGCAGAAGATGTTGGAGAAGGTGAGCTCATAACTGATGTATTACTGTGGATCAAATGTGTGCGCCTGTGCATGTTGAGTCATTTTATGCATTTCCATTGAATCTTCTTTTGGGAGGTGGTCAGATCTGTTCCTTCACCCCCCCACGTCCTTCATTCTAGGCCTCTCGCCGGATGCTGGACGATGAACTAACTGCTAGTTTGTCAATACAGAGTGAGACGTTCGCTTACACCCACAACCAGTCGAGCACAACCAGTGAGCAGCAGTCTAATTCCACCTATGAGCGCATCTTCCCCCTTGGACCAGACTACCAGGAGCCATCACGCATCATATGTAAGCTGCCTGAGTTTGCTCAGAGCTCCGAGGAGCCTGGTAGGTGGACACAGAATTTTTTTTACATATACACATCCATCTCAATTGGTACTCAACATGGTGAGTTCCTCCCTTTATCTTATTGACTTCTTAGTTGCAGTTTCCCGTATTGTGTTTCAGCTTCCTCCAGCACAGCAGCTTCTAAATCCACCACATCTACTGCAGTCCAAGATGGCGCCCCTCACTACGCAGAGGCAGACATTGTGAACCTGCAAGGCGTAACCGGAGGCAACACATACGCGATCCCCGCATTAACTATGGACCTGTTGTCAGGGAAGGATGTTGCAGTGGAGGAGTTCCCGCGAAAGCTGCTCACATTCAAAGAGAAGCTGGGAGAGGGCCAGTTTGGAGAGGTGTATGCTCTATTCCATTCTTCCCCAGCTTTTCTCACAGCTTTAGATGAGCTTCAAAACCATGTGTAGACTAATACAAAAGGAATCCCTCTCAATCATCACTTATGCCCAACTAGAAGTGGTGATTTCTGTATCTGCAGAGACCATGCCTTTTCCCTGCATTTTCTCTCTTTTTATCTTTGTGAGTTGGGATGTTTATGAACGTTAGCAAAGAGCCTTTGGGACCCACATGGGTGTGAAACCCCAAACCAATAACAGCGTAACAATAGTAAACCCAAATTTAACGATTTATACGATACAGTGAGGAAAATAAGTATTTGAACACCCTGCTATTTTGCAAGTTCTTCCACTTAGAAATCACGGAGGGGTCTGAAATTATCATCGTAGGTGCATGTCCACTGTGAGAGACATAATCTAAAAAAGAAATCCAGAAATCACAATGTATGCTTTTTAAACTATTTATTTATATGATACAGCTGCAAATAAGTATTTGAACACCTGTCAGCTACAATTCTGACCCTGAAAGACCGGTTAGTCTGCCTTCAAAATGTCCACCTCCACTCCATTTTTTATCCTAAATTAGATGCACCTGTTTGAGGTTGTTAGCTGCATAAATACACTTGTCCACCCAATACAATCAGTAAGAATCCAACTACTAACATGGCCAAGACCAAAGAGCTGTCCAAAGACAATAGAGACAAAACTGTACACCTCAACAAGGCTGGAGAGGGCTACGGGAAAATGCCAAGCTGCTTGGTGAAAAAAGGTCCACTGTTGGAGCAATCATTAGAAAATGGAAGAAGCTGAACATGACTTTCAATCTCCCTCGGACTGGGGCTCCATGCAAGATCTCACCTCGTGGGGTCTCAATGATCCTAAGAAAGGTGAAAAATCAGCCCAGAACTACACGGGAGGAGCTGGTCAATGACCTGAAAAGAGCTGGGACCACCGTTTCCAAGGTTACTGTTGGTAATACACTAAGACGTCATGGTTTGAAATCATGCATGGCACGGAAGGTTCCCCTGCCTAAACCAGCACATGTCAAGGCCCGTCTTAAGTTTGCCAGTGACCATTTGGATGATCCAGAGGAGTCATGGGAGAAAGTCATGTGGTCAGATGAGACCAAAATAGAACCTTTTGGTCATAATTCCACTAACCGTGTTTGGAGGAAGAAGAATGATGAGTACCATACCAAGAACGACATCCCTACTGTGAAGCATGGGGGTGGTAGCATCATGCTTTGGGGGTATTTTTCTGCACATGGGACAGGGCGATTGCACTGCATTAAGAAGAGGATGACCGGGGCCATGTATTGCGAGATTATGGGGAACAACCTCCTTCCCTCAGTTAGAGCATTGAAGATGGGTCGAGGCTGGGTCTTCCAACATGACAATGACCCGAAGCACACAGCCAGGATAACCAAGGAGTGGCTCTGTAAGAAGCAGATCAAGGTTTTGGCGGGGCCTAGCCAGTCTCCAGACCTAAACCCAATAGAGAATCTTTGGAGGGAGCTCAAACTCTGTGTTTCTCAGCAACAGCCCAGAAACCTGACTGATCTAGAAAAGATCTGTGTGGAGGAGTGGGCCAAAATCCCTTCTGCAGTGTGTGCAAACCTGGTGAAAAACTACAGGAAACGTTTGACCTCTGGAATTGCAAACAAAGGCTACTGTACCAAATATTAACATTGATTTCCTCAGGTGTTCAAATACTTATTTGCAGCTGTATCATACAAATAAATAGTTAAAAAATCATACATTGTGATTTCTGGATTTTTTTTTTTAGATTATGTCTCTCACAGTGGACATGCACCTACGATGACAATTTCAGACCCGTCCAGGATTTCTAAGTGGGAGAACTTGCAAAATTGCAGAGTGTTCAATACTTATTTTCCTCACTGTATATATATATATATATATATATATATATCCTTTCCACCCCTTCTCAGGTGCACCTGTGCGAAGCAGACGGAATGCAGGAATTTATGAATAAAGAGTTTTTATTTGACATCCCAGAAGACGTGCCAGTTTTAGTGGCTGTGAAGATGCTCCGTTCAGACGCCAACAAAAATGCAAGGTATTGACTTTAGATGACCCATGTGGTCGGCACCAAATACCAAATTTTTAGCCTGTACCTGAAATTGAAAGTAGAAAGTTGAAATTAAAAGTTTATATAATTCTGATGTCTCTCTGTGTAATCACTTACTTTTTGTGTTTTGGTAGGAATGACTTTCTGAAAGAGATAAAGATCATGTCACGTTTGAAGGACCCCAACATCATTCGCCTGCTAGCTGTGTGCATCTACAGCGACCCTCTCTGTATGATCACAGAGTACATGGAGAACGGAGATCTCAACCAGTTTCTGTCCCGCCACGAACCCGAGGGACAACTCGCTCTGCTCAGCAATGCACCTACAGTCAGGTGAGTGTGAACAAAGTGAGAGGCAGCTGTATGTCTAACTGTGTGTGTGTTTGTTTCATTCCCAACACATTACACTGTTTCTGTATTCTCCTCTCCAGCTTCAATAATCTGTGCTACATGGCTGCTCAGATAGCGTCGGGGATGAAGTACCTCTCCTTTCTAAACTTTGTTCATCGAGACTTGGCTACACGCAATTGCCTGGTGGGCAAAAATTACACGATAAAGATAGCTGACTTTGGCATGAGCAGAAACCTGTACAGTGGTGACTACTACCGCATCCAGGGCAGAGCGGTACTGCCGATACGCTGGATGTCATGGGAGAGCATCCTGCTGGTAAGGACCACTACTTCACAAAAGATCTGACTTCATGTCATGTTTTCTTGCCAAGTTGATAGACATATCTAGGAATGGGAACTTTAAACTGAAATACATTTCCCACATGTGGCCCTAATCCTCTTCCATACATACCAATATCTTTTGTTGTGCAGGGTAAGTTCACCACAGCTAGCGATGTGTGGGCTTTTGGGGTGACCTTGTGGGAGATACTAAACTTCTGCAAAGAGCAACCCTACTCCCAGCTCACTGATGAGCAGGTAATAGAGAACACAGGGGAGTTTTTCAGGGACCAGAAAAGACAGGTGAGTGATGTTACAACCATACCACTACATACCTGTCTTATTCTATTATAGCTGTTTTTATATTTTCTTTGGCTAATGTTTTTAATTGCTCTTTAATGTTTTCAGTTTGAATTGCCTTGTTGCTGAAATGTGCTATACAAATAAGCCTTGCATGACCAATGATCCACATATCAAAAGGAGGGGCGAGGAGGAGAATCCCTGGCTTTAACGTCTCATCCCCTGTTGTACAGATCTACCTGCCTCAGCCTGTCTTGTGTCCAGACTCGCTCTACAAGATCATGCTAAGCTGCTGGAGGAGGAACACAAAGGAACGGCCCTCCTTCCAGGATATACACCGAGCCCTCCTGGAAATACAGCCTTAAGCCGGGGACTATGTTAAAGACAGTGATTCCCAGATAAATCATCTCTGGAGAAATGGTGCAAGACAAGAGTAGACCATGATTCAGACACAATACAGGTTCAAGCCTTCTTGTTTCAGTAAAGAAACTGGATGAGAGCCACCTGTGCGCTTCAAGCTACGATCTGGGAAACACTGTTTCATGGACTTACACTCTACAAAGATGGAATACCAGTTGGTTTGTGCCAGATTGAGTTTAATTGGCACAATCACGTTGGCTAAGATGTTTGTAGACATACAGGTATTCTTAGAAAAAATCTATTCTGTTTTATAACACATGCAGAAACGTGATTAAGGTGGGTTGTCACGTGATGAAGCCTAAATGAAATGTAGCAAGTGACATTCGTCACTTTTGAAATGTTTTTTTAAAATTGTTTTTTCTTTTCTTTTTTTTAAAGATGGGTCCATTTTCCATGTTACAGTGTTTGGGAACAAACTTGTACAGCATTGTTGAAGAACTTTCTTGTGTTTTCTTTTGGAAGACTGCTTGAATGTAGAGCAGGAAACATGAAACATTTCATTGTATATTTCAAGTATTTCATCTCAGTTTCTCAGACATACTCCACACATTTGGAATAACAAGGAAATATCAAGTATTATCTCATTTTGTTGCAGTTTTCCTTCTATAATTTGAACATGAAGTTTGTATGAACTGGGTATTTTCAATAGATAGTTCTCAAATCTCAAATAGTAATATTTTGTATTAATATTTATGTTCATATGTGTTTCATCTGGTTATGTTTTGTTGATATATTTGGGGATTATTATTCTTTCCTGGTTGACGTGTTTGGAGCATCACATTCAAAGTGATTCAGTAAATCTGCCACTCACATTTCAGGTATAAACACCAAACAAACTGCTGCAGTAGATTTGGTTTGTTTCCCGCTGCAAACTGTTATTATTCTGTCTTGCATCCATCACAAACTAATATTACTCTCTGATAATTCTGCGTTTTGCTCTGTCAGTTCAGTATGAACAGTATGAATGCTTCAGGTTAGTTTATATTAGCTTGTGAAAGCAAACACAGCTAATGACTTATCTACTTTAATTATTAGTTTGTTCTTTCTTTTGTTGATGTATGCTGGATTATTTCCCTCTTTTCCACTTCTGTGTATAACTCTAATAGCTTGAACTTCATACTGCATACCACTGATTTTCTGCCACTTTAGCTGGATTCACAGGCTCGACCCCTTTTATCAGAGGCCTTTGTCCCATTTAACTCGTTCATAAAAGACCTTATGCACAATATTTTCAACTTTTCATTTGGAAGTCATCCATATCTTTTGTATTTTGCAATCTAGGCAAACAATCCATCCATATAAGTTTAATATGATATATAAAACATTTGAGTATTTGTGAAGCCTGTGGTGATTCCCATGGGATAAAGACATCTCTCTGTTATGAATGAGTTTGAGGGGCAGATGTATAGCTGTAAAAATGTAATGGCACCCTGACAGATTCAATGATTGGTTTTATTACATATTTGGTCTTATTACATATATGTTTCAGTAAGAGTGTTTTTATATACGTTGTAAACAAATGTTGTACATTGATAGACAAATTACAAATAAAATGTAAACAGGGAATTCTATCTCTTTGAGAACTCTTGCTTCATTCCTAAGTACTGAATATTTGACACTGTGTGGGCGGTCCATGAAGCTCAGCTGACCGGTAACAACGTTGTATTGGCTGAGCACTGCTGCAGTGACCAATCACAACATGGAGGCGGAGTAAAGAACATGCACCACATCAGGAACTGAACACAGAACATATGAACAGAACCTTTGGTCATGAATGTAGTGTTTTCTGTTTGCAGTTTGTTTCCAGTTTGGACCAGAAAAGATGAATAAGGTGGTTTTGGTGACGGGGCCAAATAGGTAATGTCTGTTTTTATTGTTTTGACTTTTTAAAATCTCTTTGTCAGGAGAGTCCTGGCCCAAATGGCAGTATCATTTTGTCATACACATGTAGTATGTGGAATTATTTTTGGTCAATGATGTCATCAAAGTCATACATATGCTGTAATAACAGATATTACATATAATTATAATAAAATGTATTTATATATCACCTTTTAAAACACAGTTACAAAGTGCTTTACAATATGGCCCTATCGCCTCTGAATCTGGACTTTGTAACAGCAAAGATCCCGTGGTGGGGACATAGTAAATAAGACATCTGGTAAATGCCTCTCAGGGTTTTATAAGTGATCAATAATATATTAAGATTAATTAAAGCAACAGGTATGATGGGTGGCAGCAGAGTTACGGATGAGCTGGAGGCAGGAGAGGGACTTTTACTGATGCCACGGAGCAAGGCATTGCAGTAGTCTAATTGACTAGTTATAAAGGCGTGGATAACACTTTCCAGATTTTCATTAGAAACTTATTATGTCTAAGGCGGCCCTTCCATCCTATTATGTCTCACTGCAGTGGCATTGGCCTGGCCCTGTGTGAGCGTCTTCTGTCGCAGGACACCGAGGGTCTCCAGCTGTGTCTGGCCTGCAGGAACATGCGGCGGGCTCAGGCTGCCCGCTGGGCCCTTCTTAGCTCTCACCCCGCAGCCCAGGTGGCCCTGCTGCAGATGGACACCAGCAGCATCACCTCCGTCCTCACTGCTGCTCAGGAGGTTAAACTCAGGTGGAAAGATGGACTCACAACAGCCTGACGCTCAAATCCACATTTAAAACAAATACTCATCGATAGTTTATGTCCTAGACACTGTGTGTTATATGTGTGTTCAGAAGTGAATACTGTATGTGTGACATTGCCGCCATTCCAATGTTTTTAGCTCGTCTTTGAGCTTCTGATTCAGTGTGGCAGGTGTACCTTGTGTTGTGCTGTCAATATTTTATGTATGTCATGGTCCTTGACCAAATTTCCTTCGGGACAATAAAGTTGGAAGTTAAGGTTTACTTTGATAGTCCCCTGCAGGTATAACCGGCTGGACTACCTCTACCTGAACGCAGGCATCATGCCAAACCCACAGTTTGACGTGAAAGGCTTTTTCAAAGCCTTCTTCTCCAGGTACTTCACATGCTCAAATGCATGATCTGTTGTCTATGCTGGATGTGTGTGAAGCTACTCCAAATCAATGAGCTGCATTGGTGCCTTTTTGTACTTTAAACTATGTACAGCCTATATACAGCAACGTTTTTAAAATTGCTTATTCGAAATCATCTCTTCTATCTACTATGCAACCTTTCTAGAGCTCAGGTTTCTTTCTTTTGCAGTCGTATCATCACCATGTTTGCCAATGGCAAGGGTATTTTGACACAGAAGGACTGTGTCACCCCTGATGGCCTGCAACAAGTATTTGAGACCAACCTCTTTGGTCACTTCATACTAGTGAGTAAACGCTATTTAGGTCACTGAATTATCTCGTAGTATGGTTTTATCAACAAATAGAATCTAACTCAAAATGTTTCCTACAGTTTTCTGCAGGGACAGTAGTTCTTGCCAGGTGTTTACCCTTGATGGAATGAATATAGCTGATACTGGATCTGTCTGTTACCTAGCAACGATGCTGATTAAAAATTAACAGTGTGTGCTGTTCAAGGTCACCACAGACAGTATTGTGCTTGCTGTGCTTTTGCAGATCAATTCTGGTGTGTATTAGGTTGCCGTTCCAGAGAAACCTTCTCAAAGTTCCTGTTTAGACTTTAAACATAAATCCATCTTTGGTGCTGTATTCACGCATAGTTTAGAGAGGAAAACACATTTACTTTTGCAAAAGTGATTTTTTTTAAGCATTCAATACAATTTGGAAGGAATTAAATGTTGCTGATTAGTTAGGAAAGAGTTGCCTTTATCGTTGCTGCTTGCATGCTATATCTTAAGATAGTCTACGATCTATAGTAGATGTATAAAAGTGCATTTGTATGTCAAAATAAATGAGTAAGATACAATGTTCACATCTGTTTCTCAAACAAATCAACAAAGTTTCTAAAATTAAGTTTAATTTTCTAAATTCAAATCAGCAATCTGGCTTATTCTGCCCTGCTGTAGAAAGAAGTAGAAGTAATATCTCTTTGTTATATGAAAACATATTTTTTAAGGCTGAAACTCAGCCTTTGTGACTTCATGAATAAGATATCTTGTAATGCTGTGTTGTGGCCCAGATCAGGGAGCTGGAACCATTATTGTGGCATGGAGGCCGGACGTCCCATCTGATCTGGACCTCCTCCAGCAATGCTCACCGCTCAGCTTTTAAACTTGAAGACGTGCAGCACCAGAGAGGAACCCAACCCTACAGTTCCTCCAAATATGCCTCCGACCTGCTCAGCCTGTCGCTCAACACACACTACAACAAACAGGTTGGCGCCCTCTCTCTCACACACACACCCACACAGCCCTCACATGCTGTGTATCACCCATAACTGCAAGAATAATCTTTTTTCAAAACCTTTTTTTACCTCCCATGACGTTGATAACTGTGATACTGCTTTTATTGTACTCTGTAGGGTTTGTACTCATCTGTCATTTGTCCTGGTTTTGTGATGACCAATCTGACCTACAGTATCCTGCCCTCCTTCCCAGCCTTCCTCTGGACCCTGCTTGTGCCCGTCTTTTGGCTTGTGAGTGCAACTCTGAAATGGCCAAATATGGTCACACACTGCTGAAATAATTCCCTGTATCTTAATGCATTTCTCCCTGGTAATCTCAGATAAGAATGTTCACCAATACTTTCAAGCTGAGCCCTTACAATGGAGCTGAAGCCCTGGTTGGTAAAACTCATGTTCTTGTTTCCATATCCAGTTCAGAACAAATTAATTCATGAGTACTGCTCTTTTTTGCAGCTCTGGCTATTTAAGCAAAAGCCGGAATCATTGG
This sequence comes from Etheostoma cragini, assembly GCF_013103735.1. Lineage (NCBI taxonomy): Eukaryota > Metazoa > Chordata > Actinopteri > Perciformes > Percidae > Etheostoma > Etheostoma cragini. The sequence continues at coordinate 19,966,478 of NC_048415.1, forward strand.
ACCCTCAAGCCAAGTACCACAGCTTAACATCTGGGCTAGGCAACAACTACACACAGCCACGAAAGGTACGGAAAGCACTACTATCCACATCTTCAGTTAAAACACTAATAAAATTGTTCATGTTGCAAATTTTGTGTCTTCTGTCTTGCTTTACAGATGGATATTGATTTGGAAACATCCAATGCTTTGTATGAGAAATTACTGCAAATTGAAAGTGAAGTAAGAAAGAAACTGAAGGGGGGAAAAAAAGGTTTGCAGTACTCCTGCAGGACCTGGATCATGTTGACACACAATTCTGGGATGGAGAGTATTTATTCCTGTCAGGCAGGTGACCAGTAGTCTGACCTCACCAAAATAATTATGTCCTCTGAGTGACACAGTAACATGCAAGCCTGAATTCAGAGCACAATAAAGAAGGTACAGTCAATACAAGCATAACACATCAAAGAACATGAATGTATGCTGTGATGGTTTGAGAAAGAGTTTACAATAAATCTAATCAATGCCTTTTTTCTCTTCCACTTTATCTTAATGATTTACAGTCTCTTCACTGCGTAAAGTATAATATTGAAAAGGACACAAATATGCAGACATGGATCGGCTAGGTCATCAACTTTTCAGGCTGCGCGGTCCAGGAGGGACTATGTCCAATTTGGTTGTTAGTTCCATCATCGTCGCGGCAAAATGTAGTGCAGTCTGACAGCAGACTATCAGTGTCATCCCAAAAGTGGACATAAGTGGTCTGTGTGAGCCCCTCTGCGTGCGGTGCTGGCACATGCGTGCAGGCGCACCTGGAATTCCGCTTTGGAGGATTTGGGGCACAAACCCAGCAGTCGTCCCCGTGTTCCGCAGCTTGTTTATCAGTCCCACACGCCTCCTCTGCTTCGCTCAGTTTCGGGTTGCAAAATGCCCACACCATCCCACAGAAATAGACGAAAAACGTGCCCATGACCATGGCCATGAGCGCGTAGGACTCCATCATGGCTTTGGCGACTGGAGATGTCATCTTCAGATGCGCAGGGAATAATCGGCTGAGCTCCCAGAGTGTGTTCAGGAGGGACTGTCCGTCCGACTGGGTCGGGGCACATCAGCACCAGTTCAGTAACGCGAAATAGAGACAAGCAGACAATAAGCGATTATTTTTGTTGCCACCTCTCTTCTTGAACTAGTCCCGGTTTGAACAGGATGTGGAACGGGGCTCATAAGTGACCCCTATGACAGCAACAGTCTAACTGCAGGTGGTGGAATAAACCCATTTTAATGTCATTTAAAAAATGAACATTGCACACAAAAAAAACATTTGTTTCATATTTTACAATTATTTTACAATACAATTTGAGGGCAAAACTAAATTCCAGTGACAGCGAAAGTTTGGAATTACCTGAAATTTGGTTTGCAACAGTTTTGCCTGCCATGAAATATAACGTGGGATTTTGAAATAGTTTTCCAGCCCAGATAAGTGTGAGTGCTCAAGCAACACACCGGCTACACATCTATTTGTCTTTACTTTCTGTAACCTAAAAGCTGTAGGCTACTCCAACCATTCAAGAATTTAGAGTAGTCCACTCATCTTTTCAAATAAATCTTTTATAGCAGGTGATTCCAAAATGAATCTCATGAAATATTACTTAGGTGTATAAGTCTTGTATGATAATGGGATAAAGTAGTGAGATTAGTTTCACCTTTGAAATCCAGGCAGTGAAATACTTCTGCCTATTGCCTAATATGAACTTTGTGGAATTTAGACTGAGACCATTCTGGACAAAATTTATGCCAACTGATTATGCTGAACATTCAGCGAAATTCAAATTCATTTAAAACAACACTAAACACTATTGTACTTCTTAAAGGATACCTTTTTACCCAATGTGTGTTTGGTTGTCCCTACTAAGTTGAAATATCTAATTAAAAGGTAAATAAGTAAACTTAAAGAATCATCTTTGTATTTATATTATACATTTAAACAGACCTTCAGTGCAAATGTCTCCCTGCAATAACAGAGATCAGTTGTCCCTAACAAGCCCAGCAGCTGCATGGCAGGAGTTGACTCTCCCTATTAGGTCAAACTCGAGCTCCCGACTCCCAAAATACCACACTATAAACAACGAGAGATTGGGGTTAATGCCTTTATTTGGGGGGGGGCTTTACATGTAAGATCAAGTTTTAACCACTGAGTCAAAAACTAGCCTTGCTGGGTAAATAACATCATACTATTTGAATGGTGAATGGACCAATGATACTCTGATACATATAATATTAAAATGAAAGCTAAATGTGTAATAAAGAAATGTAAAATATGAATTGATCAGAGTCGTCATGAGGCATAAAAACACAAACAGACATGTATTTAAATGAATAGGCCGACACATTTTTAAAGTGTTTGTAATAGGCTGTAACTTTTTCAGTTACCCTCAAACTTCTTTTGCCGTCATTTTTTCACCCAGGCAGTTTCCGCCTATTTATTTGAAAAACACTCAAAGTTTTGTTAAACATATTTAGAAATGTCTTCTGCTTATGTGTTGCAACTTTATGAAATAGGTTGTAACATTATAAGGAAGCAGTGAGAACTGATCAGGATGTCTATGTGGTGACCAAATGCTTTTCCTGTGTAAGATAAAGAAAAACTGATAACATCCGCTTTAAAAGAGCACAGTCCTCCTCCAACAACCAACATACTAAATGCAAATGCAATGCTGTTTCAGAACACCAGCTGACTAAAAAAGTCCCATGTGCTGAATTTTCCCACTAGCACCTGAATGCAAGGTAACGTTTACATATTCATTTGTTGTGTACATCCCACATTCCCACCCCAAAAATACACCCCACTGTGTCTACTCTCACAGACAACTTAATTTGAAGTTTTTCTCTGGTAAATTTTGCCTTTAATTTGCAGAGATAGTACAGAAATAACTGAGGAGAGAGAGGGATAACAAACAACAAAAGGTCCCTGACCAGAGTCAAACAGTAAACATTGCGGCCTAAGCCATAGATGCCCCAATTTGGAGATAAACTGCTAATAAACAAATAGACAGCTGTATGACATGTGTGTGCATGTCTGTCCACAAACCGCAACTTGTAATGTGCTATTTCATTGTTAACTCTTCATCCTCTGAAAATGACTGTGGCTGACAAATAAGAGATGTCCTCTAACCAAAATATTGCTTTCTAAAGTCACCATGTTTCATTGAAGCACTTTTGGTATGGATTAGGTCAATTTACACTAGGAGTGGTGCTAAATATCTAAGTATAAGTGTGAGTTATTGCTTACAATAGCAGTAGGCTACAAGCAGGGTTAGAGGGCCCGTGCCTCATGGTGTGAAAACTTGTGTGAGCCAGATTTAAATGACATAACAGCCAATGAGTGTAGAGTCTTTCCCTCTTTGATGAGTTTTCCTGAATATTTTGTAAATATAACTAAATCATATGTTGAACTTTCCTCACAACACATCTTCTAATTTAACTAAAACATAGGCTAATAGCTACAAACAGATGCACCTGCTGTCTCCCTAGAGTTTTGTGAAGGTATTTATGTGTACATACAACAGGCCTGACGGAGCAGTGGAGCCCTCTCTAGTTTTAAACTGAGGTCCTAGGAATCAAAACAAGAGTGTGTATGAGGGCACCCATGCTTGTCTTTACAGAGGCAAGCAACACTAGAGAGACTGGCATTGTGTGTAGTGTAGTTTCTCATTGATCTATTCCGTCACTAAGTCAATTGCATCTCATTTCTCAAAAAACTACACACCCCATCCGCGCCAACCTCGAGGTCCCGGATGTCTATCGCACCGGAAGAGAAGAACGTCCTTTTCCCAGCCATCTTGTGGCTTCATCTAGCGAAGTGTTCGCACCAAGCCTCGTAGAATCGGAGGAAATCCTGCTGAAGGGGCGCCATCATGCCCGGACAAATGCAAGAAGGTTTTGGCTGTGCCATAACCAATCGGTTCGACCAGTTATTTGACGACGAGTCGGATCCGTTTGAGCTGCTTAAGCAAGCTGAAGTAAAGAAGAAGGAGGCTCCTGCTCCTGGTGCCGCCAAGACTGCAACCCAGGCTGCCAAGCAGCCGAAAAAAGAGTCCCAAAAAGACAGAAAGGTCCCACTTACTGATAAGAAGGAGGAGACCCAGGCCCCCGTCCCACTGAAGAAAGATGGTAAGATATATTTAAATTTTTGTCACCCTTAGCCAAGCTGCAAGTAAAAGACTTAAGGCTAACAGGCTAAGTTGATTACTAGCTAGCAGTGGTTCCCAAGCTCCCGTGACATGAGGTCCGCATGGCTGCTTTTGTGACCGTGTTGGCTGTCAGTTGCTGGAACTATAACCTTTATAAAAACGTGTAAAACAACGGGATGTGTGGGGCTTAACCGATTCGGTGATAAACGGTTTGCAAGCCAACTTGTTTTGGCTTGTCCCCCACCCCCATCGGCCTTGTTGAACAGGCAGAACCCGAAAGCCTGGCTAACTAGAGAAAGTGGCCTGGAGGTGTTAAAATAGTACTCCGGTAAAGTCGTGACCTTCAGTAAACACGTATTGCGGATTTTACCTTAAATTGCTCGAACGAGATTTTGTTTAAAAAAAATTTAATTTTTTTTAAAACGTGATTAAATAGACATAAACTTAAAGTTGCTAAGTACTATCTTCCACATTGAAATACAACGTACTTGTGGAAGTAAAGTGCAGTAAATGCATCATCTTCCTCGCGGTGGATATGTCAGACATTAGGAGCAGCACTGCTCTCATGGTGATGAACCTCGTGGTTGGAGTGTGGAGCTGTTAAAGCACAGCCTCCAAACTGCCACTTCCCATTGGCGCACATACATGCTCTTTGCAAGTGATAGACCTGCCTCAAATAATTTATTTTCCCCATTTCTGCTATGCCAGATAGTATGGTCTATGAAAATTCTCATAATTTTTAATTCAACGTGTAAACATTTGTTGAAAGTGTGTACATTACGGTACTGCGTGTTCTTACTAACTAAGTGTCCAGTCACCTACGTACGGGCCGTTAACTGGCCATTATTATCATGTAAGTCTGCCAAGCGAGCTTATATCCGTTTGCTTGAGAGAAGATGAGACAGGTGCGCCAACGATGATGCACCCAGCTGCTGCTGTGTAGTGGAGGGTGTCTATTTTGGTAGCTGGTGATTTAAGCAATGGGTGGGACTTGTTGTGTCACACTGGGCCAGCAGCCGTCAACCATGTGCCATGGCGGGTTAAATACAATGTAGGTGGTAATTCCAACTACAGTAACCGAGTGATTAAACGGATAAGCACACTTTTCAGTCAGACTAGGAAATAATGGGGGATTCTACTCTTGATCCTATTATGATATAAGATTACTCACCTGCCTCATCTAGCGAAGAGTGTTTAAAACAAGTCTACTCAATTAGCTTAAGCACATGTTGCTAACTTGTGTCTGCATAAGATTACTCACCTGCAGGTTCTGTTGTTTTTGTGTATGCTGTAGTTTACCCTTTTTTTTTAATTATTGGATTCCGTTGCAGATAAAAGGACATTGCACAGTATTTAGTAAATGGATCCTACTAGCTGCTTCTTTTATTCTGCACAGTAATTGCAATGATTTGCTCCATTTAAATTGAACAATCACTTCCTCTACTTTCTCTTTTCTGCGGCTCCTCAGTGGGTCCTGATCTATCAGTGATATTGGTCCTCTAATCCTCATGTTGTGGTCAATCCTAGGTGCCGGCATGAGGAGAATGGGCCGCAAGCCCGAGGGCGAAGGCTTCAGACCCCAGGGCGGCCAGGGAGAGGGGCGCCCCTCCACAGACAGGCGGCCCGTGGACAGGCGGCCCCCGCGCCGCTTCGAAAGGCCTGCTGGTGATGCGGGCGAGAAGCCAGAGGGAGGTGAATTCTCAGTTGAGAAGTGAGTTCATATTCTAATCGACAGACATTTCAATTGAACACCAACCATTTTTTGAAAAGAGGAAAGTGAATCCCCTATTATATGTTTTTGTTTTCTAGCTCCACATGAGGAAAAAGCAACATTCACTAGGGGGTGGGGTAGGGTCAGCAACCGTTAAAGGCGTTGCTTACAGTGATAAGGCTTAGTAACTTAGTATGTTAGTTTTGCTCAAATTGCTGTGGGCTCATGTGGTTCCTTATCAGTTTACATGTGTAAAATTGATAAAACAAAACAAAATTGTGCTGTCCACTTTATAAGAGAGAATAGCCTGTAGATGACCTGCTTTAGATCTAAGCTTCTGATAGGGAGAGACTCCCATGCTTTAATGGGGATTTGACAATGTTGGTCCCTTTCATCAGATCTATTGGTGATAGGCCGATGAGAGGACGCGGTGGTGCCAGAGGAAGCCGTGGCGGTGCCAGAGGCCGTGGGGTTGGCCGCAACGACGGCTTCGACTCCAGAGGAAAGCGTGAATTTGACAGACACAGTGGCAGTGACCGATCGTAAGTACCTTTTAGTTCTTATAAAGCCATTAAATAAAATATTCTTTATTTACACCAGGTCTATTAAAGATGTGGTGTGCTTGATGCAGTGCGTGTGTCATGATCCTGGCTAAAGCTAATTTTCTTTCAGTAGTATGAAGGGTGAGGAGAAGCGTGGTGGAAGTGGATCTCACAACTGGGGCACTGTTAAGGATGACATAACGTAAGTTCTTATACATGCAAACAGAAACTTTGCTTGATGGGAGGTATAGAACACCTGAACTCAAAATTCTTCATGCAATATGTTTTTTTCTTGTATGCTGTATTTTTAGAGAACACTTAATAGTGTCTTGTTATCTCATTTGGAGATGCATAGGATAGGTAGGTCTTGGTATACTTGGATATTCCCATTATTTCTTTTTTTTGTCAGTTATTCTTCTCATTAATTCCAAATCAAATGGACTCCTAGTTCAGAATTGTGCCAAATTATTTGAATATAAAATGAGTCAAACACCAGTTTATCGGTTACCCTTTGCAAGAATTAAGAATGACTTAACCTGATTGGAAATGAAAAGAAGCGTAACATTTTGCGCAATAAATTATTTTCATTACAAAAATGAGGAACAATGCTGTATGACACTGCACATACACTGAACAAACACTTTCCCAAAAGGCAACAGGTCACAGTAGGAAATCCAATTAAAAAGCATCCCTGAAATATCGTCCTGCTGTGCCTTGAAATGCTACACAGTGCCCTGCTATGCCATGAACTACTACAAACAACTACTACTTTTGGGGGGGGGGCAGTTGTTGGCACTCTTCATTCTAACCCCAACCGGTCGTCAGACACCACCTACCAAGAGTCTGGGTCTGTCCTAGGTTTCTGCCTAAAAGGAAGTTTTTTTCTCGCCACTGTTGCTTGCTCTGGAGGGAACTACTAGAACTGTTGGGTCCTTGTAAATTCTCGAGTGTGGTCTAGACCTACTCTATCTGTAAAGGGGCTCAAGATAACTCTTGTTATGAATTGATACTATAAATAAAACTGAATTGAATAAAATAAAGAACATTTGAGCGTTTGGAGGAACGTTTCCATTAGATCCACCGTGGCTATATGGCAATGTGAATGTCAGCTGCTTCAGTAATTGTATTATCTTGTTCTGCTTTTGCGCCTAAAGCCTGCTTTACCGAAGCACAGATAACGGCATGACCTCCGGTTTGTTCTTTTCCTCGTCCAGGTGATAAGTTTCTCTTTTCATGCCCAACGGCGGTGGAGCAATGTTAACTTCTTATACACGTGCAAGCGGCCGTTCCAGCTCAATTTCGTTTTTGCTCACTATAGTTTGACAGACTCGCACGCCAATTAGCTTTTGCGCTCTTCAGCATATGTGGGTAATCGTTGAGTGAAAACCTTGTGTGCTTTGTTTGCCATGTTATGATATAATGTGAAGTTTGGTAGGGGTGGGCATTGCTCCCTTCAGCAAAACGATCTGATACTTATTTAGATAAGTGGGTTAAGATATGGTTCATAGATAATATGTTAGCTGCCGGCATGAGGAGAATGGGCCGCTTTGAATTTGATCAAATTAATTTCCCATTATACATTAAATAAGCCAGTTCTATAAAAGAAGCATTGCTTACTTTTAAATAAATATAGATTTCGTAAACGGGACCCGGTAATAAAGCTAGGACATGATAATAGTACAACTTCAACAATTTGTTAAGCTAGCCAGTTATAACAAAATGACTAATGCATCAGCTCTATAGAAGATGAAACGGGCTCCTTGCTGCAGTAATCTAGGACAGTAACACAAATATTGGTCCACGTTAGTCATTGTGAGCCCTCCGATAATCATCCTATCTATTACGTTAGTACGTATCGGAGCACAATTTAATACTGTTGCACATCTTAACACACCCAAAATAAATACACACACACACACACACACACACACACACATATATATATATATATATATATATATATATATATATATATATATATATATATATATATATATAGTCGGCATGTTTTCTTTCTTCTGCAACCCATACAAAGGCATCTATTGGCTGATCCCTGCCACCCCCAACATGAATAACCAATTTCACAATCCTACAGAAACGGGCCATGGCCGACCCGTGGTCCGTTTAGACCGATCCAGGGGTCCGTTACATACATATTGTGTGTGAGTGTGTGTGTTGCCTGTGTGTAATAACAGAGTGTAACTTGTAATTTCCACATTGGAGATCAATAAAGAGTGAAAATTATAAAAAAAAATTCGATCATCACATCTTTACACGCCTAGAGGTTGGATAATGGTCGACAGGATATATTAATTCCCTGGTTCTCCATACCAATTCTTTACGGGAATTTGTATTTATTTTTTTCTAGCGAGCTTGACCAATCGAACGTCACTGAAGAGAACCCTGAAGGAGAGGAGCATCCACCGGCTGACTCTGAGAACAAGTTAGTTTTTTTTTTTTAATAAAGCACTCATAAGTTGTAATTAGTTCGGACTGCATAGTCGCTGCTGTTCAAAGAAAGACAACCAGCCACCAAGCCCACATTTATATTTAACATTAACGCTGTGACACTGTGTGTCTGTGTGTGTTGAAGGGAGAATGAGGTTGAGGAAGTAAAGGAAGAAGGTCCCAAGGAGATGACTCTGGATGAATGGAAGGCCATGCAGGACAAGGAGCGGGCCAAGGTGGAGTTCAACATCCGTAAGGCCAATGAGGGAGCTGATTGGAACAAGGGATTTGTGCTGCACAAGTCCAAGGCAGAAGTGAGTCAAGCCTGTAGCTCTGCTCTAAATACATCATGTTTCACATTCAGTTTTGGCGATGAGTTTGGCAGACTATGACACATTTGACTTTGTAGACCTTTAATATTTTGCAAGTTCTTAAGGTCATCCCAAAAAGATAAGTTATTTTCTTTCTTTCTTCAAAGCAATGTAACAAGATAAATGTACAAATCTTACACCCTGCCCCTATCACCAAGGAAATCTCATCACTTTTGAAGTGTTGCATCAGTTTCCTGTGAATGACTGCAGGCTGGTCAGGCTCAACCCAAACTTAACTAAAAATTAGCTGCTAAACAAAAGCGATAAGTTCTTAATAGCTGCACGTCACATGCGCCACTCCAACCACAGGACTAGGTGGAGTTTGTAGCTGCCAGACGTCAGATTTTAGTTGTTACAGTATACTTAAATGTCATGCTGACCATGTATTAAGCATCAAGACAAATTTAATGCAAAAGTAACATTAACCCCAACCGGTTGTCAGACACCGCCTACCAAGAGCCTGGGTCTGTCCAAAGTTTGTTCCTAAAAGGGAGTTTTTCCTCGCCACCGTCGCACTAAATGCTTGCTCTGGAGGAAAGTACTAGAACTGTTGGGTCCTTGTAAATTCTAGAGTGTGGTCTATACCTCCTATCTGTAAAGGGTCTCAAGATAACTCTCACAAATTGATACTATAAATAAAATTGAATTAGTAGTCACGTGTGTGTGTGTGTGTGTGTGTGTGTGTGTGTGTGTGTGTGTGT
>NC_048415.1:19976752-19979334 GCF_013103735.1 Etheostoma cragini
TGTGTGTGTGTGTGTGTGTGTGTGTGTGTGTGTGTCAAGATGTAGGACAATTCAGATTGAAACTATAAAATGGGCAAATACTTACTGCATTTATTCAGGCCAGGCACAAACCAATGACCTTTCAGGCTCACTTTTGAAAAGGAAATGTAGGTCTTAACCGGACTTTTTGTTTTTCTTTTTAAATGTATAATAACAGTGTGTCTCTCCACAAACACGGTTTTGCAGAATATGATGTGTAAATGTTTGTTTTGCATTTCTCCAACATAGGATAAGAAAGAAGAATTGATTGACCCTGAGATTGAGGAGTCAAAGGTAAAAGCTTTGCTCTTACACGATGTGCTCAAAATAAACCAAACCTCAAAAATCATACTTGCCTTTTTTACTTGATTTTTCAAATTCAGATTGAGGATGAACATCACTTCCGGAAGCCAGCCAATGACATAACGTCCCAACTGGAGATCAATTTCGGAGACCTGGGCCGTCCAGGTCGTGGACGCGGGGGACCACGTGGTGGCCGGGGCGGGCGTGGCCGCGGCAGCGCACCCAGCGCCGCCCCTGGCGAAGTCCCTAGGCCGGTCCGCGGAGGAAGGACTGATAAGGTAGATCATCTTGTGGTGTCCTGTCCTTAGCACGTCTGTGCTTTATCTGCTTTGGTTTTTGTCTCCATGAAATACAGCATCACACTTCCAAGGGGTAAAGTGTACCTGGAAGATGCTTTTTTTTAAGCCAAAGGGCACATCTTTAAATGTTAAATTTTCTAACTCCTACTCAATGTTGACTTTTCCTCAGTCATCTGCGTCTGTGCCCAACGTGGACGACCCAGAGGCCTTCCCAGCCCTGGCTTAAGCCCAGGCTGCTGTCTCTCAGGCCTACAGGAGCCCCCTGAGCACCTCCACTACGAGGCTTGCATGTTCCTGGATCCTTCAGCAAAGTCAAATGATGGAGAAGACTGTCATTAACTATGACACTCAAAGTGAGGACTGAGTTTTACCCAATAAAAACAAAACGAAGATGGAAAAAAAACAGAAATTAACAAAAAAAACAAAAAAAGAAAAGGACTTCTTGCTACTCTGGAGCAACTTATTGGTAGAGGTTTTGTACTTGGAAACAAAGTAGCAGGGATGTTTTCATACAGTATTTTTTTCAGAGGTTATGCATTGTCCATTGATACATTTTTGTAATTGCTGCTTAAAAATGTGCATTTCCAAATGTAAGAATAAGAAGGGTGTCTTTAGCTTGGTGTGAGCCATTGCTTGCTCACTTTAAGATTGCCACTGTTAAGCTCATAAGCTCTGCCGCACCAGCTATTTCAGATGAGGTTACTGCAATGCTCATTAACATTTATCGATTATTTTGTTTAGCACTGGGATATTGTTTTATATTTTATACAGGAGGTCTATTCTTGTATGATCTTTGGCCTGTAAATCTAAACTATTTTCATAAATTCTTTCAGACTGTTAACATGGTGCAAATAAGACACGCCTTGATCTTGGATTAAGCGTTGCTGCCTACATTTGAATACATTGATGGAATGGCGCCTAAATCTGTATTAAGGATGTTTTTAACTAAAATGTTCTAAAGGAAGAATATTGGCTCGTTTTTGAGGAACACATTGGTGATTACTCTCCTAAATTTGCTTTTATCCTGAGAATTGTCAAGTGGAAAGCGGAATGTTATTCCATTTGTTCTTTATTTGGGATGATATTCACCATCTAATATCTTGTTCTGGCTGCCCACTTCATCTTTGATTACCAGCCATGTGCAACTCAATTAATGGCTTTGTTTTACTTTCAAGAGTGACAAAGAGAGGAAGTGTCTTCACACAGTTGAGATGTGGCTGTAGTCTTCTGGAAGCCCTCAGACCATCTCCTGACTGTTTACACACTTCACTCAAGCATCCTTCCACACATGTAAACTCAGCCTAGCTTCAGTTTGTTTTTGCAGTCTCTTCTGTGCTATTTCCCTCCCACGGTTGACTTGCCCTGTAGCTTCCACAGTGGTACCACTGCATAATTGCTCTGAAAGAAATACAGTCGTTCATTGTGTGGAACAATTAAAGTGCTTTACAAATGTGTGAATTCTTGCCCTGCTATTAGAGACCTCTGTCGGTAAATAAAGGTGGTCGATAAATTGTTTGCATTGTCACTTTATTTTATCTTGCCTGCACACCGGTGAAATTAATTTACAAGTGTACATTTGTGGTTTTATTTGCTTCTACTTCAAACTACATTTATATACATACATGATCTCTGGTATAAAACACCATTGTGCTATTTAAGGTAAGTGTCCACACTGCCACCTTTCCTTTACTGGGGAAACTTGCAGTTTATCTAATGGTCACCTCCCTCCTTTGTAAAATGTGAAATATAAGTTCTGGTATCCAGAGCCTTGTGTGCTGCCAACACTGATAAATACGTGTACTTCACCCTAGCAATATACCAGTGGGCTAGACGGAAAAGATGAGACAGATTTAAAAAAAAAAAAAAATGGAACTGTGTACAATGTACATACACTCACCGGCCACTTTATTAGGTACACCTGTCCAACTGCTCGTTAACACTTAATTTCTAAGCAGCCAATCA
>NC_048415.1:19979434-19981956 GCF_013103735.1 Etheostoma cragini
ACAAGTGTAGTTTATTTTTGGACATGGAGGCGAGGCTTAGTGAGTTAGAAGTCTGTTTCCGCACCATGACAGATCAGTCGTTAGCTAACTGTAGCTAACCCCCCCTCGGTAGTCGGCGCGGGCTGGCCTGAGCCTGAGTTAGCCTCTGGTAGCCGTCCCCCGGCATCTCCTGGGCAGCCAGGCCATAGTGCCTGGGTGACCGTGCGAGGACGAGGAAGAGACAGTCGTAATCTTTCCAAGGCGTCGGACCGCCACCAGCCTGTTAGCGTTTCTAACAGATTTCCCCCACTCAGCAACACACCCGCTGAGAAACCAACTCTGATTATCGGCAGCTCTATTTTGAGAAACGTGAAGTTAGCGAAGCCGGCAGCCATAGTTAAGTGCATCCCGGGGGCTAGAGCGGGCGACGTTGAGTCTTCTCTGAAACTGTTGGCTAAGGATAAACGTAAATACAGCAAGATTGTTATCCACGTTGGCGTTAATGACTCCCGGTTACGGCAATCGGAGGTTACGAACATTAATGTTGAATCGGTGTGTACATACGCGAAGTCAATGTCGGACACCGTAGTTTTCTCTGGACCACTGCCAAATCTCACCAGCGATGACATGTATAGCCGCATGTCGTCATTTCGCCGCTGGCTATCGAGGTGGTGTCCAGATAACGATGTGGGCTTTGTGGATCACTGGCAATCTTTGTGGGGAAGACCTGGTCTGATTCGGAGAGACGGCATTCATCCCACTTTGGACGGAGCAGCTCTCATTTCTGGAAATCTTGACAGGTTTATTAGTGGACCTAATCCTTGACAATCCATAGGACCAGGAGGCAGAGTCCCAGTATAACACACTTCTCTGCTCCTTTATTCCAGGTGTTACCTAGTAAAAACCCCATAGTGACGGTGTCTGCCCCCCGACCATTGAAATTATTTAAATCAAAGGTAGACAGTAGAGGAGCTGTGCATGAAAACCTCATAACAATAAAACCACAAGTGCAATAGTGCAAAAGAATAGGATAATTAAATGTGGACTCTTAAACATCAGATCTCTCTCTTCTAAAGGTGTACTAGTAAATGAATTAATATCAGATTCTAATATTGATTTATTTTGTCTTACTGAAACCTGGCTGGGTGATGGAGAATATGTTAGTCTAAATGAATCCACCCGCCCCAGTCATGTTAATACTCACATTCCTCGAGGCACAGGCAGAGGAGGTGGAGTTGCAGCCATCTTCGATTCTAGTCTACTAATCAGCTCTTGTTCTTCGTCTTTCACACCCAAGTTGGAAATCAATGCAACCAGTTCTATTTGTTATAGTGTAGCCTACCGAGCACCTGGTCCATACTCTGAATTCTTATCCGAATTTGCAGAGTTTCTGTCAAACTTAGTGCTAAAAACGGACAAAGTTATTATTGTAGGGGATTTTAATATTCATGTGGACGATGAGAATGATAGCCTTAGTACTGCGTTTATCTCTCTTTTAGATTCTATTGGCTTCTCTCAAAGTGTTCATAAACCGACTCACCTTTTTAACCACACCCTCGATCTTGTTTTGGTGTATGGTGTTGAAATTGAACGTTTAATAGTGTTCCCACAGAATCCCTTTCTATCTGACCATTGTTTGATAACTTTTGAGTTTATACTGCTGAACTACACGCCATTAGGCAAAACCTTCTATACAAGATGTCTATCTGATAGTGCTGTAGCTAAATTTAAGGATGCGATTCCGTTAGCATTTAACTCATTACCAAGTCCCAAAGTAACGGAGGACTCCTATGCTATCCCTCCCAAATCGATCATTTTGTTGATAGTGCAGCAGGCTCGCTACGAATGACTCTCGACTCCGTTGCCCCTCTAAAAAAGAAGATAATGAAACAATGACGTTTAGCTCCATGGTATAACACTGAAACTCGCAAATTAAAGCAAATATCACGGAAACTTGAGAAGATCTGTCGCTCCACCAAACTGGAAAATTCTCGTTTAATCTGGCAAGATAGTCTTAAAACGTATAGGAAGGCCCTCCGTAATGCCAGAACAGCGTATTACTCGTCATTAATAGAGGAAAATAGGAACAACCCCAGGTTTCTTTTCAGCACTGTAGCCAGGCTAACGGATGGTCACAGCTCTACTGAGCCAAGTATTCCCATAGCTCTTAGTAGTAACGACTTTATGAGGTTCTTCAATGATAAAATTATAACTATTAGAAGCAAAATTCACCAAGACCTGCCTTTAACTGGCACTGACTTATCTCTAAACTTAGGAACCTTAGAAACAGCTGTAAAACCAGATACATGTTTAGACTGCTTTGCTTGACTTGATCTTTATCAATTTAATTCAATTATTTCTTCATCTAAGCCATCAACCTGCCTCTTGGATCCCATCACGACTAGGCTACTTAAAGAAGTTTTACCATTAGTCAACACTTCGCTACTGGATATAACCAATTTGTATTTATTAACAGGCTATGTACCACAGCACTTTAAAGTTGCTGTAATTAAACCTCTTCTGAAAAAGCCAAACCTTGATCC
>NC_048415.1:19982056-20017382 GCF_013103735.1 Etheostoma cragini
CTAGCAGCTAAGCTAAAGTACGGTAGCGTTAGCTACCAAGCGTTAAAACAGCTGTTATTTAACAAAAGTCGCTAAAAAGAAAGAAATTAGAAGATATGTGAGTGCTTAGGCAGAACTGCTATAAGAATAAGTGTTTAGCGGACAGTTAGCCGCTGTAATAGCAAATCTAACAAACTGAACTGGTATTTAGTGAGCAGCAGAGCTACCAACACGCTACCAACACACAGGCACAGGAAACGGAAAAGAGTCAGGTACGCTTGACTCACGTACGCTTCTGTTGGGTTCTTCAACACACACATTGTGAACTACCCCTGGACTGCGGTTTGGGGTTATTTGATGCTGCATCATACTCTTTTCTAATGGTACTGTTTTGTGTCTTTTGCACTCAATGTGTTGCTTGACAGCATGGGGATCTTCACCACTTACTGCATTTCCATGCTGCTGCTAAATCCCCAGTCTCATTGTCATCTTCAGTTGCAATTCAATTGGATGTTTACTCAGTCCTTCAGTGGTGTTGCTTTGACTGACAGAAATCACCCAGCATGCACCTCTGAATTTGCAGCTTGTGGTCATAAAGGGATGGCCACAGTCAGCAACTTTACTCTGTGGCGTTTTAACAATGCTCAATTGGTACTAAGGGGCCCAAAGTGTACCAAGAAAATATCCCCCACTCCATCACACCACCACCAGCCTTATTCCGTGTCCTAAAGGCAGGATGGATTCATGCTTCCATGTTGTTTATGCTAAATTCTGACATTGTCATCTGAATGGAGCAGCAAAAATGAAGGCTCATAAGACCAAGCAGCATTTTTTCCAATCTCCTATTGCTCAATTTTGGAGAGCTGTGCACATTGTAACCCCAGTTTCTTGGGCTAGGGGGTTGTACCTAATAAAGAAGGCAGTGAGTGCAAAGGAGAAAATAACTTGTTTATTTCCATTGACATAAAATTACAACATCAGACTCTCCCATTAAGTAAGTAAGTAAATGAATCAAACGATTCTATACAAGTTAAACTGATTGAATAATAGAGAAAGGGACAGTGTCCAGTCTGTTGATGAAACTGTAAAAAAAACACTAAACATACAAACATTTTTAAAACATCAGATTTTCACCACGCTAGCAGCCTGGCTCTAGGGATAGCCAACTTATTTTTACTATTTTGGCGACTTCATCGAGTTCACCGCATTGAACAAACTGAAATACAGTATCTCAACTACAACAACAACTCTCACTGACTGCCATGACATTTTTATAGACATTCATGGTCCCAAGTGGATAAATCTTACTTTGGTGATTCCCTGATTTTTCCTTCTAGCCCCACCCAGCAGGTTATCTTTGGCTTTTAGTGAAATGCCTTGTAAACTATTGGGTTAATTGCATGACATTTTTGTACACATATTCAACTTCACCAGTAGGGTGAGTTTTGTGATCATCTAGAGCCATCAGGTCCAAATTCAAATTTGTCCAATACTTTGGTTTTATGACCAAATAGCTACAAAACTAATGAACTTTACCCTCACTTTACTTTGTGTTGAGCGATAATTAGCAAAAACTAGCATGCTAACATGCTAAACCAAGATGACAAGCCTAACATTAAACCCGCTAAACATCAGCATGTTAGCCTTTTCATTTTTGAGATTGTAAGCATGCTGACGTTAGCCTTTAGTTCAAATCAGGTTGTCCCTTATAGCCTCACAGAGCTGCTAACATGGCTGTAAATGCTTCACCCTGTTTCCAAATATTACTAAATGTAGATACAGTGTTACAATTGATTGATCATGATTTGGATCCAATCAATCTTCAGCAATATAGTAACAAATCATCTGTCATCATGCAGCAATATTACCCGCCCATGCCACTAACAAATCTGAGAGACAATGTACTTATCTCTTGTTTTTGATGAGCTAAGATTGAGGTAGCATAGATGTATTTAAACTGTGATAGAGTATGTATTTGTCCTTTTACATGCAGGACAGGAGACATTTGGACATGTCACACTAGGAAAAGTACAGGTGCAACTAAAATAACTGCTTCAGTTTCAGGGTGTTGTTGATGCTTGTCTACTGTCCCACTGCCGTGACTTACTTGTACACTTGAACACAACGGAGCTAAAGCTTTACCGCAAAACTGTTTTGCATTAATGATTGTCCGTTACATTCAAACCATTGCCAAATGAATTGCTACAATGCTAATTAAGACTATCAGCTCCACACAACGCTCTCTGGATTTCTCAGTATGGATATGTTCAGAAGATTGTGGCGTCCAGAGACTTTCCCGTGCAGAAAATCAAGTGAAGATAATGACCTCTTCCTATAAGTCCATCATGTTTTTTTATCCCCCATGTCCTCCTTGGCTACTAGCAACTGCGTGGAGAAAGTGTGGGGGCACGTGCCTCATGTTGACGCGTTGTCACTACTTAGAATTCCTCATGGGGGCAACAGAAACTATGCACTATAGCTTTAATTTTATTAGTTAGACCTGTGTTTTTCCTAATATGACTAGTCCAAATCTCTGCTGTGAAAAAAGGGCCTTATCAGCGTGTCAGTGTATGGATGTCTTATTTAAAGGTCCCATGACATGGTGCTCTTTGGATGCTTTTACATAGACCTTAGTGGTCCTCTTATACCATATCTGAAGTCTCTTTCCTAAAGTTTAGCCTTGGTGCAGAATTACAATCACTAGAGCCAGTCCCACAATGAGCTTTCCTAAGTATGTGCTATTCATGAGTCAGTAGCTTTTGACGAGGAGAAGGGGGGGGGGGAGGTGGAGGCTGGGGGGTGTGGCCTTGACCCACTGCCACTTTGCTTGTTTGAAAGCCATGATGTCTCTCTCTCATGGATGGGTCAAATTCTCTGGGTGGGCAAATGCCCATACGCTTGGTTTACACCTATCGCAATTTCTAGCCACTGGGGGACCACAGACAGGCTGGGGGAACTCATAGTAATGTTAAAACACTTCATGAAGTTACATTTTCATGCCATGGGACCTTTAAATACTTTAAATGAGGCAGGGAGAAATTACCATTTCTGAAGGACATAGGTCATGGTGTTAGTATGTCCAATGCTGCTCTGAAAAGAAAACAATGGTAATGCATTAAATGAAAGTACTTTTTCAGTCAAACATTATTCCTGCACAACAGCTCTGGAAGACTTTAGCAAGAGAGCTTTTTGTAACAGTTTAGATTTCAATGAGCAAGGAGGTAGTTCATGCAGCAAGGTGCTTGATGCAAAAAAAAAGAAAAGAGGAATCCAGGAGGAATCGTCACCACGTCGAGTCATTGTGTTCGGTGTCTTTTGTTTAGGTGCTGAAACTCCACCTAGCCGTCCTCTTCCCCAAAAAACGTTTTCACTCAAACCCCACCTCACCAAAGAGTTCTGGTTTCAGGTTAACGCTAAGTGTTCTGAAAGATGTCACTGCAGTCAATTTTGACCGCACTCAGGGTCAACTTCCCTCCAAACTCCAGCGGCTCCATGAAGATGTTGTGACTTGGGAAGAAACCCAGCATTCCTACAAACTCTTCCTCCTCCTCCTCCTGGGATTCCTCTTCCATATTTTCCGGCCCGTGTGATGAGATGTAGCCGACAGTTGTGTCGGTGTCCAGAGATGTCTGCGTGTGGTCGGAGCTGTCTGAGTCTTGGGAGAAGCTCTTGATGTAGGTGGTCAGAGGGTAGGCCAGTATGGCCGGTGCCGACTCGGGGCTCCGACTAGTTTGAGGAGAGAGTGTAAGTGTGCAGATGTCACTGCTCTGCTTGGGCAGCTCCTCCACATCCACCAGGATGGGTTCTTCTTCCTCCTCAGTCACACTGGAGTTACTCAGCAGCAGCTGGAGGTTCATCTTGCCCTGTTTTGAAGGAAGATACAGGCTTTAACTATGAACAGCGATATGCAATTTACAGCAGTTTGTATTTTATCCACTTTTACATAATTACCTTCTCCTGGGTACACTGTTGTGCCCACTTGCTGTTTGCAGGATCTGGCACATCATCGAGCATGACGCACTGTAAATACACCCACAGCCTGAGGGGGAATGTGAAAAAACAATACGGCATGGAAAGTTTAATGACGCCATAATACATTTTTTATAGCAACACTATTTCTTAGGAAACAGTTGTTGTGTGGTTTTTGAAGAACTGTAGATGCACAACAAACAGAAGGCGTGAAATTGTAAGTTGCTTTCATGTCCATAGAGAGCTGCTGTTGCTCACATACCTGTGCTTTAAGGCTGAACTCTGGTACACACACACCAGTAACAACGCGATCAAAGCGACGACTGAACTCACTAGTAGGAGGGATAGTTGGGTCTCCTCTGTAACAGTGACAGTGAAAAAGCAAGATGTAAGACTGCAGCATATATATTCAGCTAGGTAGTAAAAAGGAAAAAAGCATGTGATTATCTCTCAAAATATTTCTTTTTTTGATAAAAAGTCCATATGCATAGGAAAACAATTAGATGTAGTTTGGGTACATACTTTACATCTTTACAATTAAAATATGCAACTTTTTCTGTAAAATTTTATTATTTTATTGAAAATCACATTAAAATTATCAGTATATATATATAAACCTTTAAAGGATGGGTTCAAACCAAAGTCAGGTCCCTAAAAGTTCACTCTTAATGTGTTTTCAATCTGAGTGATGGGGAACAAAACACCCAGTCCTCGTTTTGTCTAAATAAAAAGTTTAGATAATATAAAGTGTCGGCAGTCGGAGTTAGCCAATTGATAAGGCTTCCAAATCTTCCAAAGTTTCTTACTTTCATAGGAAATGTGTGTTTCTGTCCCTTCTCTGCAGCTCAGTGAGGAAACAATGAGATCATTTGTACTAAAAAGACTAACTTTAATCTACTTGATTTGATTACTTCAGACAGGTGGAGCCTCATTTTAACTTAATATAAACTGAATTGAACACAATTTCTTTGGACAAGGCTGGTCTTTATATTATTAAATACAGTTACTCAATAATTATTTATTTTTTTGGAGTCTTGAAGGGAAAAAAACGATTTCAGTGCCAGTAGCTGGTCTGAAACACATGTAATCAGCAGGAACTATTTTCCTCCAATGTTAAATAAAGAGTTTGACCTTTTGGGAAATACACTTATTTGTTTCTTCCAAAGAGTTGGATAAAAAATACTGATTACATTTTGGCAACAGCCTGCAGCCAGTTAGCTTAGCTTTGCATAAAGACTGTAAACGGGGGGAATCCACTAGTCTGGTTCCAGCCAACAAAATCTCACAAAATCACTAGCAAATAACTAATAAATAGCTCACGTAATAAAATGTCATATGTTGTTTGTTTAATCTGTAGAAAACCAATGTCTAAAAGCCACAACTTTACAACTTGGTGCTTTATGTGCATATTTCTTGGCCAGGAGCAGACCCGGCAACCAGCGGAGACTCCAGGAAGTCATTTCATATTTGCTGTTCAGACGCAAGAGTGGCATTGATCTTCTCGTGTAACTCTTGGGAAGAAATGAAATGAGTGCAGCTTCTAAAAATGTCAAATTATGGCTTTAAAGAAACTTGGAACGCTGCTTACGCTGGATGAAGAACTTGACCTTTTGACATGGTTTGCCTTCTCCTTTAGCCGTTGAAGCAGTCATCCACAGGCTGTAGAAATCTGAGGACAGGTCTGTGATGGTATGCATCCTCTCTGAGGCGGGTATAGTGTCTGTAATGCAAATTTACATTCATACAGCAGAGGAGAGTTACTCATGTGACTGCGTCCAAAGAGTACATGTTGTATGAGACGTATCAGTAAAGATGAATGCTTCTTACAAGACCACTGCCGTCCGCTGCTGTTCTCTAAATAGATGGTATAGTTGGTTACACAACCCCCACGCTGATCCCTGGGAATCTCTGTCCAGGTCACTTTTACTTTGTTTCCCTTAACCGTCTCTTCAACTCTGGGACCCACATCTGGGGCTGCAAGCAAAAAAGACTACTCAAGAATATGTACACAGGAGGGATGATAAAGGAAT
Source organism: Etheostoma cragini (assembly GCF_013103735.1). Taxonomy (NCBI): domain Eukaryota; kingdom Metazoa; phylum Chordata; class Actinopteri; order Perciformes; family Percidae; genus Etheostoma; species Etheostoma cragini. Next base: position 19,988,035 of record NC_048415.1, read on the forward strand.
TTTTGAAACTTTGACTTTAAAGCTGCTACTAAATGAATTTTCTATCAGTTATGTTTGAGTTTAATAAACTTTAAATTATCAAATTAATACTGGGTAACTCTTTTTAGATCTTACCTGACTCCGAAGTGGAGAATCTGATCCTACTCACTGAATTCTCATTGTTTAAGACATATACTGCTCCCTCGTAGCACTCATTTGACTTAATACCTGCGTAAAGAAAGATAGCAGCATAGCAACATTTGAAGTAACTAGAAAAAAAAACATTACAAAGAGGAAAAGGCGAGTATTTACCGCACCTGTAACGACAGCATGGTTTTCGTTCCGGCCCAGTTTGACCCATCTGAGCTCCTCCAGCTTGTAGCCCTCTGGGTACCACTCCAGCACATATGCTGAATGTAGCGGTGCAGTGTCATGCTTTCTCCAGGAGATGGTGACACTGTGGTTGCCTGCAGTTACTTGCACTTCCTGGTGGGGCTCAAACTGCGTGCTTTTCGCTGCAAAAGATCATTTTATAGACACCAACTTCACCTTTAGTATTACAAATGTGTCTGATATTCTCATGTAACCTGTTAACATGGCTGCTCACCCACAAAAAAAGACAAATTCTGGCTTCACGAAGCTACAGACATAATTAGACATGCATTGACTCATACAAAGTTCACTTCTTTTTTTACCTTTTGTGTGATGGATTTTGATTCTGGCAGGGGGGGAAGGTCCTTTGGAGTTGCGAGCCCACACTGTGACTTCGCAGTCGGTACAGAACGGGATTGAATAATCCCTGGCATCGGCACTAATTGGCTCTGGATTGACGAAGACCAATCCAGAGTTTGGGCTGTAAACGCTGACATTATACTCTAGGATTTTCCCTCTAGCGGCGGATATGTTCAGCTCCTGCAGTCAGAGAAATTCATTATTGAGTTTGTCACCATATATTTGCTTTTGTCCAAGAAAAAAAACAACAACATGACATGCATTTACAGTACATGAGCCTTGGATATGGACATCTTTACAGAATGCTCACAATCAAGACACTGACACATCATTTCTGCTCAGCTCCTCTTTTCTTGTAAACTGAAACTTTGGTGTCTGGCAACAGGTTTCACTTATCTCTCATGTCTTTATGTGACATTAAATGAGTGTGTGTGTGTGTGTGTGTGTGTGTTGTGTGTTGTGTGTGCGTGTGACAGACGGTGGGGATGTGCAAGTGTGTGAGGGTGTTACACCTCAGAAGTGGTCAAGGGATGACCTTTAGTTTGTGTAGAAAGTAGTGGTGAAGCAGGAAGATCAGAAAGTGTTGCTATGGCAACAACACCACAGAGTGAGAGAGGGGAGAGGGAACATATGAAAATGTACAGCAGAGCAGCGTTTTGTGTAATTATCTTTCACACTAATTCAGAATAAACAATTGGAATGCTTTTTAAAGACGTACCTTCCAGTAAACTCTCAGTGATTTTGAGTCAGCGGCAGGCTCAGCGTACCACACATCCAACTCTTTGGCAGGCGCTGAAACAATGACATAATCTGTTACTGGACAATAATACTGAGATATTAAGAAGGTTGATATTTGACTTTACAGACTAGAATTGAGTCAGAGTTTTTTTTTCAATGAACGAGTAAACGACATGTTCATAGAATTGACATTTTTTTAAAGTTATTCGTAATTGATTTTGAAATCCTTTGAAAGTGACACACATGCAATCTGCTTGAAAAACATACATTGAAAATGTCCTTGTCTTTATTGTCAAAGTTAATTTTAAGTCACTTGGTTAAACGCTTGCATGTGAAGAACACTTCCCTGTTGGTGAGTTCAGGGGCTATTTGAAAAGTGAGACTTTAGTGTTACCTACCTAGCTGCAAAGCAAGAAGCTGCACGTTTACTTCAATACATTGTAATGATGAACATGTACAATTATTGTTTGTCTCTTGGATATGACCCAAAAAATACCTGATGTTGCAGATTAATGTTTTTTAACGTTGTGTTCTGTTTGTGCAGTCAGAGAGCCCAACAGTAAAACCTGCTTAGTTACAATGGATGTTCATGTGATGGTTTGGGTGCTTGCTTTGATTTCTTTTCCTCCATTTTTGTTTTGTTGGTCCTGTCTTGTCTCCTCGGGTTTATGACTTATAGTTTTTGTCCCAATCTTGTGTGTTAGTCTCTATCTTGTGTTCCCCTTAAGTGTCTGTATGTTCTCTTTCCTGTTTTATGTTGATAGTATGGTTTCCTGTTCTGTTTAGTCTTGCCTAGTTTTACTTTTTGTCTGTCTGATTGTCCTGCCCCGCTCTAATGTGATTCACCTGACGTATCACCTGTTCCTCGTTACCTCGTTACCTCTTGTATTTTCCTCGTTCACCTCTGGGTCCCTGTTGTCTCTTGTCTGATCATTCTAGAATATGTTGTGTAGTGCTGTGTGTCTTCCTGGTGGACCGTTCCATGTTTTGTTCCTGTTCCTGTGGCCTGTTTGTCCATGAGTTTTTCCCTACCTGTGTTCTGTTTTTGCCTTTCCTTTTTTTCCACTGGACCTTTTTGGAATTTTAGCTTTTTGGGATTTTTGTTTTGCATCTTGTGTTTGTGTTACTTTCTTTTTTTGTGAAGAATAAAGCCTTGGAAGCTCTCTCCTACCTGCCTGCCTTTCTATGCTTTTGGGTCCTTTTTCCGCTCTCATAACAGTTAATATATTATCATATTCCTATGGGATTGGGGTGGACTGTGCTTTTTATTCTGCACTACCCCTTAAATTATTCTATTAGGATTTGTCTCAATGGAGCGTTACAACAGTGTGTTTTTAAGAGGCCGAACTGGCAGTTAAAAGAAAGGAGTTTTCACTTCAGTACAGTTTTGGTTCCCACAAGGTCGAGAGAAACGGAAACATATTTAAAGTAAACAATTAATGGATTTTGCAATGTTAACCTATTTACACATCAAATCCGTGGGACCCTTAAAAGTGAAAAGGTAAATCCAATTACTACAATAGACAATGGGGAAGATTTCCAGTCATCACTTTCTAACAATTGCTCTTCTTTTAAAGGTCCCATATTGTAAATTATGTAAATATTGTAAGATTTCCATGTCTTACTTTTTTTTTTTTACAATAGTGCCATCAGGACTTTTGTATAGTTCTGCTTCTGTGCTGTTTAGTCATTCCCCGGCTACAATATGAGTATATGTCAGTATGAGAAAAATAAAGTGTTTTTGAGTATTAAAGTATAAAAACATGTTCTAGTGGAAACTCAAAATAGAAGTATGAACCTGAAGATGAGCATGATAGGTCTCTATTAAAGGATATTATTACCATCACAGCAAAACTAATGGTTTATAACAATAAAAAGTACAATATTTGCCTCTGACATGCAGTTGAGCAGAAATATAAGTTACATTAAATGTAGCCTAAGTAGGCTACAGTACTCGAGTAAAACTACTTAGTTACGTTCCACCACCGCTATAATTATCAGTAGCTTGGTAATGCACAGTGTCTAACTGTGTGTGTGTGTGTGTGTGTGTGTGTGTGTGTGTTTCTCACCTCTGGCTTCAAAATGAACTGAAGTGTGTCACTTCACACACTGCAGACTGAGGCAGTGTGTGGCAGTGTGTGTGTGGTAGAGGGTTGGGATGTGAAAGTGTATGTGTTTCATATGTAACTTTTTATTTCTGAACTGTATACTGTGCAGATAGTTATCTGAACTAGCTTGGTTGTAGGGCGAGCCACACTAGCAGCTAGGCAAGTTTTATAACGTGTAACAAGGTGACGCAAATGAAGTGCTTTTGTTACAGAAGTGAAGGCTGGATTACAATAGAGCTGTTTCAAGCAGTTGGTGATCAGTGTTTTCGGTGGGGGATGGTAATTCCCTTTGGGGTGGGCTTTAGGCTTTTTCATTTAGTAAACCTACTACATGAACAAAATGATATATAACACAATAAAGTATTGGGAAAAAGCCAAAAAGCATAATATGAGCACTTTAACACACAGTACTGTTTCAGTGGCTTACAGGTATCCGGCAGACTGTCAGTGAGCTGATAACTGCCTCACAAAAACCCATAAGAAAGGAAACAGTACTGCAGTATCTGATAGATTACATAGATAAAGTGCCACAGAGATATTGTAAATCCATTCAGACCAAACTGTTTGTCTGTAGACAGAGTCAGTGTAGTGCTTTTACTCAGAATGTGCAAAAATATTCTTCAGGAGCTACAGGTTACTGTAATAGCGACGGTTTGTTTACCTTCCTCTTGAGTCCAGCTTGAAATGTTTGCGCTCCATAGACTCCAAAAGCCGCTGCTGAATTTGGATCTGGCTCTGAAATGGTACAACATGTAGGGCTCCAGAGAGGAGATGGACCGAACCTGTACTGAACTCATCTGCACACCCTGTAAATCGAAATAAGTGTATTTTAATGGATTAAAACACACTCCAAACAAAATGCCATTTATAGTCACATTGCATACCATTGATGGTCCAATTTCAGCTTGTTTTTGAGACTTATGCAACACTGTGAGTTTACCTTTGTGCACATCAGCCTGACACTCATATCTGCCTTTGGCTTTGAATCAGCAGAAGACCTATGAGGTCTGTTCAAGAGTTTTCAAAGGGCTGAAGTAACCTTTTGCAGCACCTCTTGCAACAACTCATTGAAAGTCCCTAAATGTTCAAAATTTGAGCTGTTAAGACTTCTTACTGTGTCAGGAGAAGATGTCCATGTCTGTGTTTCTGTTCTGTATTGGATCTCTAGGTGTTGAGCCTTCACAGGCAGCTCCACTCTGACGATGCACTCTCGGGAAGAGCACTCCGGTTGGCCAAGAGCGGGACTCGTTGGCATCGCTGCTCAGATCAACACAGAGTGGTCATATACAGTACATTAAAAACAAAAAAGGCACAAAGGGCAAACAAGATGACCGTTTGATGTTTCCTTTGCTATATAATCAGCAATTGAAAAGACAGGATTCCATTACTAGCCATCAGAGGTAGTCATCGTTTTTTGGGTTATGAGGGCGGAGGGAGATTATCAACCATCATGAACATCAGGATTAGAGCATAAAAGGAGACCTTGCAAAGCTGATTTCAAGCCACGATATCATTGTGCTGATTTCAATACTTTTTAGGCACCAACCAAATTGCCTTCTTCGTATCGAGTATAGAACAATGCCTTGTCATTCGATACCAAATTCCAATACCTTAGGAGTATATTTCCTCAGCGTTACATGCTGCTGTCTTACCAATGTCACTGAGGTTGTAGGTGACTGGGACGGACACTTGAGAGCCCAGTGGATTTTGGGCTTGGACCCACACAAAGATCATCTGGACAGAGCTGGTCACAGTTAAACTAGCATATGGAAAATCAGTTCCTCTGCTGGAGACAGTGCACCGTGTATCTGCGTGGCCTTTAGATACAGTTCTCACACTGAAACACACAAAGCCAGCAATTCTAGTTTGTCATTTGACAATAGGTATAACCGATGTGATATTACTCTGATGACTTCTTGATTCAATTTTGGTTTTTAAACTTACCACAGCTCTGAACTGTTCCAAAGAAAAGTATCTCGTCCTCTTTTCCAAGTGCAAGACACAACTCCGCTTTCATTGTCTTTAACTTTGTAGATGCATGAAATATTTGTAGGCCTCTCCAGTAGATCTAAGGGACAAAGAAAATGAATAATTGAGTAAAACGAGACCATAAACTTAACCTAATCGGCCTAAAAAAGGCTTTTCATTTTTTTAAAGCTGCAGTTATATGTTGCTGGTACGTCATTTCAACACAGGAACATTAAATAAGGAAGTAATGTTATCATTAAAAATCTTAGAAGGTTGTATCCTCAAAAAACACCCGTGGATTTTTAGTGATCCTTAAAATGTGCTATTCAAATAAAATCATTTTTAGTATTGGATGTGTCATTTCAGAAAACGTTTGTGTTGACAATATTGTGTGCAATTTTCATGTTAGGGAAATGGCATGTTGCATGTGTCAAAAAACAAGTCAACTCCATCAGCAACAACTCTCTGGTCAGAACCTAAAACATTTTGTTAGCTTTAAGACTTAGCTGCACCCAGCCCGCAACATGCAAACAGCGTGTACTCTGAGTATTAAGAGAAAGCAGAACCAGCTGGGCCTTTTTTATCATCTTCTGCATCTTGAAAAGTTATCAACACGCCTTAAGATATGAATGTCTCATCTTGAAACACCACACGCCATACATCGTAAACCATCCTGCATCACTTTTTCTGAGGACAAATAGTCTGAAATTCACTAAATGTGTGCATAAGGAAACTTTTTAGTGAAACATATTTCAGAGATTGATGCTTTTTTTGCTCCTTGGTTTCATACTCACATCCAGCCGAGATGTCCAGTCCACAGGGGTCCAGAGCAGAAGGACACTTACAATGACAGCTGTATGTTGTGTTTTTGGTTATGTTTGCTACATTGAAATATATAGTTGTAGAATTAACTTCGTTGTGGTTCTGTGGTGTTGGCGGATGATCACTGTACATGGAGCCCTTGCACTTGCAGTTAAAGGTGCAGTACACCTTAAAGCTGGTGCCTCGCTGCACCACAGGTCCATGGCTGGACCAGATGGCACAGGATTTCTCAGGATATGTCTCACCTATAAGCAGAAATGTTGATTTATATGTTCATATCATCTAGTTATGTGAATGTAAGAAAGCCACCGATGATTGATTTCTCGAACAAAACACTTCCTTATGCAAAGTTGCAATCTTACAAACATCACTGACAGCTTTTACATGATAACTAGAACTGTCACATTACACACACACACACACACACACACACACACACACACACACACACACACAGTCAAAATAACTTTAGGGCTTTTTTCTAGAAAGGCTTTCCATGTAGCCTATTTCCATTAATCTTTATCTCCAAAAACATGATGTTAAAAATGTTACAATATACTTCACATGAAACCGAAATATTAGAAATGTGTCCACACTGTAGTAGTCTGAGCTTACCTATGCAAAGCTGCAGGGCCAGCCCAGTAACAACAGTGAAGATGGTCCATGTTTGGGACATTCTCGCCATGAGTCATCAGTAACTGCCTCCTGATATGTCTCTTACATTGCCGCAGGATATGTTATCTTACCTTAAAACAAGGAAAAGTGCATATGCATGAGGTAAAAGTTTTTTTGGGGGGATAGCCTACATATTTTTATTTATTTTTTTATCTTAATGTTCAAACGTTTTTATCTGGGAAACCACTCGGTGCTTCGTGATTTTTCCTTTCTGGTAGCTGGCGCTACTAGCATTTGGATACGAAATCATAAGGACGGCCATGTGTCAATATAGCTATCGTTACATAACAGCTGCGTAAAGGCCAATAATGACGTTAATAAAAACGGATAACAAAGTCATACTCACCAAGACATCACATCCCAGCATCATATTAATCCGTAAGCCTTCTAAAGACTTTTGATATGTCATCATTAAGTCCTTCCTGACATCGTTAGTAAGAGTAGAGGACGCAGACTGTGGCAGGCTGAGACTCCGTGTTGGCTGACTGGCGCCTGTCTGCAGTGTGTGTGTGTGTGTGTGAGAACCAGAGGTGAGGCACACACACACACAGTTAGACACTGCACTACCAAGCTACAGAGGATTATAGCAGTGGTTGAAAGAAGGTAGTTTTACTCGAGTACTGTAGCCTACTTAGGCTACATTTAATGCAATTTATACTTCTGCTCAACTGCATGTCAGAGGCAAATATTGTACTTTTTAATCCGCTACATTTCACTAACAGATTTGGTTTCTTCACAGATTAATTTTTGTATACCCCCCCCCCCTCCCTGTCTCATGAAAACCATGCATCTCCAAATTTGGTATTTTTTTATTTTAATATTTAAAAAAAACTAAAAAAAAAAACTGGAGCATGGTGTTTGTTTCTGAGCAGTGGTAGATAGTGTGGCTTGGGAATGGGAAGGTTTGGGGTCCCCTGCTGGAGCGGCTGCCCTTGCAACTTGACCCCAGATAAGCGGATGATAACAGATAGATGGTAGTTTACATAAAAATAATTTGATTGCAAAAAAATAGTAGTCAAAATTAGCACAAACGTAGTGCAAATCAACAGCAGTAAAATGCAACATATACAGTAATGCAGCAGTACAGAGATCCAAAAGTATCATATCCTACTAGTAAAACACTGTCTGGAATATTTTCCTTTGTGCAGAATGTACTTTTACTGTTAAAACTGACTTCATGCAAGGTTTAAATGCAGATCGTAGAGCTTGCAGTGCAGTATTTCCATGTGTAAAACTATTAGTACTTTTACTTAAGTGAAAAATGTGATACTTTTATATAGCCTTTACAGCTGACATGATGTCATACAAGTCCCTGTCTGGAAAAAAAAGCCTACTAATTTCCTCCAATAGTTAGTGTTGAAATGTGCCACCCACTCACTAGATATTAACCATTGTTTTTGTTGGCTGATGGTGGGCGAGGCAAATCTAGCAGCCACTAGCATATTTCACCAGCATTTAGTTGGGGAATGGTGGTAATTTTGGACCATATTCATAGGCAGTTCATTCTTTGCCAAGAAATGCCAATAGCTTATTTATTCAATATCCTGCTTTGTTTGTTTGTTCTACTGTTAAGCATCATATCCAGGATGAGCCCCCAAATTGTTGTAAACCTGGCACTAGGCCATGACAAGAGTGTCCTGGAGGGACTGACCTCTGACGTACTGAACTGTTGGGTCCTTGTAAATTCTGGAGTGTGGTCTAGACCTACTCTATCTGTAAAGTGTCTCGAGATAACTATTGTTATGAATTGATACTATAAATAAAATTGAAATTGAAAATTGACAAAAAAAGTGGGAAGAAACACAGAAATGGCAATATATTATTGATTACCAAAAATTGAATACATGTTTATACTAAATACAGGTATGAGGTGTGAAAATCAGTAGCACTAGTAGTATCCATGTGGATGTGTGTAAAATGTGTAAGGTGTTACAGAACAGCAACAAGGCCTCTAGTGTGGACAGGGAGCAGAGAGCAGAGAACAACAGGAGGCTGGGGCTGTTATAGCCTGTGAAGCCCAGTTGCTCCAAATCAGGGTGCAACAGCTGACACCTTGAAAACATCACACATAGAATGAGAGCAAGCAGGCACAATTCTAAGAGGGGCTGCCACTAGATAAAGTGTACACTGTTTAAATATGCTGCCTGCTACCAAAATGAAGAAGATAGATGCAGGTTTGATCCCATACAATCCTGAATCCCACATGGAAGATGAAAGGACTAATTTCTTACCCTGACACAGTGAGGAAATTCTGCAGGCTGATGTTTAGATTACATCTTGGAGTGCATGACACCTGTGAAAGGAGGATCTGCAACAGCAGAACAACCCATCAAATGCGTCTTCATCATCACATTTTCCACAGAGCACGAAGTCTCTCATATCCCCGTGTAATGCAGTGGGGGACTTTCCCCTCTAGCTGCACCACATTTCACCTTTAGACGTACATGCACAGTACCATGCTCAAGATTTATAAAGTTACTGCAGTGGTACACAAAAACATCAGTACAAGGGATGACAGATGTTTTTTTAAACGAGGTCCCTGAAGATTTACTAAAACTTCAAACTTCTTTCAGTGAAGGAGAGACCCTTCTAAATTTGTGATATTGAATGAGGAAGTGAGACAACTCTCAGGAAGTCCTAAAAAACTATTGTTGTTGTGTGTTTAACTGCAGATGGTGAATATGTGAGTAAAACTTTACAGCGCATTACATTACATTACATTACAATTACATCCAACAGAGAGAACATGCCCTTATAAGAAAATAACAAAAGGTTTATGAAGGTTGTGAAAAGTCCACTATCCTTCAGCATAACAGCTTAGTCTCTGTTTTTAATAAAATTAATCAGGAAGACCACTTACCTTCTGAAAAAGATTGCAGGACATGTATTAATATCTTAAAATAACACTGATAGCTGCATTAAGTATCTTTAACAAAATCTTTAGCAATTACTGATATTTGTGCAAATGCTGATACAGCAGGAGTATCTGAATTTTTATTCTTCAACTTTCCTTGCTCCCCTCTAAAGTCTGCTTATGTTCAGTTACAAAACAACATTCAATTTCAAAATGTTTAGCTCCGTAAGGACATGATGGCTACTATTCATCTTTTTTTTCTCCTGTTTACAGTTTTAAAATTTTAACTTTTTTTCCCAGAAGAATTTAATTGAGGTTTTAGGAACAATCTTTAAATCCTCTTCAGGCTTCTTCCTCTTTAAAACCCTACTCATTTCACCAACAAATGTAATTCAAACAAAACTATTCACAATACCTTCAGCTTTTAGAAAATGAATTAGCGTTTTGATATCTTTTACAGTTTTTGTGTTATTATTGTTTAAGTTTATTTGTTTTATTTAGCCTTTTTCTGTGCTTATGACAGAGTGTGTGACCTTTTGTGTGGACTTTGGATGTCTTCCAGACTTTCTTTGACATTCCATACAATGACTTGATTATCATTTTTTTTTTTAAGATTATTTTTTGGGCATTTTAGGCCTTTAATTGACGGGAATGTTGAAGTTATGAAAGGGGAGAGAGAGTGGGAGTGACATGCAGCAAAGGGCCGCAGGCTGGATTCGAACCCAGGGTGGCTGCATCGAGGAGTAAGCCTCTTTATATGGGCACCCGCTCTACGAACTGAGCTATCTGGGTGCCCTGATTATCATTTTTGACAATTTTTTTTGTCTCACTATGTACTGGGACTTTTTTATCAGTTCTTTTGACATGCTATACTTTTTCGTCATACTTTAATTTAAGACATAGAGGCTAAGTGGTTAGCTCAATGGGCTAGACATTTTTTTTTGGAGTTTGCATGTTCTTCCAGACTTTCTTTAACACAACTATGTGTGTTTTATATGTTTTTTATATGTTTTATGACTTTTTTTCAGTTCAGTTTTTTTGATACAATGACCCTTTTTGATATACTGAATTTTTTGTCACTTTTTTTCAACACACTGTACTATACTATGACTTCTTATCCTTTTCAGTTTTCATTGTGGCTTCTGCCTTTTCTTTTTCTCCGACCGCCATGCATTGTGATATAATGAAGCACTATACTGTGACTTTTCCATCACTTATTTCAACATATGACTTTTTTCAACGTACTATACTATGACTTTTTATCACTTTTTTCAACATAGAGCAGCCTTCTATGACTTTTTTCGACATAGTATACTATGACTTTCTTATCACTTTTTTTAACATACACTTTTTTTGACATACAAATTTTATGACGTTTTTGACATTCTCTACTGACTTTTTGTTATACTATAACTATTACTTTTTATGACTTTTTAAGACATGCTACACTATGACTTTTGTAGACATTGTAATACTTTAAGTTAAAAAATAAATTCAAAACACTTAAGTGCATTGCTCTTAATCTTTTGGCATTATTGAACTTTTAAAGCCAGTAATTAATTTAGTGTTAGCTTTACCTTTAAATAGTCCACATCTTCTTTTTTTTACATTAGTGGTGTATTATTCAACTGTTCATTGAATTCATACCAATTAAAACCATTCCCACTTTCCAACTATTCTCACCTACTTCTTACACAGTTAAAATAGCAGTCCAGTATTCACAGGCATTTTCTGCAGGAACTGCATTTTCTAATTACAACTGCAGACTTGGTGGCTTATTATAAAGTAAGAAACTCACATCATTTATTTACAAATAACTTGATGATGGTGCCAGATGAAAAGATTTTCAAAGATATTACAGTTAATCCTGAGGAAAACATGAATGGGCCAAAATCCATGGCATATATCCAATAGTTGTTGAGCTATTTAATTAAAATCCACAAATGTTAACCTCATGGGGATGCTTCAGAAAATGTCAGGGCATGACAAGTCATTAGGATTCATCCTCTGGGCACTGTTAATGTCTGTTCAAGCTTCAGGGCAATGATTTCAACAGTTGTTGACATATATTAGTCTAGACCAATATGATGGACCAAGTGACAGAAGCAGTTTTGCTGTAGGTGGATGGAAAAAAGTATTTGATCCCCAGCTTTTTGTACGTTCGCCCATTGACAAAGAAATTATCAATCTATAATTTTTATGGTAGGTTCATTTAAACAGTGAGAGACAGAATAACAACAAAAAATTCCAGACAAACCCATGTCAGACACATAATAAATTATGGCCAGGTTGGATCAGTGGTAGAGTGGGCACACATGTACTGAGAGGTTTTTTAATGAGGGAAATAAGTATTTGACCCCCTCTCAATCTGAAATATTCCTGGCTCCCAGGTGGCTTTTCCACAGGTAACATGCTGAGATAAGGAGCACACTTGTAAAGGGAGTGCTCCTAATCTCCTCTTGCTACCTGTATAAAAGACACCTGTCCACAGAAACAATCAAACAATCAGATTCCAAACTCTCTACCATGGCCAAGACCAAAGAGCTCTCCAAGGATGTCAAGGACAAGATTGTAGACTAACACAAGTCTGGAATGGGCTACAAGACCATCGACAAGCAGCTTAGTGAGAAGGTGACAACAGTTGGTGTGATTATTTGCAAATGGAAGAAACACAAAAGAACTGTCAATCTCCCTCGGCCTGGGGCTCCATGCAAGATCTCACCTTGTGGAGTTGCATTAATCAAGGGAACGGTGAGGAATCAGCCCAGAACTACACTGGAGGATCTTATCAATGATCTCAAGCCAGCTGGGACAATAGTCACCAAGAAAACAACTGGTAACACACTACACCGTAAAGGACGCCAGCAAGGTCCCCTGCTCAAGAAAGCACATCTACATGCCCGTCCGAAGTTTGCCAATGAACATCTGAATGATTCAGAGGACAACTGGGTGAAAGTGTTGTGGTCAGATGAGACCAAAATGGAGATCTTGGGCATCAACTCAACTCGCCGTGTTTGGAGGAAGAGGAATGCTGCCCTAACCCCAAGAACCTCATCTCCACCGTCAAACATGGAGGTGGAAACCTAATGCTTTGGGGGTGTTTTTCTGCTAAGGGGACAGGAAAATTTCTCTTCATCAAAGGGACGATGGACGGGGTCATGACATGATGAAGAGAAATTTTCATGTACTGTCAAATCTTAGATGAGAACCTCCTTCCCTCAGCCAGGGCATTAAAAATGGGTCGTGGATGGGTATTCCAGCATGACAATAAGCCAAAATGTATAGCCAAGGTAACAAAGGAGTGGCTCAAGAAGAAGCACATCAAGGTCCTGGAGTGGCCTAGCCAATCTCTAGACCTTAATCCCATAGAAAATCTGTGGTGGGAGCTGAAGGTTTGAGTTGCCAAATGTCACCCTTGAAACCTTAATGACGATCTGAAGATCTGCAAAGAGGAGTGGGACAAAATCCCTCCTGAGATGTGTGCAACGCTGGTGGCCAACTACATAAAACTACTCTGTGACTGCCAACAAGGATTTTGCAACCAAGTACTAAGTCATGTGTTGCAGAGGTGTCAAATGCAAATCAATTTATAATATGTTTTTTTAAGATAATTTTTTGGGCTCATCCAGCTTTAGTTTCTGACAGGACAGTTAGGTTAGAAAGGTGAGAGACATGCAGGAAATCATCCCAAGTTGTCTTCGAACCCTGGACATCTGCATCGAGGCATAAACCTCTCAGTACATGTGTGCCCGCTCTACCACTGACCCAACTGGCCACAATAAAAACCTGTTTGACACGAGTTTGTCTGGATTAGTTTTGTTATTCTGTCTCTAACTGTTCAAATGAACCTACCATTGAAATTATAAACTGATGATTTCTTTGTCAGTGGGCGAAAGTACAAAATCAGTAGAGGATCAAATACTTTTTTCCCTCACTGTATATTAACTTGCAAAAGGGATTTTTCGCAACCTGACAACTCACAAAAATACATTTTTTTTTACATGAACAAAATCATCAGTTACTTTATAAAGTAACTGATGCTGTTCATAATCACAAATCATCTGAAGCTTGATTTTCACTGATTACACATATTCACTGAGGTCAGTGAAGTGATGCTTGGATATAATGCTTTCTTAAAAATCTGTTTAGGAGTGCACATTGTGCTGTCTGTGCCATTCCTATCCCTGCTACCTCTGTGCATCACAGAGTGCAGTGCTGCTCACAGTAGCTGCTTGGGGAAAATATCCACTTTTGAGTGTTGTCTTAACTGTATACTGAGATGAACAAGTGTCCACTGTGTCAGGAGTCATTATTTCACCCTGCTGTAAATCCAGAGAGAGTGAGTCTGCTTCTACATCGTTCTCAGTTGCCCTCCTCTCCAGAGAGAAGCCTCCATTCAAGCCAATTGTTGTTTTGGGAGTTTTAGGCCACAAAAGACTGCTATCAGAGCTCAGCGTCAGGCCCAGAGGTGGATAAGTAAAACCCACCTCCACAGTGGACAGAAAGCCTCCCAGCAATCCGCCAAATCTCTCACATCTGTCTTCCTCCCAGAATGAGGGTACGTCCCTTTGCTCTTCTTCTGTCTCCTTCACCTCTTCTCCCTGTGGAGCCAATGTAGCAAGCTGGGGTTTGTAGCTGACATGTCCTGGCTGGCTGTCAACAAGCAATCCGGGATCTGACAATAGCAAATGTGTCTCCGCTGTTGGTTCTGTGGGTCGTGATCCAACCTGGGATATTTCAAAGTGGATGGTGGGGTACACGTCGTCCCTCTCCTCCTGAGAGATCAAACTGATGGGCGACAGCAGAGGGTCGCTTTGGGTGGAGGAGAAGGAGAGTTCACTTTCGTACTGCTGCTGACCAAAAACAAAACAAAAAAAGAAAGCAAATGATGCATATATTGCAAGTCTTTAAAAAAAATCTAATTCCTGGTGTTCACTTGCAGCAGCTCACAAAGTTGCACGTTGCCAGAGTGACAGCAGAAAGTGACAACTGACATTACATCCTGCTGCAGTCCTGACTGGGGAACCTCTAGAACTACAGTGATTATTTTAGCATTTTTAGAAATTGTATTACAATGGTGGTGAATTGATATCTGTCTTTCAGGAAATATCTTTGATACAATATAAATATGCTTGTGTTGTTGGTGTTGGTGCAGTTGCTAGCTGTTTTTCACACAAAGTTCACATTAAAAGAGGGAACCATGAATCTCAACACATCTGGCTTCATCAGCTCAAATTGTTTACCTGCAGCAGTCTGATGGCGTTACTGTTTCCTGGTTTTGGTAAGGTTTCATTAAGCCAGGCAGGTCCCCATGATATACATTTCTGTTTTATCCTGAGAAAGAAACCCAATTAAGTTTTAAAAAGGCAGAGCAGTTTCCCATTATTGATAATTATACTGTAGTTTATTATCTGATGCTGTAATGATGCAAAATGTAAAGAATTTAGATTTTTTTTTATTCCACTTCCATTTATTACTAATGATGGAAATTCCGTATTTCAGGGGTCTTTTGTCAGGCCAAGGACCCCTTAGCTAAAAGAGAGACAGAATAGGGACCCCCTATTACATATACAGTACAACATTAAGTTGCATTAAACTGGGCTGCATGGATGAAAATCAATGGCAGTAAATCCTTAAGCTTAACTGTATGGCTACCATATTAGGCAAAGTAAGATTATCTTCAATGTTTACATTACATTTTTTTTACAAAAAGGGTGATTTATCTTTGCTATTAAATGTTAATGTGTATTTCAGACATATTCATTTTTGAAAAAAAATACTTTTGAAAAAAACTTTTTTGTAAACAAATTATATGGCGGCCCCACTGCACTAACTCTGAGGGTCACGGACCCCCTGTTGATTTTCTCTGCCATATTTCATGAAGCACACACTCAGTATCTCCACATCTCTAACCACCATCAGATTGGGCTGCTTTGACCACACATGCAGGGTATAATCTTCTCCACATGGTTTCTATTCATGTTAATCGCGTGGCTTCTTATTCATCTGCTCATGTTGCGGTGTGGCATTTCATGAATTTAGCCACAGTGGCATTCATCCTGGTTACTAGTAAAACAAAACCTATGCACATTCAAAATCAGTTGCAGGAGATTGAGAAAAGTGGTTTGTTTATTTGACAATGGTATGAAGGCATAAATAATGCTTAAAAATACCTTTCCCTCACACATCTCCAGCACATCAGGTTGGCTATGATCGCTATAAAGAGGGTAAGGATGCAAACAGTCCAAATCACCAGGCCTACTACAGGATAAAAGAAGAGAAAAACACAACAGTTTAGTAGAGTAGTTGTCAAAAAGTTAAGAAAACAAGGTTTTCTTTAATCCACCTATAAAATTTCTTGCTGGACATAACATGGAGGGGAATTAAAGTTACAGGCAAATGCTTTCACAGAACAGGCTTCATAGGTTAATGTTTGGGGACATGGGGTGGCAGCAGGAGACTGACCTGCAGGGGTTTCTGGCTGAGAGCTGATCCGGTTCCCCCGCTGCCCTTCTCCTGCTGAGGTAGATGCAGTCAGCTGCAGAGCCAGAGCTCCTTCAGGACAGTCCATCCACATCTGTCTATGGCTAGAGACAGACACCGTCTCTAGAAAGGAATGGTAAATGGACTCCATTTATATATCTCCTTTAACAGACATTACATTCATCCAACACACACACACACACACACATTCATGCAGTGGTGGCCAAGGCTGCCATACAAAGTGCCACCTGCTCATCAGATTAACATTCACGCACAATCACACGCTGACAGCACAGCATCAGGCCACACAGCCATGTAGCGAGGGGCCGGGATTGAACCACCAACCTTCCAATTGGTAATACACAACTTCCTGAGCAACAGCTGCCTACAAGAGGAAAAAATGTCAGTCATGGTTATCTTTGATTTTAGTTTGATGTAACTTTTTTCTCTCCCACTGGCCGGGAACAGAATCAGAAACTCCTGCATGCACACTGACTCTCGCTAACACAAGCAATAAAATCCATTACAAGCTAAATGTTTCACTAGTACAGTCGCTGTAATGTCAAAAACACTCCCCAGTGTAGGTCATTTTATTTTTAACACGTTCTTTAACTTTTTCACAACAACCATCTGATGACCCATGGAAATGATCTCATGACCCCCTTGGCCATTGGGACCCCCCGGTTAGGAACCACTGTTTAAAAAAAAAAAAGATAGGCAAGATCAACTGCCTTTTATTCAATGGCTACATTAGCTCATGCTAATGTCTCACTCTCAACCTGAGTTTAACTTTTTAAAGAATGTCAATTTAATTCAGTTAAATTCAATTCAATTCAATTTTCAAAAAATGATAGGAATAAATTAATATTTCAGCAATTTTTAGTAAAACTTTAGATGAAATTGAGATAGTATGCTGTTTGACACATACATGTCACATAAGAAAAAGAAAAAAGGAAGCTCTCAGGTGTTTTTACACTGAAGCTCCAGAAATAGTTTCTGAAGCAGGAGGGTTAGTAACAGCTAACGGTTGCATGTGTGCATGTAGCCACATGGCATCCTGTTTGTGGTCAAAGCCAGTTCTAGAAAACTCTATGATTCACTGAAGCCACTGAGAAAATTATGGCAACCATTGTTTGAAACATCAATTTGCTCACTAGTGAACATCTGCATTCCTCAGTTATATGTCAACAACATAGCCAAATACATATTCAAACGGACAATTAAATTGGAACAACAAGAGGTTTGTAGGATATAACTCAAAGCTGGGCTTTCTGAAACAAAACTGTCAATGTAAGGCGATTCATGGTCTTAATCAATGTTTTAACATGTATTATGCTCCATTGGCTCTAGTTATCATGTGGATATTGGCTGTTACTAACAAACAAATAACAAAAGCATAAAACAAGCAAGCGTAAGGTTGCTGTCAACTTTCACCACATTACTGGAAGTGAGAGGTGAAATACCCTGTTGATGCACTGAAGCTTTGTGGGAGGACAGCATCAATGGAACGCTGGCTGCACACTTTCCTTTATGTAACAGTGGCTTGTGAAACACAATACATGCATACTACTGCATATGTAATTTCCCCACACGTGTGCATACACATAGGCACGCTAGGTGTGCACACACACACACACACACACACACACACACATACACGCACCCTCAGTATGGAGGTGAATAGACTATTGTTTGTGGTGCTCACAGCATTGAAAAAGCCGATGAAAATGCAGAACATCTTTTGTATCATGGACTGGCTAGAACAGCCCGCATATGTCCATATGTTTGCAGAAAGGGCTGCATCTAACAATTACTTTAATTGAGAATTCTTTCTTGAGTATTTATTTAAAATGTTTTTCATAATGTCCCAAATACCAAGTGGATGTCTTAAATTCACGTGCTTTGTTACCTTACAATTTAAGTTAAAACATTCTGCTTTCATTTACATAAAACAAAACAAAAAGCTAAAATGTTGAACCACTGATTGTAAGAAATACATGTCTTAAGCAATTTTTCGATTATCAAAATAGCTTCTGATGAATTTACTGCCAATCCACTCATTTATTTCTGCAATTAATCAGTCCGTTCAGCTATATTCAGTAGTGTAGCCTACGTATTAGGCAGTTCTACGCAGTACACCCACTAAGAAAACTCCAGGATTTCCAAACGTCCACTCAAAAATGCGTAATGACACGTAACAACTTACTTTCCATTATATTTTTGATATGTTTTGAATTTTCATCCGTGTTTTCCTTCAAAACGCTAAATAAAGGTAATTCTTCTGTAAATTAGAGCAAAAAGTCTATCAGAATGCAAGAAATAAAGTCTGGGATGCACAATTTTTTTCAGGGGGAGGACACCCAGACCCCCCCCCCACCCCCCACACAAACACTTTGATATGTCCATTCTGGTCCATATATTTGTATAGTACAGTATCCCCACTAAAATACATGAGACTACACCACTGGCTATGCTCAGATAAATACAACATTCAAAGGGACACGGTGCAACTGCTCACTGCTGAGTTGGGTGTTGCTGGAGTCCAGCATCTGGAGATAGATGGTGTAGTTAACAATGAAGCCTCTCTGCTTGTCTATAGGCAGCTCCTCCCACTGGATCCGGATCCGTCTGGCCCTATGGACTAGTACGGACACACTTGGACCACACACTGGCCCTAAAACACGTACAAATGAGACAGATAATGAGACCGGACGATGAGCGTAGATTAAATATATAACATGGGTTTTCAGAATCCCTCGAATGCAAAATCTATCACATTATGTAAATTTAAATGTGAAATATAGGAATAAACTGTTTTTGAGAAATGGGGCATCTATGAACCTTACTCTGTTCCTTGGAGTAGACCAAACGGGATGATGGAGCGCTGACACCTCTGGTGGTCACGGCATACAAAGAGACGTTGTACCTCACACCTGCAGTCAGGCCTGAAACAATACTATCACCTTAGCTCTACTAGGTTTCACACAACATTCAAATTTGCGTATTAATGTTGGCTGCAGTTGAAGTAAGAGTATTCACTTAAAGTTCTCAACAGTTACAGTATACAGTACATTTAATTCAGTAAAATTAGAAAAGCACACAATAGTGTAATTCACACACTGCCCACAAGAGGACACTGCTTCATCTCAGTTTGGAGCCCTTTCTAAGTGTATGTCTTGTGCCAGGTTATGGATGAAAGCTTTTTTTATGTGATGCATGTGTTTTGTGTTATTTCATATATTTTCCGTGTGTTGTGTACCTCTGATTAAAGTGTTGTTTTGATCTTTAGCCACTTTTTGCCACTGCAGCTCTGCCACAGGTTCACTTGTCCATTCTATCACATAGTGCAGTAGTTCTTCCCCAGATGTTGAGTGGTGTTTTCCCCCCGGCCATGACCAGGAGACTAACACCGCACTGCCATTTGCTGCAGGAACCAACGGTCTCAAAACAGGTCTGACATCACCTAAACAGTTAGATGCCAAAAAAGGATTACACTTTAATGGTCTTTTTTTTGACAACTTAAACATGTTTTGCTTGGTTTTTATCTTCTGTGTCTAATATTTGTGTACCTGAGAGTCTGAGTGGAACATTGGCCGGTGGAGACATTCCATACAAGGTGACAGCACTGACGCTTAGTGCCTGGACCTCTGCTGGTACCTGAACTGAACATGGGCTCACAGCTGCACAACTGGTCACTTCTTGTTTCTGATCATTTCCCAGAAAGATCTTGTACTGTTGCACCGCACCAGTGTAATCATCTGGCGATGGAGGCTGGGGAAGAAGTCCATCCATCAAAATCTTTGGCACATCATCTGGTAAGTACGTTCTTAAGGAATACATTGACAGTTTAGGAAATATGATTCTTCTTTGCCAGGAGTTTGATAAGTAGATTGATATCACTGTCATGTCATATCTGCCAATTACATACAAACCCACAGCTAACAGATGGGCAGCTTAGCAATCCATAAAGACTGAAAACATGACAAAACAGATGGCCTGGCTCAGTCCAATGGGAACAAAATCCACCTCAGCACATTTAATGCTCACTAATTAACACATTCTGTAACTCCTATGTTTAATTCGTACAAAAGCCAAAGTGTAAAGAATTTCTTGGCTAGGCACCGTTCAGCAGGTTAGTGGCAAGAGAAAGTTGTTTTCACCATACAGATATTTAAGTGGTGGCAATCTTTTCATTCAGTAACTCAAAAGCAAATTAGCGTGTTTGCCAAAATAGCATTTAAAGGTCCCATATTCTAAAAAGTGAGATTTCCGAGTCCTTTGATTATAAAACAGGTATAATACTGTGAACACGTCAAAACACTCAATTCACAGAGAAATGCACCCAGTTGTATTCAGAAACTAGGCATTTAAACAAGACATCAGTACTCCCGACTATGGTCGTGATATCACAACTATGATATATATGGGTAGAAGGTGCCGCTACAGTATCGTTACAGTTATTTCTTGGCTGAAATAACGATGCAAAGACGTCAAAAGCGCAGATATCAAAGACCCAGGAATGCTGACTGGGCTTTTTGGGGGCTTAAAGAGACACGCGCTCAAGCAAAGCGTTTTAGACAAAAGTTGAATAAAGCTATATTTGGACTGACGGTATGAGAAAAATATGTTTTTAACATTAAAGCATGTAAACATGTTCCAAAAGAAGCCCAAAATATAACTATAAAACCTAAAAAAGAGCATGATGTAGGAACTTTAACCAATAAGTATCATATTTCTGGTATTTGGTATAACTTTGTATTACAAAATGGGCATTATAAATTTTTAAAAGCCAGAGGTAATGAGTAGCTATGACACATTACCTGCCACAAAACAGTCACCATCCGCAGCCCATTGGTACCCAGGCTGCCTAACATCCTCCACACATGCAACTGCTGAGATGGACCTAAAGATGAAATGTGGGTTTTGTGTGAGTGACAAACTCTCACATTACCACATTCAGATTGCCTCGTGATAAATAAGTAACTGTGAGCTTGCCTTTCCCGGGACTTCTCCCCACAACAGATGAGCTCCATTTGCTGCACAAGGACCTTTTGCTGGAGTTTGACCTGGATGTGTTACATGTTCTAATCTTGAACTCATATTCAGTCAGAGGCCTCAGTCCGTCCACTAGTATCAGACCCTCACGCAGTTCTGTTTCCTCTCCCACTTCCTAGAAAACGTGAAGACATTGCATCACCCACACATTGCCCAATTCTGCATATAACCCCAAAGCTATCATGGGTGTCATAAAATCAATTTACCCAGGTGCCATTATCTGTGCGGAGCCTGACATCAGATCTGAGATGCTCTGAGGATTCACAGGTATTCCAGTGCAATATGGCTGCTAAGGAGTTTTTCCCAAACTCTATTGACATGATACATGGTGTCTCTGGTGTAACTGCAATACAAAAGAACATAAAAAACATGCACATTAAGGGCAGTGATTAACCAGCATGATGAACTCCCAGCACAACCAAATAACTCCAAAACTAAAAATAAAACAGTGACTAATTCAGCAATGAGTCAAAAGGTCAAGTCTGTTGCAACAGATGTCAAACTCTAAAAAGAACAGCGAAAATTGTGGGCCGAGGCAGCGGGCCAACTGTTCACTTCAAAGACAATACAAAAACAGAGAAACAGTTCCCAGGTCAAATTAGTCAAACTGTGACAATAGAACAAAACGACACTGGTTGTCTCATTTCTCCAGAAAATACTTCTACTGCGTAGATGCACTCGCCTTCATAGAGATAAGAGTTTTCAAGTGAAATTAATAAATGTATTCAACAGATATGAGAGCTTACCTATATCCTTTGCAGAGAAGGTGAATGGATCAGATTGTGATGCTCCAAAGTAGTTGTAAGCAGTGATAATCAACTGGTATTTAGTATTTTCATCAATCATTGCTCGGGATATGGTGATTTCTTCAGCATCCTGGATCTGATCTAAAAGTATCGTGGTCCCATTTTCTCTGATAATAAAATGTGTTAAAAAGAAGGTTTGCTCTTGTCAAAATAATTTAATGACCTGCAAGAAAACATAATAATAGCTTAATTTGACCAAAATATAACACCGTACCTGTTGACTGAAATGTTGTAGGTAGTAAGGATATGTGTTTTTTGTCCTCTCTCCCATGTGCAGTTCATGAACTCTGAGCTCCTTGACATTTCACACATAACATTTTCAGGTTTATTTGGAGGGACTGGAAACAAAAGACACAAACAATTAAGCAAATTACCGTCATTTTTGTATTCCCACAGAGAAACACAAAAACTCTGTCCACAATATTGCTCAGTGACAAAAAGTGTAATAATACCTTTTCTCACTGAGAATAATGGGAGCTATTCTGCAAATGAGATTCTAACTGAATCCTTTCAATGTGTCTATAGCTTCCTCAAAATGTAAGACAGAAAGATTATTTTAACTTAATATTTTGAGAAACAAAATCAAGAAGAAATGAAGTCCACTGTGGCCTCCGTACAGAATTACAATAGCATCCACCTGAAACACTAACAACTACCTGGCAATAGCAGATTCATTCTCTTCAGATGATATTGCCCTTTCTTTTACATTTTTACATTTTCAAGTTCAATTTGCCTACTATGACTGTAGACATAAAAGCCAACTGTACATACGCCCGCCATGTAGGTCCAGTCCATTAACAGTAAGCTCCCGATCAACACTCTTCAGCTTGCAGATCAGTTGAGATTGTGGCATTCGGACATTGAACAGCCTGAATATCATCGTGGTGCAATTGACTCTCTCCAAAGAATTCACATTCTCACCATTCAGCTCCACGGATATTCTGAAACTGGAACACAGTAACATAACTGCATCTGAACATGTATTAATTAACATGAATTAATTTTGTACATAAACATAGGTAGTGTATATATACATTTTTTATCATATTTTTACCATTCTTACCCCTGTTTACATTCATTGGCATGGCAGACCACAGTCAGGTTTGAGCCAATAAGGAAGGGTGGAGCTGGTTTTACTGTCAAGATGCCACGGGGAACAAGGAGCTGGCCGCCAGCATGGAGAAACAAAGGGAATTCTGTCCAGAAAGAATTATGTTTGGTTTTATAAGGTTTCAAATTAGATGGTACATTTGAGTACCTGCCATGCGGTAAAAATCTTTAAATCCCAAGATGCAGGGATGTGATTCTGTGATGCAAACTATCCCCTCTATTGCCATATTATTGTCAGTCTCCATTGCTTTCTTTGCAATAACACATGCAACAAATTTTGATAGAAAAAATGTGTCTTTCCATAGTCATTTAACATCTATCCACAAAAAAAAAATCAAAACACTTTTTACTTGATCAGGGCTGCAAAGGTAAGCTCAAACTCACAAAAGCTACCAAACTGCAACCATGTTTTTCTCACTGAATCAGGAACAAGCTGGTTGTAATAATGTGGATAGATCAATGAATGGATATAGACGTAGGTACCGTAATACTCACGCTTATTGGAAAAACTGAGAAGTAAAATAATGAATCTCCAAAGGGTTGAGGAGAGATTCATTTCCACTCATCGTTCTCTCAGCATCACTCAGAAGCTGTAAAAAAGTTATTTTGTATCATAAATTAACAAATTCATCACCAATTTAATTCTAAAGAATCACTTCATGGGATTTCTGCATATGAAGTGACCTGTTATCTGTGTACAGGAGATGTTCTGAGTGACAATGGATAAGAGAAAAGACATTTGTGACACTGGGTCATCATGCTGATCAACTGATATTAACATTCATTGCGTCATTTGATTTTAGAAGACATCTTGAATGTAGACAATGTTAATTCTAGTAATCATTGCACCTTTTCTACATGGCCGCCGCAAACCAAGTTACGTAAGTAGATATGTTCAGATAAAGCTCACCAGAATGTATGCCTTCTCTGTGCCTTTGTAATGCCTTTAAGGTTTTCTTATCAAGGGACAATCCAAAAGTTTTTAGCCGTTGTTACATCTCCCTCAGATGACTTGTTTCTGAGAAGCATCTGACTTAAGTAATTTCTGTTGCGTGAATTAAACTTCTTAAAGAGGCCAGTGACCTAGTTTGGTGGTAACAAAGAACCTTTGAACATTGGATTCAGTACTTTGGTGCCCTACTTCATCACCACAGTGGTTCCGTTGACTATACATGTTTGCTGAGAACCTGCTCTCATTAAACCTGCTGCTGTCAGCACCAACATTGAACATTCTGACTAGCACCAATGTTTTACTTTGAAAAATATGCTGAATTATTATTATTATTAATATTTTTGTTTCCATTAGCCCTGGTACTTCGAAGTTTTTAAAAACTATTTTTGTCAATGACTCTTAATGTGTAAACACCACACTGGTTATCAAATCCCTTTATTGGCTCCAAGTCTGTCTTAGAATGGATTTTCTTTTTTAATTGTTAGTGGTTAGGGGTTAGCTCCAACATATACTGTATATATTATTCCAATATGTACTGTATATACGACATCCTACAAGCCTAAATGCAACCTGAGATCATCGGGCACCCCAGTTTTAGAATGCCAGGGCATCACACACTTTTTTTGCAGCACCTGCTTATTTAATAAGATTAAATTGGACTAAGGATTAGTTTAGGTATTGGTCTAGATTTAGGGCTTTAAAATGCTGAACTGTACCCCCACCATCTTGCGTGCCTCTTTAACAATTTTAGCAAGAGAGTTTTTATCATCTTTATCTATCTTATATCAAGGATACCACACCAGCAGATGATTAAAAATGAGATGACAGAATCTATAAAAGCTCCATAAAACAATGTCATCATGGTCTTGTCAATTTGGAATTTGACAAGCTTTTCTAAGCAAAATAGGTGCTGCTTGCCTTTTTTGTGTGTGCATATCAGTATTTGAATTGAAATTCAGACGACTGTTAATTGAAGTGCCCAAATAGTTAAAATTCACATAAAACCGTTTCCAATGTCTGACCCTGGAAATTAGTGCTTTGAAGAGCTGTGGTGGTTTGCTTAAAATCTATACAGGTCTTTTGTTTTAGAAACGTTAAGTTAAGGTTAAGAAAGCGTTTTTGCACCAGGAAACAAACTCATTGACATATGGGCCATGACCAACTTAATTATCACTAAGAAGGCTGACTGTTGCAGAGTCATCAGCATACATAACAATTAATCCATTATCATAATGGCTGCAACAGTCATTTGTGTATTATACATACACAAGAGGGGAAAGAACACAACCATGAGGCGTACTGGTGGAAGATGTAAGCTCAGTAGTATTTCCCACTTATCCTTACTCTCTGAGTTCTGTTAGTAAGAAAATTCAGAACCCAGCCAACAATACTTCAGTCTAAGCGAACATCTGTTTCTTAACTCGCGTAAGTGGTAATATAGTGTTGAAAGCAGATAAAAAGTCAACAAAAAGCAGCATGGTTCCCACCAACCTCTAAGTGTTTATCTAGAAGGAGAATTAAGGTCATTGGCACCTCGTGCACACCCTTCTTAGCCCTATAGGCAAATTGAAATGGGTCTAGGAAACAGTATTTGCTAAGATTTCTTTATTGACACACTTTTTAAATGACGACATGACAAAGTATCTTAAAGCAACCGGCCTGACATCACTAAGGGCTTTGCGTTGGCTACACTTAGCAACCGGACCCACAATAGCCTGTCTGGACTGAAAATACATATACCTGCCTTTTAAGTAGTTAGGTTGGTAGAACAAACTTACACTCTTAGTCTGAAAAAGGTCCCTTCACAATAAAAAAAAAAAATTAAACCCGATCTTTTCTCATTTAGCTGATGGCTCACGTTCATAGTCCCTCAGTGTCGACTGCGTGAGAAACAAGCAGAGACTGAGACTTTCTCAAGCTTTCGTAGTTTTTGTGATTTCCTTTTGCACTTTATTTTCCATCTCTAACTTCAAAAGCTTTATAGGGAAAACCCAGAATGTGAGATGAGGTGCATGTCAATGTAAAGATAAAAGAGACCTCAAGTTTCAGGTTTGCTTGTTTTCAGAATATATATAAAAAAGGTAAGATTTTCAATTTAAGACATTTTCTGTCATACAAACATACACCAGAGCCAGCCTGAAACATTCAGTATACAGCAAACTAGATTTCTATATTTCTGATATCGGCAGGCATCGAACACGCTCAAGTTGATAAACAGCACTGAGAATGACTGCATGGTATTCTTTAATATGCGTTTACCTCCCCTGCCAAACCTCAACCTGTAACCACAGTGAGAACATAAACACACAGTGGTCTGAATTAAGATCAGTGATTTTTTAAACTGGAAAAGATTTTACTCTATATGAGTAGATTGCTTCATTAACATAAAAAGTTTAACAAAAAAAAGCCTACTGATAGAAAAAAAGAACACTATGTTTTAGACTTATAATGTATACTGTATATTAGAACACATTGATTCAATTCAATTCATTTATATTTATAGTATCAAATCATAAGAGTTATCTTTAGACGCTTTGGTCTAGGCCACACTTACTTATTAGAATTCCAGTAATGATGAGCACAATTAATATAAAGCAAAATATATAAATAAGAATACCATATTAATGCTCAAGATGATAAGAAGCAATTGCTGCATTGTATTCTCTGATATGATTGTTTCTTACCTGCCAAACCTTAGACTGTAAACACACAGCGGTCTAAATGATAAACAAAATCTCAGATCATTTATACACATCTTGTTTAAGCTAATGTGACAAATCCAATATGCAGTGGTAAGGACCATAGGAATTAAGATCACAGTGATTTTTCTTTTATAAAAAATCCCTAAAAGGCCTTCTGGTTAAGGAAAAGAAAACAATGTCTAATATATGTAAAATAACAGTAGATAATTCAAATCAAAGTGAAAACAGTTTCATTGTGTCACAGATTCATTGTGTTTGTGATGGTACAGTTTGGGACAGTTGGTGGTTTATCGTGGTACGGCACAGAGGCGGTAAGGTTTGGGACAGAGAGTGCCCCCTAACTTAAACTCCAGAGTGGGTGGCTCTCCAGCAGGTGCTGAGAAAGAAAACCTCTGAAGGAGGCAGGTGAAAAAGAGGAATAACTCCATCCTGGCCAGCTGCTCCCCAAGACACACACGCTTCCCTGAGAATACACAAAACAGCGCATGAGTTGTATTCCCACAATATTTATTCACTTTAATGATCTATTTCTGCAGCTCTGAAACAACTAAAGAACACAAAAACCTGATTCCCTCCGATCTATAGTAAATGGTTAATTCAGTTCAATTGAATTTTATTTATAGTATCAACTCATAACAAGAGTTAAACAGGCAAATGATTTTTTATTCACTTCTGTGAAGCCCTGTAAGGTTCAAACATATGACTGAACTTTAGAGGGTCTGACTTACCTGCTGAAAAAGGAAGGAAGGCTTCTCTCTTTCTAAATTTGCCTTCCCGGTCCAGAAAATGTTGAGGGTTGAATGTGTGTGGAGTTTCCCACATCGACTCATCACGTAGAACCGAAACCAGTGTGGGCAAGACAAGGGTGCCCTGAGGAAAGACCATTAATGAAAACGGTTAATCAAAGAGATCTCCTTTGTATTTCTTCTTCTACTTGTTTTAAAGTGCCTATATTGTGGGGGGGAGAAATCACTTTTTCCGGGATTTGGGGTGTTATTTTTTGTCTCTGGGGCTTCTACATGACTACAAACTTGGGAAAAAACTATCCATGTTGTTTTGTGTGAGATCCGGTTTCTGACTGCCCTCTGCCTTCAGTCTCCGGGTGAGCTGTTCAACATCTGCACGGCTTTCTACATCACTAGCCGAGACAAGGTGGCTAACCGTAGCATGCTAACTCGTTCTCCATGGCAAAACACTGGTACAACACACACTAGTTGACCATACTCTCCAAAAGAACTACTTCCTGTCCCTTTCCTGCAGGTATTCCACAAGTGGCCCTTGTCTAGAAGAAGTCTCCCAGCTAATCCTGCCTTGGACTGACCAAAGTTGGAGAAACAGCAGCTAGCTGATTTAACCACTAATAGCTACAGTTTTTGTTTATTTTGTCTGTTTTCTGCCAACATTCTCTGGTAACTTTTACCAGAGATGAGCTCTTCAATATTGGACTTTCAACCCCTCATATTTTTCCACCGCTATTTTCCGAACCTGGAACTCTCTCAGAGTTATTAGTTGGAGGCGCAGCAGCTATCTAGGGGATCCACCGGAGACGCTGGAGGGGGAAGCGCGCTGGCGCGCTTGTTAAATTGAGGAAATGGGGCTTTCGCACCGCGCTCCTCTCTTTCCACCTCGCGAATGTCCGCTCTCTGGCCAACAAAATGGATGAACTGCTGCTCCTCAACAGAACTAACTCGGACTTCTGCAGATCTTCCGCCCTCTGCTTTACCGAATCATGGCTCACTCCGCGCAAACCGGACAGCGCACTTCTCCTCCCGGGACTAAATCTTTACCGGGCGGATCGCGTTCTGGAGCTCACAGGGAAAACAAAGGGAGGCGGACTCTGTCTCTACATAAACGAAGGTTGGTGTACAGATATCACAGTTCTGGAAAAATCCTGCAGCCCCCATTTAGAGTCACTATTCATAAACTGCATGAACCCTTTTATTCACCGCCGGAGTTTTCCTTGTTCATTCTGGTCGCCGTCTACATCCCACCTCAGGCCTGTGTTAGTGAGGCGTTACTGCACCTGGCCGACCAGATTACTAACGTGGAGAAAAAACATCCTGACTCCCTGCTCATTGTTCTTGGGGACTTCAACAGAGCAAACCTCAGCCACAAACTCCCAAAGTATAGACAGAATATTAAGTGTCCCACCAGGGACACGTATATACTGGACCACTGCTATACTACAATCCTATAATTCTCATTCTCACTCCTATCGCTCTGTCCCACGTGCAGCCTTGGGACTCTCTGATCACTGTCTGGTTCATCTTGTCCTCCTAAATCCAACTGACGCGCCCTCTGTGGTGGAGGCAGAGCTGGAGGATGATGGGGGATTGTCGTCAATTTCCCTGGTGGAGGTTGCTG
>NC_048415.1:20017482-20021990 GCF_013103735.1 Etheostoma cragini
ATGGATGGATGGACACCTATCGCTCTGTCCCACGTGCAGCCTTGGGACTCTCTGATCCCTGTCTGGTTCATCTTGTCCCGACATACAGGCAGAAACGAAAATCTGTTAAACCTGTTGTAAATGAGTGTGAAAAGATGGACCAACGAGTCAAAGCTGGATTTACAGGCCTGCTTTGACTGTACTGATTGGAGTATTTTTGAGGCTGCAGCCCCTGATCTGGATGAAATAACTGAAACTGTGACATCTTACATCAGTTTTGTGAGGACATGTGTGTGCCGACAAAAACCTTCTGCACATACAACAACCAAAAACCCTGGTTCACAGCAAGACTCAGGCAGCTTCGTCAGTCAAAAGAGGAGGCCTTCAGAAGTGGGGATAGAGTCCTGTATAACCAGGCCAGGAACACACTGACCAAAGAGATCAAAGCAGCTAAGAGGAGCTATGCTAAAAAGCTGAAAAACAGCTTTTCAAACTACGATCCTCGGTCAGTGTGGAGAGGCCTGCAGTCACTCACTAACTACAGGAGACCATCCCCCAACACTGCTGGTTCTCTACGACTTGTTGACTAGCTGAACAGCTTCTACTGTAGGTTTGAAAAGACCACAGTCACACCCCTCCCCCCACAAAAAACTCACCAACTGACACTTCAGTCAGTCACCTACCCCCTCTGACCCCTCACCTGCACTCACGATCTGTGAAGTGGATGTGCGCCAGCTCTTCCAGAAGCAGAAGACCAGAAAGGCTCCTGGCCAAGACGGTGTATCACCATCCTGCCTGAAAATCTGTGCAGACCAGCTGGCCCCCATCTTCACTCAGATCTTCAACAGATCTCTGGAGCTATCTAAAGTTCCCTCCTGCTTCAAACTTTCCACGATCATCCCAGTCCCCAAAAAACCCTCCATCTCCGGACTAAATGACTACAGGCCTGTCGCCCTGACATCTGTAGTCATGAAGTCATTTGAAAGACTGGTGTTGGCCCACCTAAAGGACATCACAGTCCCCTTGCTGGACCCCCTGCAGTTTGCCTACAGGGCAAACAGGTCTGTGGATGATGCAGTCAACCTGGGACTGCATTACATCCTGCAACACCTCGACTCTCCAGGGGTTTATGCAAGGATCCTGTTAGTGGACTTCAACTCGGCGTTCAATACCATCATCCCGGACATCCTCAGCACCAAACTCTCCCAGCTCACTGTGCCAGCCTCCACCTGTCAGTGGGTCACAAACTTCCTGACTGACAGGAGGCAGCAGGTGAGGTTGGGAAAGATCAAATCCAGCACACGGACTATTAGCACTGGCGCCCCCCAGGGGTGTGTGCTCTCCCCACTGCTTTTCTCCCTCTACACCAATGACTGCACCTCAGGAGACCCATCTGTTAAACTCCTGAAGTTCGCTGACGACACAACGGTCATCGACCTAATCCGGGACGGTGATGAGTCGGCCTACAGACGGGAGATGGATCAGCTGGCTCTCTGGTGCAGTCAGAACAACCTTGAGCTTAACACGCTCAAAACTGTGGAAATGATCATGGACTTCAGGAAGAGACCCCCACTCTTCCCCCCATCACCATACTCAACAGCCCTGTGTCTGCTGTGGAATCCTTCAGGTTTCTGGGATCCACTATATCCCAGGACTTGAAGTGGGAGCCCAACACAGACACCATCATTAAAAAGGCCCAGCAGAGGATGTACTTCCTGCGGCAGCTCAGGAAGCTCAACCTGCCTAAGGAGCTGCTGATCCACTTCTAATCAGCCATCATCCAGTCTGTCCTCTGCACGTCCATCACTGTCTGGTTTGGATCTGCCACCAAAAAGGACCGGAGCGGACTACAACGGACAGTTAGGACTGCAGAAAAGATAATCGGTGCCAACCTGCCCTCCGTTAATGACTTGTACTCTTCCAGAGTCAGGAAACGCGCAGGAACCATCACTACAGACCGATCTCACCCCGGACACAACCTGGTCCAGCTTCTGCCCTCTGGTAGGCGCTACAGAGCACTGTTTGCCAAAATCAACAGACTCAGGAACAGTTTCTACCCGCAAGCCATCTCTCTGATGAACAGCGGACTTCTGACCCAAAGTGTCAGGTTTAGTTCTGGCCAATAACCCAGTAGCACTGTCTCTACAGCCCCTGTTTACTGGTTCCACTATTATTCCATTTATTTAGTATTTATTCATAATTCTCATTCTCATATCTCACTAGTTATTCATTATTTATTCATCATTCTCATTTCCTATTTCAGAACTGTTCATAATGTTCATACTGTTTATATTATAATATGATAACTTAATACAATTTATCCCTATTGTTCCACATTTTAATAATAATTATTGGACTCTTCATTGCACTCATCTCTCTACATTGTTTCTGTTTAGAGTATGTATATATTAGTGTGTCTATATTAGTGTGTATATATTGTTTGTTTGTTTGTTTTGTGTAAGCACATTGTGAGCAACTATGCTCCAAAAGGAAATTCCTCGTATGTGTCTTCATACCTGGTCAATAAAGCTGATTCTGATTCTGAGCATGTGCGACTCCCAACAAAGATAGTATAGAAGTGAGATGTCTCACTCTGTAGCTAAATCAGACACCTAAACACACAGGGGGAAAACAGGATCTGCAGCAATGTGCAGTACAACAAAATATGGTGTTTTTTGAAAATGAAACCATGTAAACCTATTCTGGTACATCCTTAAAAAACAATTATGACCCTTAAAACAAGCATAATATGGGCACTTCAATAAACCAAAATTAATATTTAAAATGTACAAAGTTCAAACTGAAGTTGGTAATGATAATTATTGGAAATATATCAATCAAAATTGGAGGAATTATTTGCTCAATTGTTGTTTCCAATATCAGTAATGTATTTCTATTCTCAACAAATAATTCAACAAAGACCAGGAGCATATCTTGTGCTCCCAAGCAAATAGAAATTTAGTCATCTAGAATTGCATGACGACTGGCCGATTAAGAACAAATGCTCCCAGAGGAGGTACTAAATGGACTTTGTAGTAAGTTAAATTAAATAATTAAGTGGATAACGCCTTGTATTTTCAGCGCCATTATTAGTATACAATGAAATTGATCACATTAATATTAATTTATCAAGAAAATCAATGTATACACATTTTTTTGTTCATATAAGTTTTCAAAAATCAACTTTTTTGGTCTGAATCACGTCTTCACGTCTTGTGCAAAATGCTGCTGCTAGCTTTTTAACAAATACATCACGCGTGCACATACCAGTCCCGTTCTCTACACCCTGCATTGATTTCCGGTGCTTTTTAGAATGGAATTTCAAGGTTTTATTGTTTGTTTTTAAGGCTTTAAATGGTCTGGCCCCAGAGTATTTGTCTGAAATTTTAACTTTGCGGGAGCACAACCAGTCTTTGAGGTCTTCAAATCAGCGAGTTTTAGAAGTCCCAACGTCCAGGTATAAACGGTAGGGGGGGGGGTCAGGCTTTGGCAGTTGCTGCCCCGAGCCTCTGGAACAAGTTCCCACCACCCGATATTCTATTATTACAGATGTAGCTCATTTTAGGTCCAAACTCAAAACGTATCTGTTGAGTCTGGCTTTTAATACGTAGCAGTGATGTGACAATTTCATTCTTCTGTTTCTTTGTAACCTTGTCTGATTTTACTGTTCTCTATGTCCACTCTCTCTGTTGTATGATATGCGTTTTTACTCTTGGTACATTTTGATTAGCAACAAGTGGAATGGAATAGGGAATGGTTTGAGTCTTTGTGGGAAATGCGTTTTGAGTAGGTTGCCAAGAAATAACACATCCAAGAGTTATGCTGCTAGAAAGTCCAACTTGGAAAACATGAAGAGGCAAAATGCTCACATGAAAACAGTAATTGATCACGTGTACCTTTGGGAGCTTGTACTTGTCGAGAACAGTGTCCTTGTTTGTCATGCGGGCCACATTTAGGGGAACGATGTTGGCCATTCTCTGGATTTCATGGATGACTGCATCGGTATAGGGCATCTTTTCTTTGTCCGTCATAGAGGGCTGTCTGGATGAACCAACAACAGTATCTATCTCAGCCTGGACTCTCTCTACACACAGTGAAAACAGGAAACAATGTGAATCTGTGCACCTCATAGATGACTGAGGGGAATTTGACGTGCATCCCCCACACTTACTCTCCCAATGCAGGCCAGACCTGTGACAGTCTTCTGACAGACATTGAGTCAAGCCACGTACAAACCATGCAGGAATGGAGTGGGACATATATTACTCATACGCACACCTACACACCTTGAATGTGAGGGTAGTAGATCATGTACAGCAGTCCCCAGTGTAAAGTAGTGGTAGTGGTTTCAGTTCCAGCACCAAACAGGTCCATAGTGCAGATCTTTAAATTATCTAAGTCGAAACCAGAATCTTTGTCCTTCATCTATTAATAACCCAGAGAGACAATTTATAGTATGAGTTGACATACAGTGGAGGAAAATAAGTATTTGAACACTCTGCTATTTTGCAAGTTCTCCCACTTAGAAA
>NC_048415.1:20022090-20028357 GCF_013103735.1 Etheostoma cragini
GGTCCATCTAATTTAGGATAATAAATGGAGTGGAGGTGGACATTTTGAAGGCAGACTAACAGGTCTTTGAGGATCAGAAGTGTAGCTGATAGACAGGTGTTCAAATACTTTTTTGCAGCTGTATCATACAAATAAATAGTTAAAAAATCATACATTGTGATTTCTGGATTTTGTTTTTAGATTATGTCTGTCACAGTAGACATGCACCTATGATGACAATTTCAGTCCCCTCCATGATTTCTAAGTGGGAGAACTTGCAAAATAGCAGGGTGTTCAAATACTTATTTTCCTCACTGTATGTCAGTAAATACAGAGAACAAACATAATACAGACAGACGCATAAAAACGATCACCTCTCCCATCTCTGTGAGGAAGCAGTCGATGTAGTCTCTTTGTGATGAAGGGTCAAAGCTTTCTCTGTGTTCTTGGATCTTGATGTGTATGAAGTCAATTATGTTTTGTGTCAGTGTGAATATCTTCTGGTGAGGTCCAGGCAGCCACTTCATCAGCCAGGGTAACGTGTTATAAACCTAGAGCATGAAGACAGGTACAAGATCATCAGTAAATCAAGCAATATACTCGGGAAAATCTTTTAGCCTATGCCGCTATCCTAACTTTACGGTACAGCTGCCTTTCACATATTTTAAGTTGTTCTTTTTCTTTCAATGTATTCTAATGGTGTATCTAAATATATGCAGAGGTGTATAATGTAGGTTTCTTTTTATGCAGGTTATTGCTGAGGAGGGCATCCCTTGTCATGGTCACTACCAACTGTTGCAGCTTTAGGTCTGATTGTTATTGGTCCCTAAGTTTTGATCAGCTGTAACACTTCTGTTAGGGTTCTCTTTTTGTTCACTGTTGTTGGATATATTGTGCTTTTAGTGTAGAGTGGTGTGGAGTTTGGGCCACTTTTATTGTTATGGGAGTACGGCAGAAAATAAAGAGTGCGATTGGGAAGCATGTATCCAGAAAGATGCACAAGGTTTACATCCCCACAAGGATCGTGATTTTCTTTTTTGTCAGGGTAAGGGTGTAAGTGTGCGTGTGTGTGTTTAAAAAAGGGACAGACCCTTTTTTTCCTTCACATTTCCCCTCCACATGTGCTCAACAGATATTAATGTGGTCGGGCAATGCCAGTGAATGGTAGGAATATCCGCTTCATCTCCTAAAATGTCAAGAGGATGACCAATGCGTCCAAGGCCAACAAGGTAATTTCACACCTACAGGAACTTAAAATGAGAAATATGTTGTTGTTTTTTACAAGAGATGCCTCGCTGTACCTCGGACATCTCATGGGTTAAAAAACCATGGATGGGTCGCTTTATTATTCAAGGTTTTCATAGAGGGGCTGCTATTATCACCTGGGACATTACTTGGGAGAATGTGAAATTCATTTCTAAAATGTTCTACAATGTTCCTAACCCCGCTGATCATGATAATGGAGATTTTAATTTTTAACAAATCTTGACAAGTCATCCACTAAACCATCAACCTTTTCTAAGTTAGCCAGTGCTCAATAATAGACTTCTATGCTCGTACTCTCTTTTGGAAAGGATCCCTACAGAAATAGACCTTTGTGTTAAAGAGTAAATCTTTCTGAATATTACATACTGTAATTATAATTATTGATAAATGAATGTGCTCATTACTTTAATGTTGTAGTTCTACCTCCACCTACAACAGTAAAATACTACTAACTTATTAATGCAATCGCAATCTTACAATGTACTATGTAGACGAGACTAGATGTGAAATTGGGTTCAGAAGATTGAGACGAGATTTTAACACAATTTTAAAGAAAAACTTAAATGAAGAAATAGTATTGGAGCAATAGTTAACAGTTACACTGTAACTTATTTCATGTGTATGCTGGAGAGATAGTCTCTTCACCTAGAGAACCAAGGTTACAACGTAACCAAGGCTTTTCTGGCAGTAATTGTTTGTTTTGTACTTAAATTTGTCATTGTACGGTAGACAGGGAGAGAAATCGGGCTTATTTTACTATTGTTTCACATTTTTTACATTCTAAAGCACAAACCAGTTACCCTCAAACACTCAAATTGTTTTTGTGGAGACAGATTCTCTTTTCTCCTCCTCTGCATTTTATTAATTGCTGCACTTAACAAAAAAGTGTAACTTACTTTAGTATTGGTTTGTGACTATTCTAGGACAAACGGAGAACATTTCTCTTTGTATAACATCATTTAAAGTAAGCTAAAGTTAGGTTTTGCTGTCCGCTTCCCGACTCATTTTAAGGACAGAGAAAGAGAGCAATCTGCACGCCAAAATGAACAAAAAGAGATCGGGGGTGGACCTCAAAATAATGATTTTGAGGTCAAAGTCCGACTCATCCGTCATGCTGGCTGCTGCCCTGCACTTGTGTACTGATTGTGCGTTCCATCTACCTTGGAACTTTGAAGCCGAGCTGGGAATGATGTCATACCCGAGTTGAATAAGTTCCGTTCACAAGTCGGATTTTCATTGTTTACATTCGCTCTAGCCCCGTTTGTTGCAATACCAGAACAACGCATTACACCGTTTTTTGTGCATACAAACAGCGTAACATCATGTCCACAGATAGAACTTTAATGGTGGCATGCCACTAGTATATCATTACTTTGTGGTAATGTCTGAAGTTCTACCATGGACTCTGTAAAAATATTTGTGGGATAATGCCTTGGTTCTAATATTGAAGTTGCACTGTTATCTGTTTTTGTATTTTAAGCAGTTTTTTTAGTGTTCTTTAAGGTTTAATTTCTCATAATGCATTGTAACTTTTCCTCATATTTTACATATTTTAAAGTTCTGGAAGTAATGGAACGCAATATGATATCGAAGACACTTTAAACCCCGACAAGAAATCTCGTCACGTTTAATATCGCGAGATCTCGTCACACCTCCAATAAATTTACATTAATAAAAGGGTCTGAGTGCTTCTTTCACTAATGGTCCCACATTTGTGTCACAGTTTCTCATTTCTCTTTTTTTAAGTTTGTTTTATTTATTGCCATACATTATTGACTTATGGGGTCTGGCTGGATAATTCCTGATTTAAAAAAAAAAAAAAAAAGATTACTGTGTGCTGCATCTCATTTACAGAGGAGGCTCACCTGTGCCCAAAAACCTCCCTCCAAGTACAGTAACTCATTGAAGGTCTGAAGAATCATGTGGTGCTGCTTGTCAGTGTACTCAAAGCGATCCCCAAACACCAGGCAGCAGATGATGTTGGACACAGCACTGTTTATCAGTGACTGGGCATTAAAAGGCTTGCCTGTTAAATAAAGAGAAAATGTAGATAAGACACACAGAACAGAAAAGGACAAAGTTCTTTTAATAATGATGCAGGGAACTAAAGAGTTGCATGCACATGATCTAAAAGGCCTTTACACACCAGTTTAATTTTTTTGTTTAATTAAATTGCACATCACTATATGTTTTCGAACCGTTTTTATCACCAGTCCTTTCAAAACGTGAATATTAAGCGAAGATAAAGCAACATATATTTTTTAGCGAATAAGGAAATCAACCAATCACATTGTGTAGAACTTGCAGGAATTAAAAGAACAAGGAGAAGGGCCGTAGTCTATGTGAATAGCTGTAAGGCAAAATATTTACAGACAATTATTGTGCATTTTTGCGTTGCTTAATCATCACTCCCTTGGTGTGTAACGGCCTTAAGGTGCATGGTCCAGTACACTAGGCTGGGGGTGCATGTTGCAAGGCTAAAGATAAAACACATGGTCATAGAATAACCAAGAATAAATGATTAACCAATAATTTGATGCTAACAATTTTACTTGAATTAACAGGTCTTTTTTGTATTTCTACACTGACATAGTACCAGGCTACTTCTACTTTTAGTTCTACTTGTAGTAAGTTTTTATATCTTCTTACCACTTTTACAACTTGCCTTTTTATTGCATTTTTCATGTTTTTCCCCCCTATTTATTTTTTCTGTATTTTAAATGCAATACTAAAGCACTTTAAGTTGCATTTTATTCAAGAATCATAAAAAAATGTGGGTTTGTCATGAGAAAAAGAAAAAGCGTATTGCCCTTTAAATGGTTAAAGCGTAAAACACTCACCAAAATGCAAACTAGGATCTTTTTTGTGAATGTACCCAAGACAAACTATCGTTTAACAGCATAATTAGGACAAAAACGCAAATTTTGAATGGGAGAGCTAGCATACTACTATGATAACATGCAAATCACTATTATTAAAAGACATAATATGCAGCAGCAGCACGGTTGCTTTGTCCGGTTTTGACGGCCCAAGACGATTGTGATTTGTTTAAAGAAATGCCAATAAACTGGAGCACATTTTTCTGCCATCCTGGAATGCTGTGGACTAGACAGACCCTCCTTCGCAGCATGTGGAGGAGGGTCTTGCTATGCAATGTAACCCTTACTTAAAGCTAACTCTCACCAAGATGCAACCTAGAGTCTTTTTGTGAATGTACCCAAGTCAAACTATTGTTTAAAAGTATAATTAGGACAGAAACGCTCCTTTTAAGATTTACCGTATTCTCGTTTGGGTCAAATGGCATTTTGAATGGGAGAGCTAGGAACTATGATAGCATCAAAATCCCAATTTTAAAACACAAAGAAGGCTCAGCACAACATGAAACTTTGCTCGAAGTATCACCAGGGGCTCTACGCATGAACTCAGTATTAAGAACATAGTTTGTGTACACAGAGTTTACTAAAAAGAAAGATTTTAACAACTCATTGTAGCTGTTTGTTTTTACGGTCTAGCCAGTTGAATCAATCTCAGAATGCAACGAAACAGGGAGGAAGTAAAGATGGAAAGCTCCTGAAACTTTCAGAGCCAAAGTTACGCCCTTCTACTTACGGTCTGTGGGACCTTAATTGAGCCATGAATTACAAATACGATGTTCCTCAATTTTAAAGATAATTTTGTAATCCATGGCTCAATTCAAACAGGATCAAAAAATAATTTGCCTCTCATCCGTTAACATTTGTTTTCCAAATTAAGGTCCCATGAGTTTCAGAGGAATGGGCGTAACTTCGTCTCTCTATAAATTCACGGATAATTTGTTGTTTTGTCCTTAGTGAAAAACAATATTGACCAAAAAGGAGCCTCATATAAGAATGACATGTCCTCCTATGGAGTTTGTACATTTGCATTCGGAGATAGACACTTTTTGACTGACACTTGGGCAGATAGTAACAACTGCTAAAGTGAGTCTTTCAAAACATTCCTTTTTAGTAAACTCTGTGTAAACAGACAATTTTCTCAATGCTCCAGTTCATATTTAGAGCCCCTGGTGATAGCAAAGTTTCATGTTGTGCTGAGCCTTCTTTGTGTTTTAAAATTGGGATTTTGATGCTATCATAGTTTCTAGCTCTCCTATTAAAAATGCCATTTGACCCAAACGAGAATATGGTTAATCTTAAAAGGGGCGTTTCTGTCCTAATTATACTTTTAAACAATAGTTTGACTTGGGTACATTCACAAAAAGACTCTAGGTTGCATCTTGGTGAGAGTTAGCTTTAAGTAAGGGTTACATTGCATAGCAAGACCCTCCTCCACATGCTGCGAAGGAGGGTCTGTCTAGTCCACAGCATTCCAGGATGGCAGAAAAATGTGCTCCAGTTTATTGGCATTTCTTTAAACAAATCACAATCGTCTTGGGCCGTCAAAACCGGACAAAGCAACCGTGCTGCTGCTGCATATTAGCCTCAGCAAAGAACTTGTTTTGGTGGAACATGTGTATGTTAAGAAGTTATTTTAATTTAACAGGAAACTCAGATTGGACAGATAGTCTAGCTAGCTGTCTGGATTCACCCTGCAGACATCTGAAGAGCAGGTAACCATAGTACTCATAAATTGTCCGGAGTTCAGAACGCCAACACAAAACAAATGGAAGGTGATGGACATCCGGCCTAAATGAGGGACATCAGGCGGAATTTTCTGCATCACCTGAACAATCCCGGAAATTAAACGTTGTCGATATAAACTAAGTAAGGGTTAATGCCAGAAGAGGGGCTACTATCATGAATTAATAAACGTGGAGGTCATTAATCACCTGGTAAGTGACACTTTGAAGGGCATTACGTGCTTTTACCATTGTCATTTGTCAAATCATTTAAAAAAAATATCAGTGTATAAAAATTATTAGATTTAATTTAGCGCATTTATGTCAGTTTCAAGTGAACTTCTTAGTACTGTGTCTTATTTCACTTTCTATGGAAACCTTGCAGCCAATCAGAATTTAGTATTCACTCAGACCATGGTGTAAGA
>NC_048415.1:20028457-20036985 GCF_013103735.1 Etheostoma cragini
AACAGGAGCATTATTTAGTTGGAGTTTAAACCTGATTTTATCTTGATTTGAGAGAACATTTATTTAAATTATTTTATTTCACATATGTATCTCTCTGTCTGATGTCCTGATTGGTAGAGCCCTGATAATTTGTATTAGATTTGATGTACTTATATAAGTTTTAGCATGGTGTTTAGTATTTTTTTTAAGTTGTGTTAAGCTACATTCTTTCTTGTTGCAGAACAAATCTACCTTGTACCATGTAATGATGTAACCTGTAACTGATATATGGCGCCACTCTCGTACTGCGGCAGTAGCAACAAGTCTGTCAGACGTTTGGATGTAGGGTGCAAAATTGTCTTTTTTGTCCACCAACCAATTGGCCAGTGAATGTTAACATTTTACTAGCCTCGCAATAGATTGGTGAATGAAGCAAATCAACCAGCCACATAGGCCTAAAAAAAATCTTTATCTCAATTCACGAGATCACTTGAATCACGAGATTCACGATTCAATTTTTAAGTAATTTGGATTTTTTTTGTTAGTTCTTTTTAATGACTTAGATGCTATTTAACTTTACGAGCTGACCGCATCACAAATGCTACTACTTTCTTCTGTGAGTTTTAAACATAGACTATATGAAATAGGTTTTAAAGCACTCCAGAGCGCTGCAATGCTCTCCCTTCTCCTGCTTGCTTCAAGATAGCGCTGCTCTGCTGGCGACATGGAGGAGGGCTCTTGCTGCAATTCGTTTGTTTGTTTGTCATGGCGTCTGCTATGTCCCTGTTTTTTATTTATTTTTAATGTATATCTGTGACTGTGATGGATGAATGAAATTGGTTTTGTTTTGAAGTGTGGCTTTTATCTTATTTAGTATAGGAAATCCTAAATCTGCAATTTGCACAGGCCCTCAAGTAGCCCATATGTTGACTGTATATTTGTCTTTTAATTGTTTTTTAACCTTGTGCTTGTCGTTGTGTCTGTAACTCTTGCAGCTAAGTTGCTCAGTGTCCATTGCAAATTTCTCCTTAGGGAGACCAATAAAAGTACTTTGACTTCTCTTCATTGAAGCCTCTATGTTTTCAGGCTTGTGATGCCCAATGTGCTATAGGTGCCAAAACAAATCTATGTTTGGCACTGCCAATTTGTTTTGTTGTGCTATGGTTCATGTGTGCAAAAAACATTACACTCCTTAAGAAAAAAATTGTGGAAGAGTATTGTGATATCAATTCT
Organism: Etheostoma cragini; assembly: GCF_013103735.1. Lineage (NCBI taxonomy): Eukaryota > Metazoa > Chordata > Actinopteri > Perciformes > Percidae > Etheostoma > Etheostoma cragini. Next base: position 20,029,670 of record NC_048415.1, read on the forward strand.
AAGCTAAAAAACTGTGATTCAAATTTTTCCCCAAATCATGCAGGCGTAGTATGTGTAAGGAGATAACATGAGCACAGGCTAATTATTGCTAACTAAAATGCTAGTTAACATTAGTATTAAACCTAAACAGCTAATGTAAGTCAAAACTGCCTGTGAGCTTATCCTGTACTGGTCGGTACTATGAGAGAGTAAGTCGCATGCCTATTTTTACCAAAAACGTCTGCTACGGCACCATAACGCGAGATACAAGGTAATGGAACCCTTTTTTCTTTAGAAATAAACAATGCACAAATAGAGTCTTTAAATGTTTCAGATGTAAAGTTATTAGTAGGGGTGTGACGAGACGCTTACTCCACGAGACGAGACACATCACGAGATTGGGTTCACGAGAACGAGACGAGACGAGATTTTTGAACAAAACTTATAGAAATCCTCGATGAAATATATGAATGGAAAATAGTTTTTTATTCAACTGAAAAATCACAAAATGCAAAACAATTTAGGTGCATTTTGAAATCAACTATTAATGATGAATGTTATTTAACTTTTTTTTTTACTATTTTAATGAATTATATGCAGTAAAGGACGTGCAAACACTGCAAAATGTTTTGTATAAACTCTACCAACTGGCTTCTGCCCTGTACAATTTCCCACGAAACCAAAATGTTGCCACACAAATGATTTAAAAGTGGCAGGGGGATCTTCAATAGTAATTTCACGCTCCATCACGCTGACATCACATCGCCTCACGAGACAACTTTACACCTCGACGAGAAATCTCGTCACGCGAGATCTTGTAAAAAAAGAGATCTCGTCACACCCTTAGTTATTAGCTTTCAAAGTTGAGCCAAAATGAATTGCAGTCAATGGAAGGCTAACGGTTTGTGGAGGTTTGCTAAGCTCCTTGGAAAGAACTTCCTCTCTATTGATACGTTTGGATTCTGCACTGCAGTTTCACCAGAGTTCCACTGGGGGTGATCGCAGGCAAGTACAAATTGGGACTCTGTGGAGCAATACCCCTCAAAATCCACTTTTCTTAGGACATAAAGTATAAGTCTAGTAATTTGAATGTTGCATTTGAAAGTGGAGGCTAAGGAAATACACACTGCTGGGAGTTAGATTTTTTTTTTTAGCATTCAAAAAAAACTTTTTTGTGGAAGACCATTGAACAAAATGACAAAAATGTCCAAAAAAGACCCCCCCACAAAAACGTCAAAAGGCGCAGAAAAAAATTTAAAAAAAAAAAAACAGGGGGAAAAGCAACAAAAGGTTTTGAACAAGACGACCAAAACGTTGAAAAAAAGGTTTTAATTTTGACCCAGAAAAACAAAAAGTTGCACGATCGACAAGAAGACAACACAAGGGTTAACTGCAGTCTTCTCCTGAACAGAGATGTCGCTAATGAACAAAGGCTACCAACATTGCTTTTTCTACGGACTAAAAGAAGAAACAGGTAAACAAAGGCAGAACTGGCAGCAGCATTGACATCAATGCTTGAATTTGATTTGATGACCTACTTTGTCAAATCAAGCCTTTCATTCACCATAAAAGAACTTGGATCTTAACCCAGTAAGTTTAGAAGAGAGACTTGCAAGCAGTCACAGAGTCCTGGCATCCGGTTACCCTCAAGCTCCTGAGTTTCCTGTTTCTGCTTTGTCATGCGCCGCTTAAAAAAACAGATCTACACGACAAGCTTGCACGCGTCATTTTGACGTCAAAATTGACAGGAAATCATGAACATGAACATCTGGATGCACATCAATTAGACTTTGTTTTGTAGTGGAATGTCGAGCTCCTAAACTAGATTCTTTTTGTGGACTACGGCCTATTCCATGAGAAACAGACGGACACACTGTATTGGGAGGCATTTGGCAATTCCATAATAATGTTATCCCTACCATGGAAAAAGTAAAGATGTGCTCATACACACAGAACTGTTGTTAATATATTCCTTTAAGGCTATATTTTCCTTTATTTAACCACTGAGATCAAAATGTATAGATACGTATACAACAATTGGGTTCTATGAAATTGATTATTTTGGATTGAGCGAGAGCCAAAACACATCTGGAACTCCAGTCTCAATAAATCAATAACACACTTTGAACGGGTGTACTCATAAGCGTCCCAATACTTGTGTCAATATGGTTTTGCTTCTCTCTATTTTTTTTTTCTTTACTTGCTTGGAGAATTCAAGAATGAACAGGTTGCAAAGACACCAGTACACTCGTTGATGGAAGCTTGCTCAAAAGGACACTGCTGACTGTCAACCAACAAAAAGGTGAAGAGATGGAAGAGGAGGAACAAGACAACGGAGCAGCAATGGAGACATGACAATGTTGTTTCTGACTTAGAGGTTACAGAACAAAGGGAGAGAAGCAGCTCAAAAGAGACGGAAGAGGACAGTGAGGAACAGGTGGGTGCAGTTGCTTCTCTGGCTTCTGGCTTCTGGCTTTGACGCTACAGAAGAGGAGGCAAGTACCACCTCAGATAAGTCTGAAGCGGAGGACATTCATTTAAGGATTTTCTTCAGGGGATGTCCTCAAAACACCAGATCTCCCACACTGCCTTGGATGACCTTCTGAAAGGTTTAAAATACATGGCTACACTGAATTGCCTTCAACTGCTCGTATTCTGATGAAAACTCCAAGACACATTGAAGTCAATACAAAATCGGGCATGAATTTTGATTTCAAGGAAACATTCACAGAACAGCTGCAGCTTTACCCCAGACAAGTTATTGAAGTGTTAGAAAGTGTTAAAAATCTTTAAATGTGGATGGCTAGCCACTTTTCAAGAACACCAAGACAATAATATTGCCAGTCCTTTGCTGTATTCACCTACACCCACAAACTGTGTGTCCTGTGGTCCTAACATTAGGCTCCTCTAAACCAAATTTGCTTGAGTTCCTGGAGGATATAGCTGATGATCTTCAGGACCTACTGAGATGCTCTCAACAATGGAGCCATCAGAGTGAAAATTTACTGTATTTTCTGCCTGTGATGCACCTGTTTGAGCTTTTGTCAAACAACACGCAGGTTATCATGGCTGTGATAAGTGAGATCCGAGAGGTGTATGGAAAGGAAGGATGATATTCCCAGAAGTGTATGATCTCAGCCTTAGAACAGATGACAAGTTCTGCTGCTAGATGGAGGACCGCCAACGCAACAAAGACATTCCACCAACACCACTGATGAGGCTCCCGGTAGGTATGGTTGAACAGTTTCCCATGGATGGCATGCACCAAGTCTGCTTAGGAGTCATGAAGAAACTCCTACAAATCTGGATAATAGGACTGCAGAGGACACCGATGTCAGCTGGTCAAGTAAATGAGACAGGTGAGGGGTTGTTGTCATTGAGGAGATCAATGCCCAGTTGATTTGCAGTCACTTGGTTTAGATTCTACATTTGCACTTTGTTACACACATTATTATATGTATACATACAATTGTACACATTATGTGCCGATAAAACGGATTCTTATTGTCGTACATTTTGTATTTTTTTACATTGTATATTAAAGTTTTAAATCTCATCAAGTTTGCCTCTTCATTAATTCCTGCTAAGTTTAAAGTAATAAGACAATTGGTGGTATCATGGTTGTTAAAGTTTTAGTATTTTTTCAGGAACGTTAAAAATAACGTTCGGGTAACGTTCTCTAAAGGTTGCAATATTAGGATTGCGTTAGGGAAACGTTAGCTAAAGGTTGCAACGTTAAGATAACGTTAATGTAACCAAAAACTAACGTTCCCGGAACGTTAAGAAAACTTTCCGATCAATCAAAACACAACCAATCCTAACCTTTGAGGAACATTCACGCAACCAAAAATTGTTATCTGGGTGGCATGCAACTGCGCGGACCTGGCTCATCTGGAACGAGCCTACTGATACATACCTCGCTAATCTGCAGGTGGAGTCGTGTGGAATCAACACGATGCAGGTCACCAATAAAAGGAAGAGCCCACGGTCCTGGTGGAAAGTTTGGCGACACCCTGTTCTTCAAAACATCAGCCAACAACAGAAAAACAAACAGAAATATCAAAATACTCCTGCCGCCTATCCACTCCAAGCCGAGTACACTTTGCACTGTGTCCATTTGTCAATTTATTTATGCTAGTTTGTTTATTCTACGGCGTTACTTTATCTATCAGAGTTGTAATGCTTTTGATCGGAAAACAGGATAAGACTTCCTGTTTGCATGCCTGTGACCTACAAAATAAAAGCACGTCCTGAATCAGATACTCAGCTTAGCCTACTCTGCAGAATGGCCAATTTTAGGATTGGAATCATTGGATTTTAACTTTAGATGCATTACTTTTTAGGCTACGTATTATTTTAATATTGGAGCCAATAAAGCTTGGGCTAATTAAACTTTCCGTTACTAGGCTACTTTATTTTAAGTAGGTATAGTTCATTATTTGATTATATTTTGAAAGTTACACACAATGTGCATAGACAGTTAAAGAAGTGGACCAACCGATCCCGTTGTTCTGGCCGGAGACCGAGTTAGAGGCTAGGAAAAGCATTTTGTAGTATCAAGTAGGAGTAAAAGCATGACGCTGAGGTGAAATTCCACTTATATCTTTATTAGTGACTAAAAAAAACATAATTATTTTACTGCTGCACCCTTTGATACTGGGTCAAATGTAGCTAACTTGTATTTTGAGACCATGAACCAGCTGTCCACTCAACACATTTACCTACAGCTGCTATATCCTTCTAAACTTCTTCTAGTTAAAAACGTATAAGGTATTTGAATATAACTTTACTTTTAACTGATTACTAAGACACTATTTGTATTAGTAATATGTTCTTTTACAATATCACAGAATTGTAATGCGTTACACTACTTTTGAATTACTTTTGAGTTATTTTTCACCAAAATTACACCGGACGTTTATCAGATAAATAAAGTTGATCCGGTAGTGAAATTCACACGATAGCTGCCAAGTCAAACTTCCGGTGTTATTTTGGTGATACTTGACAAATGTCACTCAAAAGTAATTCAAAGGCAAGGCAAGGCAGCTTTATTTGTATAGCACATTTCAGCAACAGGGCAATTCAAAGTGCTTTACATAAAATCAGTTAAACCGATAAAACACAAGTACAAACAGTTAAAAATCATAAGCATCAAAAACCGATAAAACACATGAATAGACAGTTAAAAACAAAATAGGAGTTTTTAAACTTTAGACTACCTTTCACACTAAATAGTCAATGTTAGTGCTATCCTTTGTGATCACCTCAGTGTAACTACCTTTCACAAATCTATTTTTAGAGACGTTACTTTTCATCTCTGACTCTTCTAGAAATTCTTCTCTTGACTCTTCTAGTCATTTAAAGAAAGGCAGCATCGAAAAGAAAGGTCTTCAGCCTTCATTTAAAAGAACTGAGAGTAGCAGCGGATCTAAAGGTTTCTGGGAGTTTATTCCAGATATGAGGAGCATAGAAACTGAACACTGCTTCACCCTGTTTAGTTCTGACTCAGGGGACAGAAAGTAGACCTGTCCCAGATGACCTGAGAGGTCAGGGTGGTTCATAGTGTAGTAGCAGATCAGAAATGTATTTTGGACCTAAACAATTAAGTGATTTATAAACTAGCAAAAGTACCTTGAAATCAATTCTTTGAGACACAGGAAGCCAGTGTAAAGACTTCAGAACTGGAGTGATGTGATACAGTCTCTTGGTCTTAGTGAGGATTTGAGCAGCAGCGTTCTGAATCAGCTGCAGGGGTCTGATTGATTTTTTAGGGAGACCTGTAAAGAAACCGTTACAGTAGTCAAGTCTACTGAAGATGAAAGCATGGACCAGTTTTTCCAAGTCCTGTTGACACATTAGTCCTTTAACTCTTGATATATTCTTAAGGTGATAGTAGGCTGACTTTGTAATTGTCTTAATGTGGCTGTTAAAATTCAGGTCTGAGTCCATGACTACACCAAGATTTCTGGCTTTGTTTGTTGTTTTTAACATTGTTGTTTGAAGCTGAGCGCAGACTTTTAATCGTTCCTCTTTTGCTCCAAAAACAACCACCTCAGTTTTTCCTTCATTTAATTTCAGAAAGTTCAGGCACATTCAGCCGTTAATTTGTTCGATGCACTTAGTCAGTTTTTGTACTGGACTATAGTCCCCTGGCGATAAGGTTATATAAATTTGTGTGTCGTCCGCATAACTATGGTAACTTATTTTGTTGTTCTCCATAATCTGGGCCAGTGGGAGCATGTAGATGTTAAACAGAAGAGGCCCCAGAATAGAGCCTTGGGGAACTCCGCACGTCATATTTGTATGCTCAGATGTATAATTACCTATTGACACAAAGTAATCATTGTGTCAATCTATTCTGTAATTAGGATTTAAACCAGTTTAGTACTGAGCCAGAAAGTCCTACCCAGTTTTCCAATCGATCTAGTAATAAGTCTTAGTCGACCGTGTCAAATGCAGCACTGAGATCAAGTAATAATAAGATTGAAATTTTGCCACTATCTGTGTTAAGGTGGATGTCATCAAAGACTTTGAAGAGAGCGGTCTCAGTGCTGTGGTGTGGTCGGAAACTCGACTGAAAGGTATCAAAAATGTTGTTTAGTGACAGGAAATGGCTGGGTTGTAGAAAAAACGCTTTTTCAATGATTTTACTTAAAAACGGAAGGTTTGATATCGGCCTATAGTTGCTCATTAGTGATGTGTCTAGATTGTTCTTTTTTAAGAGTGGCTTGATTACTGCAGTTTTCAGGGCCTGTGGAAAGATACCTGAAAGAAGAGATGAGTTCACAATCTGTAGAAGAAGTAGTAACGCATTACAATTTAGAGACAGTAATGTAATATAGCCTAACCTTCACTCAAAAATGACAGAAGGCCTAACTAGTTCCTCTCTACGGCTGATAAAATGCAATGATATTATGTGTAACAATAAGCCTCAACATTATAATTCCAGACATTCAGCTCGGATACACTGCTGTCCGCGCTGACCGTCACCTGGGACCATAGGCCGTTAATATTCTATCAATATATACAGTCTACGGTTGGGACGCAGACGTTGCCCGTTCCGTCTCTGGCTCCGAACCACGGGGACAGAGACCAGACAGCTCGCTTCAACGCATTGTCTGACTCCTGAAAATAATACCCAACTCGCGTGTATCTGTCTCTGCAGTCACCTCAATCTGTCATGGGTCCGCCGCTGTCTGTGTCTGTCTTCCCTTTCCCTTGTGTGTCTGTTTGTACGTCTGTCATCCACATGAGGTCAACATAGAGGAATCTGGTCCGGAGGCGTGGCCACACTTTGCCATCCGCCTTCCACACAGCTGCAACCCATCCTCATTACT
>NC_048415.1:20037085-20039161 GCF_013103735.1 Etheostoma cragini
ATTTTGCCTCTTCATGTTTTCCAAGTTGGACTTTCTAGCAGCATAACTCTTGGATGTGTTATTTCTTGGCAACCTACTTAAAACTCATTTCCCACAAATTTCCCACAAGGACTCAAACTATTCCCTTTCAACTATGTAAAGATAACTTTAATAAAATAATCAATCAAAATGTATTTATATAGCACTTTACAGCACCCATAGTTATCCGAAGTGCTGATCAGAAACCAAGGGTAAAAACACATATACAATAGAAAGAGTGAACATAGAAAACAGTAAAATCAGAAAAGGTTACACAGAAACAGAAGAAGGAAATTGTCACACCACCGCTTCGTGTTAAAAGCAAGACTAAACAGATACGTTTTGAGTTTGGACCTAAAATAAATGGGGGGTGGGGTGAACTTGCTCCTGAATCTCAGGGCAGCAACTGCCAAAGCCTGACCCCCCCCCCCCCCCCCCCCCCCCCCCCCCCCCACCGTTTATACCTGGACCTTGGGACTTCTAAAACTCGCTGATATGAAGGCCGAAATGACCGTTGTGCTCCCGCAAAGTAAAAATTTTAGACAAATAATCTGGGGCAAGACCATTTAAAGCCTTAAAAACAAACAATAAAATCTTAAAATCCATTCTAAAACGCACCGGAAACCAATGTAGGGTGTAGTGAACGGGAGTGGCATGTGCAAGTCTAGATGTATTTGTTAAAAAGCGAGCAGCAGCATTTTGCACAAGACGTGAAGACGTGATTTAGACCAGCTGATTTAAAAAAATTAACTGAAAAATCAATATACATTGACTTTTTGATAACTTAATATTGATAAATTCCATGGTATACTAATTAATAATCAGAATTCATGTGGAAAATACTCATTATGAAAACCTTTTATATAAGAGGGTCCTGTGTTGCACTTTGTAGTAAGTTAAATTAAATAATTAAGTGGATAACGCCTGGTATTTTCAGCGCCAAAGTCCGTTTAGTACCTCCTCTGGGAGCATTTGTTCTTAAATGGCCAGTTGTCATGCAATTGTAGATAACTAAATTTCTATTTGCTTTGGAGTACAAGATATGCCCCTGGTCTATGTAGAATTATTTGTTGAGAATAGAAATACATTACTGACATTGGAAACAACAATTGAGCTAATATTTCCTCCAATTTTGATTGATATATATTTTTCCAATAATTATCATTACCAACTGCGGTTTGAACTTTGTACATTTTAAATATTCATTTGCCCATATTATGCTTGTTTTTAGGTTCATAATTGTTTTTTTAGGATGTACCAGAATAGGTTTACATGGTTTCGTTTTCAAAAAACACCATATTTTTGTAGTACCACACATTTCTGCAGATCCTGTTTTCATCCTGTGTGTTTAGGTGTCTGTTTTAGCTACAGAGTGAGACATCTCACTTCTATACTATCTTTGTTGGGAGTTCCACACACTCAGTAGCTAGGTAGTGGTTAAATCAGCTAGCTGCTGTTTTTTCAATTTTAGTCAGTCAAAGGCAGGATTAGCTGGGAGACTTCTTCTAGACGAGGGCCACTTGTGGAATACCTGCAGAACAGGGACAGGAAGTACTTCTTTTGGAGAGTATGGTCAACTAGTGTGTGTTGTACCAGTGTTTTGCCTTTGAGAAAGAGCTAGCATGCTACGGTTAGCCACCTGGCTCACCTGGAGACTGAAGGCAGAGGACATTCAGAAACCGCATCTCACTCAAAACAACATAGATAGTTTTTTTCCAAGTTTGTAGTCATGTAGAAGCACCAGTGACACAAAATAACACCCCAAATCCCAGAAAAAGTGTTTTTTCCCCCTATAATATAGGCACTTTAAAACAAGAAGAAGGAGAAATACAAAAGACATATCTCTTTGACTAACCGTTTTCATTAATGGTCTTTCCTCAGGGCACCCTTGTCTTGCCCACACTGGTCTCGGTTCTACGTGATGAGTCGATGTGGGAAACTCCACACACATTCAACCCTCAACATTTTCTGGACCGGGACGGCAAATTTAGAAAGAGAGAAGCCTTCCTTCCTTTTTCAGCAGGTAAGTCAGACCCTCTAAAGTTCAGTCATATGTTT
>NC_048415.1:20039261-20040473 GCF_013103735.1 Etheostoma cragini
GACACTTCTGGTGGCCGTCGGCCGAAGCCGATGTTCGGGCCTACGTCGCGGCCTGCTCTATCTGCGCCCGGGGGAAGGTCTCCCACCAACTGCCTTCTAGACTGCTGCAGCCGGTCCCCAGCCGCCCCTGGTCCCACGTGGCGCTGGATTTTGTCACGGGCTTGCCCCGTTCTGAAGGTAATGACACCATACTCACAATCGTGGACAGGTTCTCTAAATCTGTTCACTACGTTGGATTACCCAAATTACCTACGGCCAGTGAAACGGCTGACCTCGTTGTCCAACATGTATTCCGTCTCCATGGAATACCTGTGGATATCGTGTCTGATTGAGGTCCACAGTTTATTTCCCGTGTTTGGAAGGCTTTCTGTTCCTCTCTAGGAGCGACTGTCAGCCTCACGTCTGGGTTCCATCCCCAATCTAACGGGCAAACTGAGAGAGCCAACCAAGACCTGGAGACCGCGCTCCGTTGTGTGGCCGCCCAGGAACCCACGGCTTGGGCATCACTTCTGCCTTGGGTGTAATATTCCCACAACTCCCTGACTACCTCTGCCACCGGGCTCTCCCCCTTCGAGGTGACTTTGGGCTATCAGCCCCCTTTATTTCCTGCCCAGGAGAAGGACCTGGCTGTCCCGTCGGTACAGGAGCACCTGCGTCGCTGCAGACGGGTCTGGACCGCGGCTCGGGAGGCTCTGCTACAGACTACGTCTCGGACCAAGGCGACGGCTGACAGGCGCAGGGCTCCTGCTCCGCAGTACCGGCCGGGCCAGGAGGTCTGGTTGTCGTCTCGTAACGTATCCCTGCGGACGGAATCACGGAAGCTCTCCCCTCGGTACCTGGGTCCGTTCCCGATCGAGTCCATCATCAACCCCTCGGCCGTCCGGTTGAAGCTGCCCGTTGCTATGAAGATCCACCCGACCTTCCACGTTTCTCAGATCAAGCCGGTGTCCTCCAGTTCCCTGTGTCCTCCTGCTGATCCTCCTCCGGCGGTGAGATTGATCGACGATCATCCAGCCAACACCGTCCGCCAACTCCTGGACGCTCGGCGGCGTGGGAGGGGGCTGCAGTACTTGGTAGATTGGGAGGGCTACGGGCCAGAGGAACGGTCGTGGGTGCCTCTGCGGTTCATCTTGGACCCTCGGTTGGTGGCTGATTACCACCGTGCCCATCCGGATGGTCCTGGGCCGCCCAGCGGCGTCCATTGAGGGGGGG
>NC_048415.1:20040573-20046035 GCF_013103735.1 Etheostoma cragini
TTGGATTAAACCTTTTTCTTTACCGTCATCCTCTAGCCTGTGTTGTTTCTGTGTCTGGGTCCAACCCAACCCACTACACAATCATTGAATACAGCAACAGGAAATAATACGCAGGCTATTTTTCCTGTTGAAAACACACAAAAAATGTTGTGTTAAAATGCGTTGAGACTCGCGTTACCTTTGTAACGCGTTACTCCCAGCACTGCTTCTTTCCATAGCACACAGTGCACATGAGAAGACTTCAAGCTCCAGCCTTGTTTTTCAGTTCGGAGGCCCCCAGGAAGGTACCCATGTTACATAATATTTCCTGGTTGGGGCTGGTTTGCAGGAGCACAGTGATTTTACAGAGGGCCTTTTTAAATACACTTATCATGATTTTTCATGCACTTTTTGAATATTTGGACTTTACTGGTTGGCTGTTGTTAAGCTTTGTAGTTTTACTCCTGACAGATGTGGTCAGAAACTGGAGGCCCCAGAGCTTTCCACCTGGACCCTGGGCTGTGTCTTTTCTTAGAAATGTCTTCACGGGAATTGATTTCAAAACAATGGAAAAGGTGAGGTGACCCCTACCGCTTTATTTTACATTACTTAGATTTAAGTAGGGTGCAGAAGAGTTGATCTTTTATATTGTGTGCAATTTTACTCATAAAGTAACCTTGTCATCATGATAGGTACAATGAGTAATATTAACACCATTACATTGCTACTCATTTGTGTTTTCTTAATTACTGCCATATTGACTTAAGTGCATACAGTATTAATTAATTCTACCCCAAAGTGCCTCAAAAAGTAAATATTAAGCCCTGTTGCACCATGGAAACAATAACAGTCACAAAAAACAGTGGCAATTACAAACACCACTACAACAGTTATAGCCATAAGAGGCTATAAAGGTTTTTGACAAACAGAACTTAAACAGGGTATGTGAGTTTACAAAGCACATTAGCAACATAAAATAATTTTCAAAGCTCAGAACATGGCATGTAATCCGTGACAAACTGCAGGTCAATAGAAAATTAGTAGGCCTACTCTTTTATTTAGTTTGTCAAAAATCATAAAACCTATTTATTCGGAGACAACCCACGTGAATAGGATCAATTAAATAACTAAAATATAGCTATCACCATGAAACTTGGACAGATGATTAAGGCAACTTTCCTTTGTATATTACATTTTCTAAAATGTTATGTTAAATATTGAAATTATGCATTATCTATGCGCTTATTTGCATATTTCCAGATGTGAAATATGAACATTGTAAAAACTTAGGTTAAAAATTCTTATATTTTGTTGGCATATTAAAATCAAAGGGTTTTACTGAGGGGATTTTAGATATACAGCAGTATCTCCTTTTATCACTGCATAAATATGGTGTCACAAAGGTGTCAAAAAAAAATGTCTTTCACATTTTTAGTTATAAAATGTTATATAAATCAGGCTATGAATGATAGCCTATCTGAATGAACCCCTCTGTAAAACCCCTCAGAATATAGATAAGAGTGAAACTGGAAGGTTTGGTGTATGTAAGTTCTGCTGAAGTGTTCTCGCTCAGAGTCAGAGAAAAAAACATTTATAGAAACGGCCTTTGAAGATATAGATTATAATTATTGAAAATGTTGTTTAAATATGCAAATTAGGCATTATAGTTTAGTAGCCAACTAGGTGAACCCAGAAATTATGAGTACACCAAAATTGTATTGCAGAAATGTGAAGTTATGGGTCCCCGGTATACATAAACTGCTGGATGCTATATGAGGATGAGTAATTTACATAATAAGCATTATTACTTAATCGTCCAGTTTGACCACATATTTTACACTGTATGGCCAATTTTTACAATATGTGAGTGTTTTAGAGGTTTTAGAGGATGCTGATTTCATTTCAGATTTCAAAGAGCTAATTTTAGTACATATTGTGATTTATTTTTGGCAATTTCCGATTACTTTCAGGCATAATTATAGGTTATTTCATGATAAACACAATCATTCACAATGAACACATTTCTTAATCGTGAGTGCTCTTGTGAATGTTGCATTGTTTTCAAGGTGTAGTGAAGCTGAATTCCCCTCCTGACACTTTTGAATATCTAATGCTTTTTGGATAAATGATAAATCTTTGTCTGGCTGAATGTTATGCATTTCTGGAGAAAAAAGCAATGCAGGTATTTAAAATAATTTGGATCCTGCAACTGTAAAATACGTATAATGGGGTAGCTCTTTAAGACACCCAATGAGAAGACATCACCTGAGCCCATCACCATGTGTGTTCAACACACTATGTAGAATTATACACTTTATACATGCCATACAAGACAGGCCCCGCAAGTTGCTAGGGCAATGCCCAAATGGCTGCCCATGTTGGTCCGCAAGTTGCAAGATCCTACAAGGACCCAGTTAAAACTCCGCCAGATGCAAGAATTAAAACTGAGTGTGGGCAAACCGGGTCAGCCTGCCAGAAGCAAGGCTAACCAAGAGGGCCTCACCTCCGCACAACACAAAGCAGACACTGGCTACCGCCTTCAGGCAAACTGCTATGCCTCACAATTAATTAACAAAAGGCAGCGTCATCATCTTTACTATTCTCGTCTGCTCTGTCATCATCTTTCCAGACCCTTCATCCCTCATTCCTCTCTTTGTGTTTTTGGTGTTGTGTAAGTATGTTGCAGCATATACCATCATTGGCTTTGCAGGAACAATAACTGGTACAGGCCAGACCTACAGCTTTACAGCTGCACTTTGCTGACGTGCAAGGTTTCAACCCGGCTTTGCAACCACAGCTGACAACATCTAACAAAGCAGGAGGAGCAACTAAACTTAAATCCTGGATGGGCATAATCCGTTCCTCTCCTTCCTTTAGGCCCATCTTCTTGTCCCATCCAAATAAGGTGTTAGCCACAGCCTGTGGATCAGGCTGGTCTGATGCTTTCCATAGCAGTACCTCTGGGGGGCAAGTCTTCCATGAAGGCAAGTATTGTGCTCTGTAGGAGGTAGTGTCCTTAGTGCTGGGGGCCTTTTGCGCTTTAGGTAAATTTCATACCTGGCTGCATCCAAGGTTCCTCTGATTTAACAGAGAACGAAAGAAAGCCCTTGTTGCTTTTGTGATCTGAAACTTTGTAGCTTCTGCCTCACCAATACAGTGGAGAAGGTTACCAGGTTCGACTCTCATGACCTTGATTGCAGACACCCTCCCAACAGGATGTGAGGTGGTATTACATCCCGAAAGAGCCGGCCTGGCCAGAATGAAACCACATTGGTCATCCAGATTCTCTGCAGCTGCATTTATGCTGAGAACACAGAAGACATCTGTGTCATGAGGCCATGGTTTTCAGCAGGAAACCGATGGAGTGCTTTCTTCAGGTAGGGCGTGAGTCCTTACCCCAAGTGAAGGAAGTTAAATACTTTGGGGTCTTGTTCGTGAGTGAGGGGACCATAAAGCGTGAGATTGGTCGGAGAATTGGAGCAGCGGGTGCGGTATTACATTCAATTTATCGCATTGTTGTGACAAAAAAGGGAGCTGAGCCAGAAGGCAAAGCTCTTGATCTACCGGTCAGTTTTTGTTCCTACCCTCACCTATGGTCATGAAGGTTGTGTCATGACCGAAAGAACGAGGTCCAGGGTACAAGCGGCCAAAATGGGTTTCCTCAGGGGGGTGGCTGGCGTCTCCCTTAGAGATTGGGTAAGAAGCTCAGTCATCCGAGAGGAGCTCGGAGTAGAGCCGCTGCTCCTTCGCGTCGAAAGAAGCCAGTTGAGGTGGTTCGGGCATCTGGTAAGGATGCCTCCTGGGCGTCTCCCAAGGGAGGTGTTCCAGGCATGTCCAGCTGGGTGGAAGCCTCGGGGAAGACCCAGGACTAGGTGGAGGGATTATATCTCCAATTTGGAACGCCTAGGGATCTCCCAAGTGGAGCTTGTTGATGTGGCTTGGGAAAGGGAAGTTTGGGGTCCCCTGCTGGAGCTGCTGCGACCCAATAAGCAGATGAAGATGGATGGATGGATATTTTGGCTAACCGCTAGCTGACAGCTTGATTCAGTCTAAAATAATACTCAAACTAAACTCAAACTGGAAACTGGAAAAGCAGCTCCACCTAAATTAAGACTTTACAGTAATTATGAAGACAAGTATTGCATGATTGTATTTGAAATGAGCACAAGTAAAGTAGAACTGATGTAACAGCTGTTATATATTTAAACAATTATTTTCAGTTTTGAAGGTCTTTTACATGCCGTCTCAGCTAGTGGTTAGCCAAATTAGCTGTTAGCTAAACTAACGTTAACTTTCCGGTGGAGGTGAACAGACTTTCTTTAACTGTCTATGGGAACAGATGGTGCAGTGTCGTCAAGGTCGTAAAACATCTTGCACATGCGCAGGACGGATTGTGCAGGCAGGACGGATCGTCTACAGACAAGTTCTATTGCCGAGCACGCAACTTCAGTTATGTTGTACCAAAAATTATCGTTCCTTTACGTTTTGGTTATTTGTGATTAGCTTGTTCGATATGGCTATGAGTTACTAACGCCGGCGTTCTGTTTTAAAGAAGACATGCTATTTGGTGAAACTACTCCCTTGATGATACATTTTTCTTAAATTTTTAAATGTTTCAAGTACTTTAAAACTAGACTTTGCTCCCTTGCTTTACAACATACTTATTACAACTACAACAGATAGCTGCCAAATCTTATTTGCATGACAATGTGAACAGATTTCAAAGAAATTTAAACAAATTTAGGTTGTCAACATTCACATCAAAAAGCAAGAGCTCTTGTAACATTATTGTGTTTACCATAAAAATAACCTAAAGGTTTGTCCTAAATTATTAAAAAATGTGTCTAAATGTATCGAAATTTGTTATAGAATTACCATTTTCAAGTCTGAAAGTGCCAGAATTGAATTCAGCATCCTGTAAAACCTCTTACACCACTCCAATATTGTAGAAACTGATTGCACAGTGCAAAATCTATTGTCAATCTGGACAATTTAGCTAATTATGCTAATGTTGCTAATTATGCAAATTGCTCAACAAATGAAAATTAGCATTTGTCATTTTCTGTATAATGGGGACCCATACTTCACATTTCTGCAATGAAAATTTGGTGTACTCAACATTTCCGGGTTCACAATGGGGCTCTATGGGCTGGCTATTAGACTAATATGATTGTTTCTTACCTGCCAAACCTCAGACTGTAAACACACATAAATATCACAATGATTTTTCTTTTTAAAAAAGCCTTAAAGGCCTACTGATTAAGAAAAAGAAAACAATGTCTAATAATAAATTTAATTTGTAATGCACTTCATATTTGCGCTAATCCCAAAGTGCTACATGATAGAACAGGTAAGTGCTAAAATAAAAAATAACAGTAGATAGTTAAAATTAAAGTGAAAACAGTGATTCATTGTGTTTGTGATGGTACAGTTTGGGACAGTTGGTGGTTTATCGTGGTACGGCACAGAGGCGGTAAGGTTTG
>NC_048415.1:20046135-20052221 GCF_013103735.1 Etheostoma cragini
GAGGGTAGTAGATCATGTACAGCAGTCCCCAGTGTAAAGTAGTGGTAGTGGTTTCAGTTCCAGCACCAAACAGGTCCAAAGTGCAGATCTTTAAATTATTTAAGTCAAAACCAGAATCTTTGTTCTTCACCTATCAATAACCCAGAGAGACAATTTATAGTATGAGTTGACATATGTCATTAAATACAGAGACCAAACATACTACAGACAGACGCATAAAAACGATCACCTCTCCCATCTCTGTGAGGAAGCAGTCGATGTAGTCTCTTTGTGATGAAGGGTCAAAGCTTTCTCTGTGTTCTTGGATCTTGATGTGTATGAAGTCAAATATATTTTGTGTCAGTGTGAATATCTTCTGGTGAGGTCCAGGCAGCCACTTCATCAGCCAGGGTAACACGTTATAAACCTAGAGCATGAAGACAGGTACCAGATAATCTGTAAATCAAGCAATATACTCAGGATAATCTTTTAGCCTATGCCGCTGGCCTAACTTTACATTACAGCTGCCTTTCACATATTTTAAAGTTGTTCTTTTTCTTTCCATGTATTCTAATGGTGTATCAGATAGATATACGCAGAGGTGTATAATGTATGTTTCTTTTTATGTAGGTTACTGCTGAGGAGGGCATCCCCTGTCATGGTCACTACCAACTGTTGCAACTTTAGGTCTGATTGTTATTGGTCCCGAAGTTTTGATTCAACAATCGAGAGTGAACTGGCAGCTGCGAACGTAAAACTTAACATAGAGAGAGGGAAAGAATGGCACCTGCGCGTATAAATGCCGCATGAATCTCACTTTTTACATTTTGTGGCGGAAGATAAGAAGCAATGTGCAAAACAAACTTTTTCAAACTCCTCCTACTTGACACATAGAACCTACCAATGGAATTGACGAAATATTATCAAAAGAATTTTCCTGGGTTAAACTATGCGCAATTTACAAGCAAACACAATTCTATAGCTAGCTACAAAACACAAACTTTAGCATATTTTTGCCAACTTAAAGGCTAGCTGTGCAAAACTTTAGCTGATTGATTCATTCCACCTCAGCAGCTGTGGCAAATTTGACCAAGATCAACCATTAGAGGGTGCTATAATCAATGTAGACGTGTGTTGCCGTTAACTCTATGCATGTGAATGGGGAAGACTTGGGGAAGCTACAGTAAATGTTTTCATGGAAAAACGTGCTATTAGTGTTTGACATGCCACTCGGAGGATCTGTACCTAATTTGGTGAAGATTTGCCTTCTGAGGAGGCGTTATAATTAAGGTTAACCCGTTTTGGCCTTTAACGCAATAAATGTAAATTTGAAATAGTGATTTACTACAGACCTTGCAACTCAAGCATTGCGCTGTAGCTCTTCAGGTTCTAATTTCGTGAGCTCCACGGGTCAACAATGCCACCTCACTTCAGGGCCGCGCTGGGGAGGCTTGGACCCCCGTCATAACTGCTTGAAGTTTAGTTTTTTTCATTACTATTTTATTTATTTTTCTATGTCTTGTCAAAGCTCTTTTCTCAACATAAGACACTCAAAGAGAGGTTTCTATGACGTTATATGTTGAGAGTAAAAAATAAATTTAAAAAAAGCCTATAAGCCAATGTTCTGTAGGTCATTGCACTGGTACGCAGTGGTGGAACAAGTACTTGGATCTTTTACTTAAAGGTTAACCTCGGCTTTTTATCAACCTGGACCCCATTTTCATTTTGCATTTGTGTGTAAGTGACTAATGGAAACAACAATCTTTGAAATTGGTCCAGTATTTAGCAAAAGGGCTGCAATGTAATCTTATTGGGCTCAATTTTGTCTGTTTAGCTGTTTTTGCCACGGAGAGGGTCAGATTGTTTTAGATTCTAAGTGTCTGTCATTATGGAAAGGATCCCTACAGAAATAGATCTTCATATTAAAGAGTAAATCTTTCTGAATCTTACATACTGTAATTATAATTATTAAGGGTTTGACGAGATCTCGTTTTACGAGGTCTCGCGAGATTAAAACGTGACGAGATGTCTCGTCGAGGTGAAAAGTTATCTTGTGACGCAATGTGATGTCAGCGTGATGGAGCGTGAAATTAATATTGAAGATCCCCCTGCCACTTTTAAATCATTTGTGTGGCAACATTTTGAATTAAAAAAGTTTAAATTAAAAAAGTTTAGATTAAAAATTTATTTTCCATTCATATATTTCATCAAGGATTTCTTTAAATTCTTTTCAAAATTCACGTCTCGTCTCGTTCTCGTGAACCCAATCTCGTGATGTGTCTCTTCCCGTGGAGTAAGCGTCTCGTCACACCCCTAATAATTAGTGATAAATTAATGTGTTCATTACTTTGATTTTGTAGCTCTACCTCCACTTACAACAGTAAAATACTACTAACTTATTAATGCAATCACAATCTTACAATGTAATATATAACAATTTATTAGTTTTAATACATCAGACTGATTTTACTTGATTTAAATTCAGGGCTTGTACTTTGAGTGTTTTTACTTCTGTATTGATAATTCTTAGGGGTGCGATAAGACATCCAGTTCCCGAGACGAGACTAGACGTGAGATTGGGTTCACAAGATCAAGATGAGATTTTAATACTATTTTAAAGAAAAACTTAAATGAAGAAATAGTATTGAAAGAATAGTTAACAGTTACACTGTTACATATTCCATATGTATGGTGGGGAGATAGTCTCGTCACATAGAGAACCAAGGTTACAACGTAACCATGCCTTTTCTGGCAGAAAGAGTGGCGGTATTCTCTAACACTGGGGTTTACAGGCAGCCTTTTGTCTGCTATCGCTCTACAAAAGTTACTTCTGAGTCAACTTTGGAGAACGGGTGGGGGGGATCTTCAATGCGGATTTTGAGGTCAAAGTCCGAATCATCCGTCATGCTGGCTGCTGCCCTGCACTTGTGTACTGATAGTGCGTTCCATCTACCTAGAAACTTGGAAGCCAAGCTGGGAATGATTTCACACCAGAGTTGAATAAGTTCCATTTACAAGTCGGATTTTCATTGTTTATATTCGCTCTAGCCCTGTTTGTTGCAACACCAAAACAACGCATTATACCGTTTTTTGTGCATACAAACAGCGTAACAACATGTCCACAAATAGAACTTTAAAGGTGCCCTGCCACTTGTATATCATTAATTTGTGGTAATGTCTGAAGTTCTACCATGAACAAAGTAACATTTTTTGTGGGAAAAATGCCTTGGTTCTAATACTGAAGTCGCACGGTTATCTGTTTTTGTATTTTAAGCAGTTTTTTACTTTTCTTTAATGTTTAATTTCTCATTCTGTATTGTAACTTTTTTCTCATTTTAGCAGTTTTTTAATTTTTCTTTTAATCGTTTTCACGTACTTTGAATTGCCTTGCAGCTGAAATGTGCTATACAAATAAGGCTGCCTTGCTACATTGTTTCAAGCCATTCTAGTATGGTATACAAAGCCTGCAGGAAGACTCAGCTACATTTGTTGTAGTTCTTATTAATAGTCAACCAGCTAAGCTGCTTGACTCTGACTGGCTAACAACTAGCCAATGAGAGCCTGGCTATCAATTTCTTTTACCCAGCGAGCTCATGAATAGTAATGAGCTCAGCCAACATGACATCAGACTGACCAGGTGTTGTAATCAGCCTGATTTCTCCTCTTAGTTCTTTTTAGTGGCTAGAGCCACTACAGCATTCGGTACAAAGCCCCTTTCATTCCAATTTGAGTTGCTCAAAAGAATATAAAGCAGTCATGGAGCCTGAAAATACTTCCACAATCATGGAGCTCTATCTTCTCATGGTTGTAACTTTGACCCATGGATGTACTAAGAGAAACATTTCTGGAAGCAATTGAACGCACTATGATATCGCAAGACACTTTAAACCCAGACAGGAAATCTCGTCACGTTTAATATTGCGAGATCTCGTCACACCGATAATAATTTTACTTTAGAAAAGGGTCTGAGTGCTTCTTTCACTAATGGTCCCACGTTTGTGTCACAGTTTCTCATTTAGTGGCTTTTTAAGTTTGTTTTATTTAATGCCATACATTATTGACTTATGGGGTCAGGCTGGATAATTCCTGATTTAAAAAAAGAAAAGAAAATATTACTGTGTGGTGCATCTCGTTTACAAAGGAGGCTCACCTGTGCCCAAAAACCTCCCTCCAAGTACAGTAACTCATTGAAGGTCTGAAGAATCATGTGGTGCTGCTTGTCAGTGTACTCAAAGCGATCCCCAAACACCAGGCAGCAGATGATGTTGGACACAGCACTGTTTATCAGTGACTGGGCATTAAAAGGCTTGCCTGTTGAATAAAGAAAAAAATGCAGATAAGACACACCGAACAGAAAAGGACAAAGTTCTTTTAATAATGAAGCAGGGAACTAAAGAGTTGCATGCACATAATCTAAAGGCCTTTACACACCAGGGATGTTTTTTTTTGGTTTAATTAAATTGCACATCAATATATTTTTTCAAACTGTTTTTAATCACCAGTCCTTTCAAACGTGACTATAAAGTGGAGATAAAGCAACATTATTTTTTTTTTAAATAGCAAATAATGAAATCAACCAATCACAGTGCAGAACTTGCAGGAATTAAAAGAACAAGAAGAAGTGCAGTAGTCGGTGTGAATAACTGTAAGGCAAAATATTTGTAGACAATTATTTTGCATTTTCTCGTTGCTTAATCATCACGCCCTTGGTGTGTAACGGCCTAAAGGTGCATGGTCCAGTACACTAGGCTGGGGGTGCATGCTTCTGTGTTGCAAGGCTAAAGATAAAACACATGTTCATAGAATAACCAAGAATAAATGATTTACACAAATCTCAAACCATGTCATCCTGCTAAATGAGTACTTACTTGAAGTACTTAAAGTAGTAATATACCAATAATTTGATGCTAACACTTTTAAAATTTTACTTCAACAAACAGAGGACTTTTTTGTATTTCTACATTGACATATTACCAGGCTACTTCTACTTTTAGTACTACTTATAGTACGTTTTTATATCTTCTTACCACTTTTACAACTTGCCTTTTTATTGCATTTTTCATGTTTATTCGCCCCTATTTATTTTTCTGTATTTTCAATGCAATACTATAAAGCACCTTTAAGTTGCATTTTTGCTATTTAAAAGTCCATTTGACCAAAACGAGAATATGGTAAATCTTAAAAGGGGCATTTCCATCCTAATTATACTTTTAAACAAAAGTTTGACTTGGGTACATTCACAAAAAGACCCTAGGTTGCATCTTGTTGAGAGTTAACTTTAATTAAGGGTTATATAGCATAAACAAATTAAAAATTAAAAAAATTAAATTCCAGGATGGCAAAATGTGCTATGGTTTACTGGCATTTCTTTAAACAAATCACAATTGTCTTGGGCGGTGCTAAGCGCAGGACAAAGCAACCGCGCTGCTGCTGCATTATAGCCTCAGCAAAGAACTTGTTTTGGTGGAACATGTGTATGTTAAGAAAGTATTTGAGTCGTGCAACAGGAAACTCAGGCTGGCCAGATAGTCTAGCTAGCTGTCTGGAGTCACCCTGCAGAGATCTGAGGAGCAGGTAACCATAGTACTCATAAATTGACCGGAGTTTAGAACGCCAACACACAAAAAATGGAAGGTGATGGACATCCGGCCTAAATGAGGAACATCTTGCGGAATTTTCAGCATCACCTGAACAATCCCAGAAATTAAACGTTGTTGATATAAACTAAGTAAGGGTTAATGCCAGAACAGGGGCTACTATCATGAATTAATGAATGTGGAGGTCATTAATCACCTAATAATGGACAGCTTGAAGGGCATAACGTGCTTTTACCATTGTCATTAGTCAAATCATTTTTAAAAGAAATATCAGTGTATAAAAAGTATTATATTTAATTTAGCGCATTTATGTCAGTTTCAGGTGAACTTCTTAGTACTGTTTTATTTCACTTTCTATGGACACCTTGCAGCCAATCAGAATTTAGTATTCACTCAGACCATGGTATAAGAAGCATTAGATGATTAGTAGTTTGATGAAAATAAAATGTATTTGGTGCCTTGTTGAAGGGCATACGCCTCAGTGAGGAAATGGCACTCCTGCTGGATGGA
>NC_048415.1:20052321-20054803 GCF_013103735.1 Etheostoma cragini
TAGTAAACAGTCCAGTCAGCTCATCGGGGAGGCAGAACTTTACCCAGCGTTCCTGTATACCAGACAGTTATAGAGGATTGCTACCTCTATTTTAAATGACGACTCCCTTGAATATAAGCTTCTTTCTTCTGGACGAAGGTTTTTAGTTCCAAGGTGCTGAAAACAAATTGATTTGTTCCTGCTGCTATCACTGAGCCCAAATTGCACAAATATGACAGGAGCATTATTTAGTTGGGGTTTAAACCTGCTTTTATCTTGATTTGAGAGAGCATTTAAATTATTTTATTTCATATGTTTATATGTATCTCTCTGTCTGATTGGTGGACTGGTATCAGATTTTATGTACTTATCAGTTTTAGCATGGTGTTTAGTATTTTTTTTTAAAGTTGTGTTATGGTACATTCTTTCTTGCTGTGGAATAAATCTACCTTGTACCATGTAATGATGTAATGATGTAACCTGTAACTGATCTATGGCCACTCTGGCACTGCGCAATAGCAACAAGTCTGTCAGACGTTTGGATGTAGGGTGCAAAACTGACATTTTTGTCCACCAACCAAATGGCCAGTGAATGTTAACATTTTACTAGCCTCTCAATAGATTGGTGAATGAAGCAAATCAACCAGCCACTTAGGCCTAAAAAAAATCTTGATCTCAATTCACCCTGTTTCACAATTAACTTTTTTATTTTTTATTTATTTTTTGTTAGTTTTTTAATGACTTAGATGCTAATTAACTTTGCAAGCTGACTGCATCACAAATGCTACTACTTTCTTCTGTGAGTTTCAAACATAGACTATATGAAATAGGTTTTAAAGCGCTCCAGAGAGCTGCAATGCTCTCCCTTCTCTTCATTGAAGCCTCTATGTTTTCAGGCTTGTGATGCCCAATGTGCTATAGGTGCCAAAACAAATCTATGTTTGGTACTGCCAATTTGTTTTGTTTTGTCATGGTTCATGTGTGAAAAAAACATTACACTTTGTATGGAAAAAATTGTGGTAGAGTATCATGATATCAATTCAAAACTAAAAAATTGTGATTCATATTTTTCCCCGAATCATGCAGGCGTGGTATGTGTAAGGAGATAACATAAGCACAGGCTAATTATTGCAAAGTAAAATGCTAGTTAACATTAATAATTAAACCTAAACAGCTAACGTATGCCTGTAAGCTTATCCTGTACTGTTTGGTAATGCCTTTACTATGAGAGAGTAAGTTGCTTGACCAAAACGTCTGCGACGGCGCCATAACATGAGATACAAGATAATGGAGCCTTTTCTACATTGTCATGTTTCTTTAGAAATAAACAATGCACAAATAGAATCTTTAAATGTTTCAGATGTAAAGTTATTAGCTGTCAAAGTTAATAAAGCCCAGTTGCTTTGCCAGAAACCCTCAGAAGCTGGAGGATATTGACAAATGGAAAGCCACAGGACAGCTTTGTTATCGATGGCAAATGCTGCAAGGTCATCAAAGAAAATGGGTATATTAATCCCCTCTTCCCTTGTTTTGAATCCTTGTGACGCCCGCATTATTGGTTGTTTCAAGGTGCACTCGGAGCTCTATTCAGTAATTATGGTTTTAGAAGCCTCTGCACCAATAGAGCAATACTGGTGGAAAACAGAGATGAGATTGTCTTCATGACAGTCCTCAATGCAACTTAACCACACAACAGCTGAAACTGTTGCTGAGTGGATTCCCAGCTATGAAGAGGACTGTCACAAGGAGTGTTGATGTTGTCACAGGACAGTGTACAGGACAGTCGTGGAATCACAGTACAGTAAATATTACCAACTCATGATTGATCAAATGATAGGAGAATTCCGGTCAATTCTAACGTGTAGTTCTGTTGTTTGGAAATGTAGAGTGCTGTCAGTAGAGAGAAAAGCGAAACCAATTGGCGCTACCCACACCGTGTTATCCTCCTGCTAGAGTTAGCACCCAACAGGCTTAAACAAGCGTCTACCCTTGTGCAGGGATTCCTTCTGAGTGAACACAGTGAATCTGACTGCTGTAGATGTGAAAGAAATGCATGAAGGTTCTTCTAATTCAGCTGTGTTTAGTTTCTGTGTTGATCTGCGAGGAGTGCTTCTACAAACAACAAGCATATCAGAATCAGCCTTATTTGCCAAGTATGAGGACACACACAAGGAATTTTTCTTTGGAGCATTGTTGCTCACAATGTGCTTGCACATTCAAAACAACCAAACAATATATACACACACACACTAATAAACACATAGTCTAAACAGAAACAATATAGAGGCATGAGTGCAATGATGAGTTCAATTAAAATTATTTGAATGTTGAGCATAGTGCAAAGGGTACTGGGATAAATAGTATTACGTTATTATATTACAATATGAAGAGTATGAACATTATGAACATTATGAACAGTTCTGGAATAGGGAATGAGAATGATGAATAAATAACAAATAAGTGAAATATGACAATGGGAATGATAAGTAAATAGTAAATAATA
>NC_048415.1:20054903-20061100 GCF_013103735.1 Etheostoma cragini
GGGCGACAGGCCTGTAGTCATTTAGTCCAGAGATGGAGGGTTTTTTGGGGACTGGGATGATTGTGGAGCAATTGAAGTAGGAGGGAACTTCAGATAGCTCCAGAGATCTGAGTGAAAATGGGGGCCAGCTGGTCTGCACAGATTTTGAGACAGGATGGTGACACACCGTCTGGGCTAGGAGCCTTTATGGTCTTCTACCTCTGGAAGAGCTGGCGCACAACCACTTCACAGATTGTGAGTGCAGGTGAGGGATCAGAGGGGGGAAGGTGACTGACTGAAGTATGAGTTGGTGAGTTGGTGTGGGGGGAGGGGTGTGACTGTGGGCTTTTCAATTAACTAAAACTAAAAACCATTCAGCTTGTCAGCCAGTTGTTGAGGACCAGTAGTGTTGGGGGATGGTCTCCTGTAGTTTGTGAGTGTCTGCAGGCCTCTCCACACTGACCAAGGATCATTGTTTGTGAAGCCGTTTTCCAGCTATTTAGCATAGCTCCTCTTAGCTGGTTTGATCTCTTTAGCCAGTGTGTTCCTGGCCTGGTTATTCAAGACTCTGTTCCATCTTCTGAAGGCCTCCTCTTTGGACTGACAAAGCTGCCTGAGTCTTGCTGTGAACCAGGGTTTTTGGTTGTTGTATGTGCAGAAGGTTTTTGTCGGCACACACATGTCCTCACAAAACTGATGTAAGATGTCACAGTGTCAGTTAGTTTGTACAGATCAGTGGCTGCAGCCTCAAAAACACTCAAATCCGTACAGTCAAAGCAGGCCTGTAAATCCATCTTTGACTCATTGGGCCATCTTTTCACACTCTTTACAACAGGTTTAACAGATTTGAGTTTTTGCCTGTATGTCGGGACAAGATGAACCAGACAGGGATCAGAGAGTCCCAAAGCTGCACGTGGGACAGAGCGATAGTCGTCCTTTATGTAGTATAGCAGTGGTCCAGTATGCTAGTGTCCCTGGTGGGAGACTTAATATGCTGTTTATACTTTGGAAGTTCATGGCTGAGGTTTTCTCTGTTGAAGTCCCCAAGGACAATGAGCAGGCAGTCAAGATGTTTTTTCTACACATTAGTTATCTGGTCGGCCAGGTGCAGTAACGCCTCACTAACACAGGCCTGAGGTGGAATGTAGAGAATGAACGAGTAAAAACTCCCGCGGTGAATAAAAAGGGTTTGCAGTTTATAAATAGTGACTCTAAGTGGGGGCTACAGGATTTTTTTCAGCACTTTGACACCTATACAGCAACCTTCGTTTATGTAGAGACAGCCAGGATTCGGTAAAGCAGAAGGCGGCAGATCTGCAGAAGTCTAAGTTAGTTCTGTTGAGGAGCAGCAGTTCATCCATTTTGTTGGCCAACAAGTGGACATTCGCCAGGTGGATAGCGCAGTGCAAAAGCTCCGCTGCCTCAGTTTAACCAGCGCACTTCCCCCTTCCGTGTCTCCGGTGGATCCCATAGAGAGCTGCTGCGGCTCCAACTAATAACTCAGAGAAAATTCCAGGTTCGGAAAAGAGCGGTGGAATAATATGAGGAGTTGAAAGTCCAATATTTAAGAGCTCCTCTCTGTTAAACGTTACCAAAGAATGTTGCCAGAAAATAGAGATAATAAACAAAAACAGGAAAATAACAATGGAGCGTAATCCAGAGGCGGCCATCTGCGGCGACATCTAGCAAATATGCTTATTTTTTTAAAGTAAGTGCTGTAGTACAACTAGCAGGAGACAAGTTAAAATTAAGAAAAGTGATAAATAAAATGTATTATTATTTACCCTACTCTGCCTTGAAAGTGAGCAGAGGGAATTAATGTTCCTCTGGAAATTTACCCTAAGGACTCTAGCCTTAATTTCAAACCCTTATTTACAACGTGAGAACATGTTTTATAACCATATGCACAAATCTTTCTAAGCGCTGTCTAATTCTTTATCCAATTAATGTTCATACAGAAAAATTTGAAAGGAACAAAAACTAGAAAAGGAAGTAAGTGACTTCAATACATGCTGTAGGCATATACTGTATGTAAAACAATATTCATGTTTTTATTCTTCTGACAGTGACATCACCAAAATAAAAAGATTAAGAAGCATTGTGGTGTTCTCGGTGTGATGAATGTAAACTACACTATATACATATATAGGCAACGTTATTGGTCCAGGGATGTGAGACTAATTGAGAAGGTTATGAAACCAAAGTAAGCTATAATAAAACATTAGGCGTACATATTCAGCAGTAACACAAACTATTAGAGAAGGACAAGCAACAAGAAAATGAAATCATGAATGGATTGGTCTCTGACCAGTCTGCCATTAATATCATCTAGGAATATATATTGTCCCACTTAATCTCCGCAGAGTCCTGTATAAACCTGAAGCTGAGACCACGGACGCCGCGCTGCTCATCCCTACTTTTACAGAAAGAGTGAACCCTGATGTGATGCGCAGGTCTGCCGGCAGGCAGCGGCCGCACGCCAGAGAGCCTTGACACACTACCGTCACAACGGGAAAAGTCCTGATTCTCCCGATTGCCACTCCGCATCTGGGTGCCAGTGCAACCATTTCTAACCATCTAAACTATTGCAATAGTAGGGTTTAAACCAAACTCGTGAAAACAATAGTGACAAGTAATGCATGTTAATAAAAATAAAGCAGAACACATTCATAAGACCACAGAATAAAGTTTCAACACGTTTATGTCGGATCAGGCCGGCAGCTGATTTAACACATGAGACTCCAGGATTATTCTAAATAATCAGAATCAGCTTTATTGCCAAAATAGACCGATAATAGTGCACATGTAGTGTGCAAGATGTATATTGGAATGATACACTTTAATTATTTTAACATGTTACACTGGACCATAGTCGCATTCATACGGTAGGTGTACGGTAACACATTAAATATTATTCAACTACGTAATGGCACACAGAACTACCACCAGGGCGTGGATTAGTAAATACCATTTAAAAGCCTCTCAGTCCCGGGGCCTGTTGCACGAAACCAGGATAAGGGATTAAACCGGGATATTCAAGTTATCCTGGAAGGAATTTAGCTTTGACTTGGTTGCACAAAACCAGGTTAAATTAAACCCAGCCAAGTAACCATAGGGATTCAGCCTGGCTGTTAGGCCGGCTGTTAGCCCGGCTCTGGACCAGGCTAGCCGCAAAGAATAAATCCCCATGGTTAACATAGCGGGCACCTAACGTATTCACCTTGTTGTTCTGTGTGCTATCGTATAGCTAGCTAAATAAATTTTAATGTTAATAACTGTTAATGTGTTTAAGTTTTAAATCCCATCAAGTTTGCCTCGTCATTAATTCCTGCTAAATTTAAAGTAATAATACAATTGGTATCATGGTTGTTAAAGTTTTTTAAAGGTTACGGAAATGTAAAAAAGAAAGTTCGGGTAACGTTCTCTAAAGGTTGCAACGCTTGGATAACGTAAGGGTAACGTTCTCTAAAGGTTGCAACGCTTGGATAACGTAAGGGTAACGTTCTCTAAAGGTTGCAACGTTAAAGTAACGTCAGGGGAACGTTATTTAAACGCTGCAACGTTAAGATAACGTTAGGGGAACGTTCTGAGAACGTTCGATGAAACCAAAAACTAACGTTCCCAGAACGTTAAGGAAACTTTCCGATCAACCGAAGCCAAGATTAGATAAGTCAAGATCCAACTTTTATTGTCATCACACATGTACAATGCAACGAAATGCAGTAACCTTCAGGGAACGTTCCCAGGACGTTTAAGGAACCAAAAATTGTTATCTGGGTGGCATGCAACTGCGCGGACCTGGCTCATCTGGAACGAGCCTACTGATACATACCTCGCTAATCTGCAGGTGGAGTCGTGTGGAATCAACACGATGCAGGTCACCAATAAAAGGAAGAGCCCACGGTCCTGGTGGAAAGTTTGGCGACACCCTGTTCTTCAAAACATCAGCCAACAACAGAAAAACAAAAAGAAATATCAAAATACTCCTGCCGCCTATCCACTCCAAGCCGAGTACACTTTGCACTGTGTCCATTTATTAATTTATTTATGCTAGTTTGTTTATTCTACGGCGTTACTTTATCTATCAGAGTTGTAATGCTTTTGATCGGCAAACAGGATAAGACTTGCTGTTTGCATGCCTGTGACCTACAAAATAAAAGCACGTCCTGCATCAGATACTCAGCTTAGCCTACTCATGCAGAATGGCCAATTTTAGGATTGGAATCATCGTAACTACTTTATATACTAGGCTACTGGGTAGCTGCAGATTAAGTAGGTATAGTTAATTATTTGATTATATTTTGAAAGTTACAGTAAAGTGCACAGACAGTTAAAGAAGTGGACCAACAGATCCCGTTGTTCTGGACGGAGACCGAGTTAGGAAAAGCATTTTGTTGGTCAGTACAAAGGTAGGCTAGGCTGTAAGTCAAATCATGAGGTGGAGGTGATATGCCACATATCTTTATTACGGATTATAAAAATCTAAATTATTTTACTGCTGCATCCTTTGATACTTGGTCAAATGTAACTTGTGTTTTGAGATCATGAAGCTATCTACTCGCCACATTACATACAGCTGCTGAAAATCATTCTACTGTTAAAAACGTATAAAGTATTTGAATAAAAAATTGACTCTTTTGTTTCACTAATTGATTACTGACACATTGTTTGTATTAATAATATGTTACCATATTGCTGAATCGTAATGCGTTACACTACTTTTGCATTACTTTTGAGTTGTTTTCACCAAAATAACACCGGAAGTTTACCGGATCCGGTTGTGAAATTCACATGCTAGCTGCCAGGGCAAACTTCCAGTGTTATTTTGGTGAAAGTAACTCAAAAGTAATGCAAAATTTGTACGACCCATTACAATTTAGAGATATTATACACATAATATTGTAACTAATTACTCAAAAATGACAGTAACTAGTTCTTCTCCACGGCTGATAAAATGCAATGATATTATGTGTAACAAGCCTCAACATTAATTCCCGACATGTTTCTGTCAGCAGCTCGGACACACTGCTGTCCGCGCTGACCGTCACCTGGGACCATACCGTTGATATTATAGAATAAATACAGTCTATGGTTGGGACACAGACGTTGTCCATTCCGTCTCTGGCTCCGAACCACGAGGACAGAGACCGGACAGCTCGCTTCAACGCAGCGTCTGTCTCCTGAAAAAAATACCCATCTCGCATGAATCTTTCTCTGCAGTCACCTCAATCATCAAATACAGCAACAGGAAATAACACGCAGGTTTTTTTTTCCTGTAAAGAAATGTTTAGAGATGTTAAAAAAAAGTTGTGTTGAAATGCGTTGGACGTTACTTTTGTAACGCGTTACTCCCAGCACTGCTTCTTTCATAGCACACAGTGCACATGAGAAGACTTCAAGTTCCAGCCTTGTTTTTCAGTTCAGAGGCCCCCAGGAGGATACCAGTGTTACATAATATTTCCTGGTTGGGGCTGGTTTGCAGGAGCACAGTGATTTTACAGAGGGCCTTTTAAAATACACTAATCATAATTTTTCATGCACTTTTTAAATATTTGGGACTTTACTGGTTGGCTGTTGTTGAGCTTTTTTAGTTTTACTCCTGACAGATGTGGTCAGAAACTGGAGGCCACATAGCTTTCCATCTGGACCCTGGGCTGTGCCTTTTCTTGGAAATGTCTTCATGGGAGTTGATTTCAAAACAATGGAAAAGGTGAGGTGACCCCTACCGCTTTAATTTATATTACTTAGATTTAAGTAGGGTGCAGAAGAGTTGATCTTTAATATTGTGGCCACTTTTACTCATATAAAGTAACCTTGTCAACATGATGGGTACAATGAGTAATAATAACACCATTACATTAGTACTCATAAGTGTTTTCTCAGTTACTGCCATATTGACTTAAGTGCATACAGTATTCATTCATTTTACCCGAACGTGCCTCAAAAAGTTAATATCAATCCCTGATTCACCGTGGAAACAATAACGATCTGGATCAATAACTAATGATCCAGAAGCTAAATAGCCCAAATAACAAAAACTATGGTTTTGCCTGGGATGTCTCCCCTTAACACAGAAAAACTGCATCAACACAGGAACAGTGGGCACAAGATGAAACTATCCGTATTATATAAGCATGCAAGTCCAACCTTTTGCAGTGGTTGCAGGGGGCTGTTAAACTTTAACTTTACAGTTATACCGGTAGTTATCTTTCCATGTT
>NC_048415.1:20061200-20064045 GCF_013103735.1 Etheostoma cragini
GCCCACCACCGACAATATTAGCGCATAATACAATAATCAATTAATGAGACCATAAACAACATATTGTGGCTCCTACAGAAAGTCTTAATATTTCAAGATAGAAAGTCTCAATATTTCATAATCCTGTAATGTACTGAACTACTGACAGCTTTTGCTTTATTGCTTCAGACTTGTTTCTGCAACTGCTCCTTGAGAATCAGATACAATAAAAAGTATTGAGGACATTTTATCCTTTGACATTGACGCAGTAAACGAGATCGCTCCAGTCGGCAGCAGAGAAACAAGCTACAGTGTAAGTTAATAGGAAAATTGTCCAGCTTGTATTTAAGTTCATAAAAGTGCTTGTTTTGCTTCTGACAGACTCAGATTAATATGCTTAAGTGTCTGACAACATCATGGAAAGGATTTCTAAGGAGGTCGACCTTTCTGTTAAAGATTAAGATCCTTTTAAAAACATAAAAGTTTGCAAAATTGTGTTTGCTAAACCCACTAGACTCCATATAAATAATCAGTGATTTTATTATCGCTTCTAAAACATCTCTGAGCACCGCTGGCTCTGCGGTCTGGAGTCTGCGTGTATAGGGTGTGCGACTATAGGCTACGTTTTGTCAGTGTTTTCTTTCTTTCATTCCAATTTCGGGTCTGTCAGTCACAGTGAAAACCAGGGACATTTCCGGGGACAGATCCAGCCGGGGACAGATCGCCAAAATCAGGGACTTTCCCCGGAAATTGGGGACTTTCCCCGGCAACCGGGGACGTCTGGTCACCCTACGTCACAGAGACTATGTCCCTATTTTATGCAGTCAATGCCAAAAACGTGATCATATCGGGAACCTGCCGATTGTTCCAAGACAAATGTGAACAATTGTAAAGCTATCCTTTTGATTGATTCCATTGAGCTTTACTAAAATGTGGAAATATCTTACCTTCTTCATTTCTGACAGGTATGCATCAATATAATCACGAGGGTCATCTGGGTTTCACTCCTCCTGGTGCTTCTCTACTTGCTTTTGCAGGAAAATTAGGATCTCCTTTTAGTAGGAATGTACAGTGTGGTGAGGTCCTGGCAGGTACTTCAGCAAGCCCGGTAAGGCATCATACAGCTGTCAACCAGACAAACTCAGATCAGCTATATACCAACAGCAAAGTTTGTTGTATGATCACCACATGGTAGTTCAGTAACATCAGGAATTACCTGAGCCTGAGCAGAGCCAGCGAGAAAAATGGCCTCGTTGTCCAACTCCA
Source organism: Etheostoma cragini (assembly GCF_013103735.1). NCBI lineage: Eukaryota > Metazoa > Chordata > Actinopteri > Perciformes > Percidae > Etheostoma > Etheostoma cragini. The sequence goes on from NC_048415.1 coordinate 20,062,446, forward strand.
GAAACCTCCGATAGTTTGATCACTGTATTCAAAGCGATGTCCAAAGAGCATAGACAAGATGATGTTATCCACTCCATTTGTTATAATGTAGTGGGGGTTGAATGGTCTTCCTGGGAATACCATAAGTTAAATTCAATTCAGGTAATGATAATACATTAGGATGTATCTCTGCTTGCCTTGTTCCTCTTTAAAGGCTTCACAGAGGAAGTTGTTTTCTTCTTCAATGTATTTTTCCAGTGACCTCTGGCCCTCTCCAAAGTAACGCAGGTGAGTGATGGCAAACTTCCTCTGCTTCTTCCAAAGGTAACCATTGCTTAAAGCTATTCCTGTGGGAATGTAATACACATTTTTAACAAAGCAAACATGTTAGAAGTTGATAATTTCAGAGCACATACATTGAAAATAAGGAGTTATCGTCACTTCTAATTTAGTACTGTGCTGCATTTAGTGCATCCTTGCAGGGTGGGACAAGGTCCAGGTAGACCTGGAAATATCAACACTATTCTGCATCGACAATATACTTTGTCCCATGTAAGTTGGCTGACTAAGCTGTGTTTTTTGGTTAAATCCTTTAACACAGCATAAAGATATTTAATTTTGGGACAGAGCTTAATACAGCAAAACACATTTTCTGTACCATGCTCTCAACATAGAAAAGGAATGGACAATGAACTGTGTAATGGCAATTGTACCTCAAAAAAAGCCACTTGAGGGAATTTGAAGTAGTCTCTAACGCGTAATGGTGCAAAAGAATCAGGTCTGCCATGGCATGTGGAAACACTTTACTTTGTGCAGAATAAAACTACTTACAAAACACAGCTGCTTGAATACTGATGTAAATTGAGCTCATACGAACGCAAAAAACAGTAAACACAATGCTAACAGCGGGACATGTCAAAATACATCGCGGAAATATATACGCATGCACGCATGCACGGTTGAAAAACTGTGTGGCTTCCCAGATTGTAATTCCGCTCACGCTATTCACCTGGGACTTCCTCATGTAGCGTTCCGTAACCACTCTAATTTCCTGCCTATGCCACTAAGTGTGCAGTTGGAAGAGCGTCACCCCTATACAACTTACTACTAACAAACACACACATCAACAAACTATTTGTTGTCGTCAGTTGATGAGTAAAAAAGAAAATGACAATTGTTGTAAATTGTAAGTTTGACTACTTTGCCAGTAGAAGAGTGAGTGTGAACTTCCGAGACAAATTAGCTAGCCAGCTTGTTCGTGACCAAAGTGGCAGAGAGGCGTTGCTTGCTGTTTAGCTAGCTATAGCTAACTTGTGGACAGCTAGTCATGCTTCAGCCATGCTTTAATAATACACTGGTTAAAGTATGCTCTGCTTGCTTTGGTTTTCTGCGAAACCCCAACCACAGGGAGTTAGCCCGCTACAACGGTCACAGCTTTTTTGGAATGCACAAACATGTCTAAATGGCCGCCACTCCAACATTACATTACGTGTCATTTAGATGACGCTTCTATCCAAAGCAGCTTACAATTGCTATATATATCAGAGGTTGCACACCTCTGAAGCAACTATGGGTTAAATGTCTTGCTCAGGGACACATTGGTTGATATCACAGCGGGAAT
>NC_048415.1:20064145-20068174 GCF_013103735.1 Etheostoma cragini
TTGTGCTGTGGGGTCCATGTTGGCCAGTTCGTTCTGTTAGGTGTGGTGCAGGACCCGGACACAGAACGACCACAAGAGGAAGTAATGTACACAGTAAATGGGTTTAATTCTGACGGAACAGAACAACCATCACAAAAACACATAAACAATCCAGACACGGGAGGTGATGTGGGAGATGAAGGAGATCCAAGGCAGACGACGAGACGGAACACGAACGCTGTGGCAGAAACACAAGTTAAGTACAAAAGCAAGGCAAAGGAATATCAACAAGCTCGTACTAGACCAGTTACCACGGAATGTAGGTAACGAACTGGCGCCGAAGAGGCGGTTGGCCCAGGTTTAAGTATGGATGAGGTGATAATGATGATGAAGCTCAGCTGTGTAGGCAGATGGAGGAGGGGAAGAGTAGACATGCCTCCAGTAGCTAGCACCCTTAACTCCTCAGGGGAATGGGTGAAGCCCATTACACCTTCCAAGTTGGGCATTTCTCCATGAACAGGGGAGAAGGTGAAGTGTTGGAGGAGAGATGTAAAGATAAGAAACAGCTCCATTCTGGCCAGGTGCTCCCCTAAACACACACGTTTACCTGTGGGGAAACAGTTGACATCAGCTTTAGGTTACCAGTCTACATCTATACGCTGATCAACTACTGCATGTTGGCAGTAATACCTGTCGGCTGAACTGTATCACTGAAAGAAGAGGAGTATCGAGCAAACCTGCTGAAAATGGTAAGAAGGTGTCTCTTCTGCGGAACCGGCCCTCTGAATCCAAGAAATGCTCCGGATGGAAGATATCTGGGGTTGCCCACTCATTCTTATCAAACAGCACAGATGCAAGATTTGTACTTACAGTTGTGCCCTAGAAATAAGCATAAGGGGTTGATAGCTGTGTATTAATCATTTACAAATTACAGCTTGTCAAAACTGGGTGAGTCTGGGAGATATTCCCTACTTTGGGTATTAAGTATCCTCCAAGCGTAGCGTCTTTACTGGCCATTTTGGGGAATCCCAGGGGAACTATATTTGCCATCCTTTGAGTCTCATGGATGACAGCGTCAGTGTAAGGCAGGTTGGGTCTGTCGGCTAGGGTGGGCTGACGAGACTGTCCGATTACTCTGTCTATCTCTGCCTGGACTTATTCTGAGTTAGGAATCAGTATCATTGCACGTTATCAATAATGGAAACAACGGCGTTAAATAACTTTTTTTCAGTAATGAGTAATCTGTTACCGTTACTGCTGAAAAATGTGGCACGTTACTATAATTTAAGCGTTTTTTTTTTTTAATCGGACCAGTTTGATCTCTGAGCCGTGAGGTAAAGACTTTCTTTCTTCCTTGGATAGTGGGGCAGTGAACAAGACAAGCGCATAAATGCTAACGATTGGCTGAGGTTGAGTGAAATTTCCTGGCAAGCCAATCAGCGGTAGAGCGGGTGTTCATAAGCACGCAAAGCTGGAGACACAACGAAAAACACAAGCGTGTTAGGTGTGGTGCAGGACCCGGACACAGAACGACCACAAGAGGGAGTAATGTACACAGTAAATGGGTTTAATTCTGACGGAACAGAACAACCATCACAAAAACACATAAACAATCCAGACACGGGAGGTGATGTGGGAGATGAAGGAGATCCAAGGCAGACGACGAGACGGAACACGAACGCTGTGGCAGAAACACAAGTTAAGTACAAAAGCAAGGCAAAGGAATATCAACAAGCTCGTACTAGACCAGTTACCACGGAATGTAGGTAACGAACTGGCGCCGAAGAGGCGGTCGGCCCAGGTTTAAGTATGGATGAGGTGATAATGATGATGAAGCTCAGCTGTGTAGGCAGATGGAGGAGGGGAAGAGTAGACATGCCTCTAATGGAATCCAGTAAGAGCGCCCTCTGGTGGCCGATGAAAACACAGACAGACGAACAGGGAAAAACAACAACCCAGAAGACAGCGGACCCATAACAAAGCGTGTCAGTCAACTAGAGACAGGTATGGCGTTATGAAATCAAGGATGGCGGGGGTAACTTTTCCTGCATTAATTAATTTTGCCCAATTGAGGCCTGTTGAGGGGCAATACATTTAAAAAGTTCCAAAACATCTATGTTGTTATTTGTATCGATCCACTAGACATAATATCTACATACATTCAATTCAATTCAATTCAATTTTATTTATAGTATCAATTCATAACAAGCGTTATCTCAAGACACTTTACAGATAGAGTAGGTCTAGACCACACTCCAGAATTCCACACTCCAACTCCAACAACTCTTGTAGATTTCTACAGAGCAAGCAACAGTGCTTGCCTCGCTTTTTTGGTTCCTTTTTTTTTTGGTGTATAAGTTAAATTTTCCACATACATTGCCTATACATTCCATATACATGGCATTTGATTGGAGGCTAATCACTTTGTCCCATAGCAGCATTAAAATAGTTTAGATTTGTGTACAGTTTCTGTTAATAATGTATTGTATTAAGTGTCCATATCATTATAATATTCAGATTTATCATAAATAATTGAAGATGCACGTGCCCAACATATTATACACTTGAAATAGCACATTACCATCTATAATATTCATAGAATACTCCCATTGGGATGAATAAATTACTAACCCTGTGTTTCTGGGTAGTGCATCATGTATACGAGGGCCCAGCGTAGAGTGGTGGCAGAAGTTTCTGTACCAGCCTCCATCTGGTTGAGGCTGCATATCAGCAAGGTTTCAACGTTGAAGCCAGCATGGGGATCATTTTTTTTCTATCAATGACATCATACATTGTGCTTTGGATTGTGGATTTCGTCCTCGACCATTTACATTGTAATAGCATTAGAAAAAGATCTGTCTATGGCTTGTATAAACAGGAGGAATGATTACACCATCAAAAACCAAGTATCTTTGTTTTGTTAATTTTTTTTAATGTACGGGGTGAATTTGTTTTAACCATTTATTGTATAGTCAGGCTTAAATTTGCATAATAAAAGGACATTCTACTTTGAGACATGTTAGCTGCCGCAACAGGAGGCGGGTGTAGACTGTAGGCTTCATTTATCCGGGTGACGTCAGTAAGGTGACCAGATTTCTCAGACAAAATCCGGGGACATTTTCAGCTCAGAAGCGTATTTACCTCCAAAACAAGTAATGTTTTTACTTTTGTAAAACTTAAAACGGGGACACAAGACCTAGAGCTGTTCTCATTAGGGTCTAAGCCAAAATAGAAAGTCCTAATGGTCCTAATATTTCAAGATAGAAAGTCCTAATATTTCAAGATAGAAAGTCCTAATGGTCCTAATATTTCAAGATAGAAAGTCATAATATTTCAAGATAGAAAGTCCTAATGGTCCTAATATTTCAAGATAGAAAGTCCTTATAGTCCTTATATTTCACGATAGAAAGTGTTGCGGCTGTAAGCAGTCCAAAAGAGTGCTGCCGCGAGGGACTAAACACTGAGAGATGCACACATGTGACGCGCTCATGATCGTATTGCAATGATTTTATTTTTCTTCTTCTTCCATATGTACAATACACGGTAACACTGTTGTTACCTTATGTAATTGTTAACTGGTGAGTAGAAATAACTGCGTAATACTGTGTGCTGCGTTGTGCGCGGTGCGGTCAACAAAGTGTTCGCTCCCAGCTTCACCCCCTCTCCGTCAAAGCCCAAAGAACCCAGGTGCACAGGTGAGGCAACAAATATATCACTTCCGCTCAAACCGTCATGAAAACGCCCACCACCGACAATATTAGCGCATAATACAATAATCAATTAATGAGACCATAAACAACATATTGTGGCTCCTACATTCCGGCCCCTAATTATTTTACCACAATAATTACATAAATGCATATTATGTAGGAGACCGACAATCCCTTTTCCCTTTTTTTTAAGGATGAATAGTCCATTTAAAAATGTCCTTTTCTTCTTGAGCTCAAAAAAGAAACAAATACGCGTAGAAAGAGTTCATAGAGTCTTTAAAAAGAGTGATCAGTACAATCACTTAGTCAGTCATGTAGAGCCAAAAAACCCTATGAGACA
>NC_048415.1:20068274-20069417 GCF_013103735.1 Etheostoma cragini
TCCCTTTTCCCTTTTTTTTAAGGATGAATAGTCCATTTAAAAATGTCCTTTTCTTCTTGAGCTCAAAAAAGAAACAAAAACACGTAGAAAGAGTTTATAGAGTCTTTAAAAAGAGTGATCAGTACAATCACTTAGTCAGTCATGTAGAGCCAAAAAACCCTATGAGACAATGTCCAAGTCACAGTTAAAGTCTATGAAGCTCAAAAGATCAGCTTGATGTCCTCATGGATCCTCTGCTTCCTGTAGAAGGCAAATCTTAGTAATAGGCCTGTCCAAATAGCTGGTCTTTGTCTTGATTTTCACCTGACGAACAAGTCCTCTTCTATCAGGGATGGTTTGTACAATCCTTCCTGTAAGCCATGAGTTGCGAGGTGCTGAGTCGTCAACTATAAGTACAATATCTCCAGGAAGAAAGTTGCGCTTGATCCTCGACCACTTCTGACGCTCCTGAAGAAGAGGCAAGTATTCCTTAATCCAACGTTTCCAAAACAAGTCAGTTATGTACTGAACTTGTTTCCATCTGCGACGAGCATAAATGTCCTCCTTTTGGAACTGTCCCGTTGGCAAAGATGGCTTGATTTTTAACAGCAAAAGATGGTTAGGAGTTAGTGGTTCCAAATCATTAGGATCAGTGGATGCGCTGGTAATGGGACGACTATTTATGATAGCTTCTGCTTCACAAAGAACTGTGTGAAGACTTTCCTCATCAAGGTTCTGCACCTTCAGGGTGGAATTCAGAACCTTCCTCACCGATCTTATCAACCTCTCCCAAACTCCTCCATGATGTGATCCTGTGGGGGGATTGAAAACCCACTTAATTCCTTTCTGAAGGAGGGTGTTGTTGATTTGAGCAAGATTCCAATCCTCCATTGCCTTTTGTAACTCACGCTCAGCGCCAACAAAGTTTGTCCCATTGTCTGAGCGTAATTCCAGTATTTGTCCACGTCTTGCTATAAAACGTCGAAGAGCATTAACAAAGGAATCGGTGTCCAACGACGATGCTACTTCGATGTGTATGGCTCTTATGGAAAGGCACATGAAGAGAACTCCATACCTTTTCACTACACTCCTTCCCCGCTTGACTTCGAAAGGTCCAAAGTAATCCACTCCAACACGAGTGAATGGAGGTTCATCTGGAGAAAC
>NC_048415.1:20069517-20071520 GCF_013103735.1 Etheostoma cragini
TGTCTGTCTCTCTCCCTCTCTGTCTGTCTCACCACCTGCTCCCACAGAGATGGCTGCCGCTCCACCCGCTCCCACATTGGTGGCCGACTCTACACTTCACCGCGAGCCTCCCATATGCCCTCCGGAGCCTTTTGCCGGAGAACTGGATAAGTGTCGGGGGTTCCTGCTTCAATGTGGATTTATTTTCCGGCAACGGCCACTGTCTTTTTCATCGGACACTACCAAGGTACATTTTGTCATGGGGTTACTCAGAGGCAGAGCGCTTGCTTGGGCTGAAGCTATGTGCTCTAGTCTTGGCACCTCTGAAATTTCTTTTAATGACTTTTCAGAAAGATTAAAGACTGTTTTTGACCACCCAGATTATGTGGGTTGTGCCTCGAAGCGTTTACTCAGACTCAGGCAGGGAGCAGACAGCGTAGCGGATTACTCCTTGGGATTTTGGACGCTGGCCGCTGATTCTGGGTGGAACGAGGAGGCACTTCGTTTTTTTTTTTATCAATGGCTTATCTGAAGTTATCAAGGATGAACTAGCTGTGCGGGACGAGCCCGACTCCCTTGATAAACTGGTTTCTTTAGCCATTAAACTGGATAACAGATTGCGGGAGAGGAGACGCGAGAGAGGCGGGCCGCCTCGCTCCACCAAACGGACGACAGCCCCAGACAGGCTTCGGAGACCGTCTTTCCCGTCACTTCCTGCTTCTACGCCGGACTACACCTTCAGAGAGCCAGCGGAGGAAGCTATGGAGCTTGGTCGAGCCAGACTGGCTCCTGCGGAGCGACGCCACCGTCTACAGGCAGGTGAGTGCCTGTATTGCGGGGATCCCTCTCACCATGTGGTCAACTGTCCGTCCCGGCCAAAAGACAAGGCTCGTCAGTAGAAGTAGGCACTCTGACGAGCCCGGTCGCTATCCCTAAACCTACTGCTCTCCGCCTGCAGGTTCCAGCCACCCTGCAGTTTGAGACCTTTTCCTTGCCTCTCTCGGTGCTCGTTGACTCTGGAGCAGAGGACAATTTTATAGACGGTAACCTTGTTACTCAGGCTGGGTTACCCTCTGAGCCGATTGCTACCCCGTTCCGCGTCACCGCCATTGACGGTCATACTATGGCCCGGATAACCCACCAGACCGTGCCTGTCACGGTTATCCTATCCGGTAACCACAGAGAGACAATTACATTCAGGATTATTTCAGCCTCTACTACCCCGCTTATTCTAGGATTCCCTTGGTTGACATTACACAATCCCCAAATCGATTGGCAACGCCAAGCCATCCTGAGCTGGAGCGACCACTGTCACTCTGCTTGTCTGGGCTCCGCTGTTCCTCCCGCTGAGTGTGTTTCCCCTTCGGTGGCGACTCCGTCTGACTTGTCCGCGGTCCCTCCCGAATACATGGACTTAGCTGAGGTTTTTAACAAAACAAAGGCATTGTCACTTCCACCCCATAGACCGTATGACTGTGCTATTGAGTTGCTCCCGGACGCTCCGTACCCTTCCGGCCGTCTGTACAGTTTGTCTCGGCCCGAGCGGGAGGCGATGGAGAGGTACATCGGGGAATCTCTTTCAGCCGGGACTATCCGTCCTTCTTCGTCACCGGTAGGGGCGGGATTCTTCTTTGTTGAGAAGAAGGACAAGAGTCTTCGCCCATGTATTGACTATCGGGGACTTAATAACATAACCATCAAGAATAAATATCACCTGCCGCTCATCAACTCGACCTTCGAACCCCTTCAACACGCCTCTTTGTTCACCAAGCTAGACCTTCGCAATGCTTACCATCTCGTACGGATCTGTGCTGGTGATGAGTGGAAACGGCAGTCAACACTCCGTTGGGCCACTACGAGTACTTGGTGATGCCGTTTGGCCTTACCAATGCCCCTGCTGTTTTTCAGGCACTTGTGAATGACGTGTTGAGGGATTTTTTAAACCCGTTCGTAGTGGTGTACCTTGATGACATTTTGATTTTCTCCTCCTCTCTGTCAGAGCATGTCTCCCATGTCCAACAGGT
>NC_048415.1:20071620-20104177 GCF_013103735.1 Etheostoma cragini
AACTCCCGTCAAGCCAGGTGGGCCCTGTTCTTTGGCAGATTTAACTTTTCCCTCACCTACCGTCCTGGCTCTAGGAACTTCAAACCTGATGCGCTGTCACGAGTGTTTGACTGCACCGAGGATTCGTCGGCGCCTGAGTCGGTGCTCCCATTCTCCTGTGTGGTGGCCGCAGTCAGTTGGGAGATCGAGTCGCTGGCCATGCTGCTCTTGCCACGGATCCTGGTCCTGGAGACGGCCATCCTGACAGACTCTTTGTCCCACAACCTGTGCGAGGTCAGGTACTTCAGTGGGTCCACACCTCGCGCTTTGCCTGCCACCCTGGGATACGTCGCACTCTGACCCTGTTACGGCGCCACTTCTGGTGGCCGTCAGCGGAGGCGGATGTCCGTTCCTACGTCGCAGCCTGTCCGGTCTGCGCTCGGGGTAAGGCCTCCCACCGTCAACCTGCTGGACTGCTGCAACCCCTCCTGGTCCCCAGCCGCCCGTGGTCCCACGTGGCATTGGACTTTGTCACAGGCCTGCCTCTGTCTGAAGGTGATGACACTATTCTCACTATTGTGGATAGATTCTCTAAATCTGTTCACTATGTGGCTTTACCTAAATTACCCACGGCCAGTGAAACGGCTGGCCTCTTAGTCCAGCATGTATTCCGTCCCCATGGGATACCTGTGGATATTGTGTCTGATCGGGGCCCACAGTTTATTTCACGTGTGTGGAAGGAATTCTGCTCCTCCCTAGGTGCCACCGTTAGCCTTTCCTCGGGATTCCACCCGCAGTCCAACGGTCAGACAGAGAGGGCTAACCAGGACTTGGAGGCCTCGCTCCGTTGTGTGGCCGCTCAAGACCCAACCACCTGGGCTTCTCACCTACCTTGGGTGGATCTATCCCTCGCTGATTTGGCCCAACATTTTCTCATCCGTGCATTACAGTAGCACAAAGCATCAAATACCTGTTAGACAACAATACTCAAGATTACATATCTGACTCACCACTGAGAAGCAGTTTGCATAAAATATAGACACTCCCCACCAAAAAATAATATAAAAAGTAAAGAAGAGATTTACAGTTATACAGGTCAGAGGGTAAACAAACTAAAAAACATCTTCGGTTCTACAGTATACTAGTACTGATACAATATTGACCAAACCTTGGCTGACACGCTTTTATCTCAGATGATATCAGATAATATTTCAGTAATTCTGGCTAATTAGACCTTAGCTCAGTTTGAATGTGGGCTGGAAATTTAATAAGAATGAATGAGGTTATGAGGAATGATGAGGCTGTCATTTGTCCAGTCCTAACAGGTGCAACAAAACTTACAGGACTAACAGGAGACTTAGGAAGATTCCAATCGGTCTATGCACATGCACACAGTCCTGGGAAGACGTCAAATCAGCCAAATTGAAAACACCTGTGTGGACATTCATGGCCTCTAACATTCATAAACTGTTGATCCATCAAGTGTTATAATGTTTTTCTGAGTAGATAATTAATCAGCATGGAGCAACAGGAAATCATGTATAGTCATGTATCATTAGAACATGATGTCATGTAGTAGCTCCACAGTAATTAAGCATGTTATTCATATTAGCCTCTCTGATTTTGTTACTACTAAATCAAAAATGTATTCTGTTGCATTGATAGTACATAACCATGTATCTTCATCTAAAAGGCATAGAGTTTTTAACAAGTAAGTAATTGTATCAGTATTAAATAAATCAGTAATAACCTTCAGTCTGATTCAAGACTCCTCGGCTTTGTGTCCGGGTCCTGCATGACCCTGGGGTTCTAAAGGGATGATATAGAGAGAGCAAATTTTGCGAGATTTGCTAAAATAGCAGACCGCAGAATGTAGTGATTGACTAATCAGTGACATATTCAATCAAGTCTTGCAAAGAGAATGTTTTATTCTGTTCTTAAATCAATAAATGATTTTGGTTGTGTTACAGAGTTGTCTATTCACATAGATACCATATTCAGGGAATTGTTTGAAAAGGCAAACAGCTAAAAGGTAATGGCAGTGAGCTTTAAAACGTCCATATTATTCTCATTTTAAGGTTCATGATTGTATTTTGAGGTACCAGAATAGGTTTACATAGTTTCACTTTCAGGAAACACCATATTTTTGTTGTACTGCACATTGCTGCAGATTCTGTTTTCACACTGTGTGTTTAGGTGTCTGTTTTAGCTACAGAGTGAGACATCTCACTTTTATATTATCTTTGTTGGGAGTCACACTGATTACTGACATATTATTTGTATTAGTAATAACCTTACAATATTACTGTTGCTGAATTGTAATGCGTTACACTATTTTCGCATTACTTTTGAGTTACTTTCAGCAAAATAACACCAGAAGTCTGACTTGGCAGCTGGCATGTAAAATTCACTACAGGATCAATAAGTCTGATCTTTATCCACTTTAATACATCATATATTATTCATAACATTTATATGTTGCATATGAATATGCAAAGTAAAGCTATAAAAATAGATACATAAAATGTACAATTGGAAAGTAGGAGAAAAAGAAAATACTTAAAAGTACTTTACAGTTGAATTGACGTATGACAAAATGGTTTTTTAAAGCACTTGAATAAGAAATGGATGTTGTTTAGTTTAAAACAGTCTAAAGGAAACGGTTTACATTAGTTACAGTACTTGATTTACAGCGGATATGTGAAAAGGTATACAGGCTTATTCGTTTAACAGTAATCTAGTTTTACTCAAAAACCGTCACCGTCTGCTTTTATTTTGAAGTAGCCTACACGGAAGTTGTATGTTGTGTACTCTTGCTAGCTTACTGAGATGAACGTTAGACTTTTTAAATAAATAAAAAAGAGATGAACGTGGGACTCTAGATGCAAAACATGTTCGTCAAGCTTTAAAAGTTGTTCACTTTGTAGTTTGTAAAACTGCAACATATTGAACAAATGGTCCCAGTAAAAGACACGATCGTCATTCGAAGCCATTCCACTACAGGCAGTCTTCTCCACGGCTGATAAAATGCAATGATACGTGTACCATTAACAGGCCTCACGGTTACCTTTGTAACGCGTTACTCCCAGCACTGCTTCTTTCCATAGCACACAGTGCACATGAGAAGACTTCAAGCTCCAGCCTTGTTTTTCAGTTCAGAGATCCCCAGGAGGATACCAGTGTTACATAATATTTCCTGGTTGGGGCTGGTTTGCAGGAGCACAGTGATTTTACAGAGGGCCTTTTGAAATACGCTAATCATGATTTTTCATGCACTTTTTGAATATTTGGACTTTACTGGTTGGCTGTTGTTGAGCTTTGTAGTTTTACTTCTGACAGATGTGGTCAGAAACTGGAGGCCACAGAGCTTTCCACCTGGACCCTGGTCTGTGCCTTTTCTTGGAAATGTCTTCACGGGAGTGGATTTCAAAACAATGGAAAAGGTGAGGTAACCCCTACCGCTTTATTTTACATTAAGCTACTCTTAAGAGGGTGACCAGACGTCCCCGGTGTTGGTGACCTGTCCCCAGCTGGATATGTCCCCGGAAATGTCCCCGGTTTTCACTGTGATTGTACAGACCCGAAATTGGAATGAAAGAAAGAAAACACTGACCAAAGGGAGCCGAAAGTGGCACGCCCAACACACGCAGTCTCAAGAGAGACCAGAGCCAGCGCTGCTCAGAGATGTTCCAGAAAGCCGTATTTTACGATGATAAAATCCCTGATTATTTACATGGAATCTGGTGGGTTTAGCGAACGCAATTTCGCGGACTTTTTATGTTTAATAAAAGGATCTCAATCTTAAACAGAAAGGTTGAACTTTTGAGAAATCATTTCCATAATGTTGTCAGACACTTAGAATATTAATCTGAGTCTGTCAGTAGCAAAACGAGCACTCTAATGAACGTAAATACAAACTGGACAATTATCCCATTAGCTTGTTTCTCTGCTGCCGACTGCAGCGATCTCGTTTAATACTTGGTCAATGTCAAAGGAAGATATTTCCTCAATAGTTTTTAATATATCCGATACTCAATGAGCTGTTGCAGAAACAAGCCTGACGCAATAAAGCAAAAGCTGTCAGATAAATGTAATGCAGTAAACATTACAACATTCCCCTCTGGGTTGTATGGAGTAGCAGCAGGGGTGAGTCTAGAATCAGACCTTTAGGGGGGCTCAGCCCCTAATGAGAATGTGGCCCATATAAAATGTTATCATGTTTACATTATGCATAAATATCTGCACACCCATTACTCTCTGGGAAATATCTCACAAACTCTTCACTTAACACATGCATCAGTACAACAAACCCGGCGGAACCAGCCAGCCGGGGTCCGTTTATGGCGAATGGTGCCACGGTAACCGACCGAAGGAGACGGTCATGTGACTCTAACGTGTGGATTGACTTCACCATCGCCATGGACATCGTAGCTGAGAAGTACACCGCCAAACCTAAGCGTCGTTGCCAGACAAATCTTGTTGAGTGACACACTGTCAAGTCAATCAGTATACAGTTAGCCTAAGTTATAGCCTATAGGTTTAAATGCATTTCAATTCATTCAATGCATGTTCCAGGCCCTTTATCCATTATACAAGTTGCTCTAAAAGTACTGACAGTATTAAAATAATACGATAAATTAAATTCTAGTACCTCATCGTCAGCTTATGTGACCTGTAGGCTACTGTTAGAAGAATGCATTGTAACTCCAACATTGATTGAACATTGGCGCCATCTACTGGAACATTTACACTAATTGCCTTTGGCCTTCTGTTTATTAATCTTCATCTTGATCCGTTTACATGTAATTTTATGTACATATGTACATCTGTATGCATGTATATACTTTATTATATAGTACCAGTGGTTAATTTGGCTTTTGTAGGGAGAGGGGGCCCTTCTTTACGGTGAATGGTCATCATTCAAAATCGCGCAGTAAAATGACCATGTGTTTTTACACCAAATTGGGTTCTTTGTTCATTAATGTGCAGGGTTGATTAGTTATTCAAACAAAGATAAATACTTTACAATTCACTTTATTATTATTTTTTTAACAGGTAAATAACGGATTGGACCCTTTGAAAATGTATGGAATTGAACAGATATTGAAAATATTCGTTGGCAAATATGTAAACATCTTTAAACAAGAACATTTCTGGTTTAAGAGAATCAGGGACAGTTTCTGATGCGGGGTCCACCCCTAGAATTTTTTTTTTAGCAATTAAACACTTCATTTCCTGCATTTTGGTGAATTTGTATGCATATGTTTCTATTATCCACACCACGCCCGTACCCTTGGGCAAAAAGTTGTGCTTTTATTAACTTATAATTGTTAAGGTCTTGAGATGACACAGACCAATTTTGAAGTCAATCTAATGAAATCCCTAGGAGGAGTTCTTCAAAGTATAGCACCTTGACGTTAAGGCCTACTTCCTAAACATCCTTCCTGTCCCAAACTTTGTGCACATTGAAAATGTAACTCATACCATTGGTGTTCTCTTTGGTTTGGAGGAGTCGTGATATTTTGAGAAAAATAAAGTTGTACTTGGCTATTGCAAGAATAAAGTCACTATATTTCAGAAAATAATCTTCCTGCACATAGCCTGCTGTGCAATACTTGATTGCTCTGCTGATACGGTAGATCTCAGACCTTCTGACAGACACAGAGCCCTGTTTGAATCTCTGGTCTCTGCGTTCCAAGGCCAGGTTGGAGATAAAATCTCCCCACCTAGTCCTGGGTCTTCCCCGAGGCCTCCTCCCAGCTGGACGTGCCTGGAACACCTCCCTAGGGAGGCGCCCAGGAGGCAACCTTATCAGACGCCCGAACCACCTCAACTGGTTAGAACCATGGCCTCAGATTTAGAGCTGCCGATCCTCATCCCAGCTGCTTCACACTCGGCTGCAGACTGATCCAGTGAGTTTTGAAGGTCACAGACCGATGATGCCATCAGGACCACATCATCTGCAAAAAGCAACGATGAGATCCCCGAGCCCACCGAACTGCCATTGCTCAGAAGGTGTGTGCCAATTACAGGGGTATTACACTTCTTAGCCTCCCTCGTAAAGTCTACTCCAAGGTGCTAGAAAGGAGGGTTTGGCCGATCGTCAAACCTCGGATTGGAGAGGAACAATGTAGATTCCGTCTTGGTCGTGGAACTACAGATCAGATCTTCACTCTCGCAAAGATCCTGGAGGGAGCCTTGGAGTATGCCCAACCAGTCTACATGTGTTTTGTGGATCTGGGGAAGGCGTATGAGCGGGTCCCCCGGAAGATACTGTGGGAGCTGCTGCGTGCGAGTATGGAGTGAGTGGGTCCCTTCTCAGGCCATCTAATCTCTGTATGACTAAAGCGAGAGGTGTGTTTGGGTTCTCGGCAGTAAGTTGAACTTGTTCCAGGTGAGGGTTGGCCTCCCCAGGGCTGTACTTTGTCACCAATCCTGTTTGTAATATTTATGGACAGAATATTGAGACATAGTTGGGGTGGGGAGGGGTTGCAGTTTGGTGGGCTGAGGATCTCATCGCTGCTTTTTGCAGATGATGTGGTCCTGATGGCATCATTGGCCTGTGACCTTCAACACTCACTGGATTGGTTTGCAGTCGAGTGTGAAGCGGCTGGGATGAGGATCTGCACCTCCAAGTCTGAGTCCATGGTTCTCAACAGGAAACCGATGGAGTGCCTTCTTTAGGTTGGGAATGAGTCCTTACCCCAAGTGAAGGAGTTTAAATACCTTGGGGTCTTGTTCCCGGATAAGGGGACCTTGGAGCAGGAGATTGGTTGAAGAATCGGAGCAGCAGGTGCAGTATTACATTCAGTTTATTGACAAAAAGAGAGCTGAACCAGAAGGCAAAGCTCTCGATCTACTGGTCAGTGTTAGTTCATACCTTCACCTATGGTCAAGCAGGCTGCGTCATGACAGAAAGAACCAGATCCAGGGTACAAGCGGCCAAAATGGGTTTCCTTAAGAAGGTGGCTGGTGTCTCCCTTAGAGATAGGGGGAGAAGCTCAGTCATCCGAGGGGAGCTGGGAGTAGAGCCGCTGCTCCTTTGCATCAAAAGGAGCCAGTTGAGGCGGTTCGGGCATCTGAAGGATGCCCACTGGGCACCTACCGAGGGAGGTGTTCAAGGCACGTCTAGCTGGAAGGAGGCCTCAGGGAACACCCAGGACTAGGTGGGGCGAATATATCTCCAACCTGGCCTGGGAACGCCTCGGGATTCCTCTGTCAGAGCTGTTTGATGTTGCTCGGGAAAGGGGATTTGGGGTTCCCTGCTGGAGCTGCTGCCCCCACGACCGGATACCGGATAAGTGGATGAAGATGGATGGATGGATGGAAGACATGTGTTTGTATTAGAAGTTTTCTGAAAAGTTGTGTTTAAATATGCAAATTATGCATTATCTAATGCTAACTTTTGGTGAATTTGGAAAAATTTAAAGGTTCAGATAGACAAAGGTTAGAAAAACAATCAGATAGATGTGTATTTTGGATGTCTTTTTTTTTAGTCTAAGAAAAGACATGATCCAGAAGCTAAATAGCCCTAAAATAAAAATTGAAAAATTATGGTTTTGACTGGGATGTCTCCCCTTAACACAGAAAAACTGCATCTACACAGGAACAGTGGGCACAAGATGAAACTATCCGTATTATATAAGCACGCATGTCCAACCTTTTGCAGTGGTTGCAGGGGGCTGTTAAACTTTAACTTTACAGTTATACCGGTAGTTATCTTTCCATGTTGTTAAAAGTGTTGTTGAAATTGTCTAGTGTTTTTAAGCATTTCACCTAAAAAAGCTTTTATTTCAATTCAATATGGTTCACATATAGAATGAATACAAAAGTTTTTGTGAAACATTCCCCCTTACGAACTTAATTTGTTTTGAAATGCAGCTTTCTCAGGAGTACGGTCCAGTGTTCAGCTTGAGGAGAGGCAGTGAAAGGATGGTGTTTATTTCAGGATACAAGATGGTCAAAGAGGCTCTTGTTAACCAGCTAGACAGCTTTGGTGATCGACCTATTGTCCCTCTCTTCCATGTTGTCTTCAAGGGGCTTGGTGAGTATATGTGAACAAATAAATGAGAAATAGAAGCCATAGAAATAGAATGAGAGTATAATGAACATTCCCATTCAAATCATAATAGATAGAGGGTCATGGCGGTGGATATGACATGTGCCTTTGATGTGGGATATCAGGGTTTAATTTCCACTGCAATATCAACCAATGTATCCCTGAGCAAGCCATTTAACCCATAGTTGCTCCAGAGGTGTGCGACCTCTGACATATATAGCACTTGTAAGTCGCTTGTCGGAGTGGCAGCCATTTATACATGCATTTCTAAATGTTAGCTAAACAGCAAGCAACAGCGATGGGGTCCCTACGCCTCCCAGCCACTCTGGAGACGGACAAGCTGGCTAGCTAAATTGTCTCGGAAGTTGACGCTCACTCTTGGCAAAGTAATCTAACTGTAGGTTCACACGGCCACCAACTTGAGTATCTAAAGTTACCAGAAGTCATTCATTTTCAATGGAAGCCGGCTTCTCTCAGCTGCAATAAGCGGCACATCTGTCAGCTTTGCATTTTGAGCGTGTTGAGCGTAAATCAGAAAGTTAAAAGTTTTCAACTTTATGGTAATGAGCTATGACACGCTTCAGCGGCAAGCAGAGGCTAACGGCAGCAACCAAACGGAATGTAGACAACCTTCACGCTTGTTGGTTCCAGAGAAACATACACTATAAACTTTCGTTCCTACCAAAACCTGAGGACAAGCTCATAATTGTTGTGGGTGGGTTACCTATTGTTTATGATTTAACATTGTTTGTGTTTAGGGACTAGCTAACGTTACCTGCCGGTCACATTGTCTCTAAACGGTCCGCTCACAGTGAAGTCTTGCACGGCTTACTAGGTTAGTCTGGCGGCTGCTTGCTCTGCCTGCATGCTGCTGCGGCTCAGCAGCTAAGGAGTGAGCTAACTGCTAACAGACACCGTTGCAACCAATTAACAATACAAATTCTGTCATTATATATATGTGTGCCACTTCGGAGTGGCCAAAGTGTCCTTCAGAGGGCGGCCAGCCAGAGCTTCTTTGCAGCTCAAGTCGGCGGTGGTGTGTACGCAACTAACAACAATCCCCTTTTTTTCACTCATCAACTGACTACGACAAACTATTCATTGTCCATTCCTTTTCTATGTTCAGAGCATGGTACAGAAAATGTATTTAGCTGTATTAAGCTCCATCCCAAAACTGAATATCTTTATGCTGTGTTAAAGGATTTAACAAAAAAACACAGCTTAGTCAGACAACTTACAGTACATGGGACAAAGTATATTGTCGATGCAGAATAGTGTTGATATTTCCAGGTCTACCTGGACCTCGTCCCAACCTGTAAGGATGCAATAAATGTAGCACACTACCAAATTAGAAGTGACAATAACTCCTTATTTTCAATGTATGTGCTCAGAAATTATTATTATTTTAAATTAATACTCTTAACACTACATGTTTGCTTTGTTAAAAAAGTTTTATTACATTTCCGCAGGCATAGCTTTAAGCAATGGTTACCTTTGGAAGAAGCAGAGGAAGTTTGCCAACACTCACCTGCGTTACTTTGGAGAGGGCCAGAGGTCACTGGAAAAATACATTGAACAAGAAAACAACTTCCTCTGTGAAGCCTTTAAAGAGGAACAAGGCAAGTATAGATACATCCTAATGTAATATCATTACTTGAATTGAATTTAACTTATGGCATTTCCAGGAAGACCATTCAACCCCCACTACATTATAACAAATGGAGTGGGTAACATCATCTCGTCTATGCTCTTCGGACATCGCTTTGAATACAGTGATCAAAGCTATCGGAGGTTTCTGGAGTTGGACAACGAGGCCATTTTGCTCGCTGGCTCTGCTCAGGCTCAGGTAATTCCTGATCTAACTCAACCACCATGTGGTGATCATACAACAAACTGTGCTGTTGGTATATAGCTGATCTGAGTTTGTCCCGTTGACAGCTGTATGATGCCTTCCCGGGCTTGCTGAAGTACCTGCCAGGACCTCACCAGACTGTACATTCCAACTACAAGGAGATCCTAATTTTCCTGCAAAAGCAAGTAGAGAAGCACCAGGAGGAGTGGAACCCAGATGACCCTCGTGATTATATTGATGCATACCTGTCAGAAATGAAGAAGGTAAGATATTTCCACATTTTCAGTAAAGCTCAACAGAATCCTTGCAAAGGATAGCTTTACAAGTGTTCACATTTGTCTTGGAACAATCGGCAAGTTCCCATATGATCACGTTTTTGGCATTGACTGCATAAAATAGGGACATAGTCTCTGTGACGTCACCCGGCTAAATGAAGCTTACAATCTACACTCGCCTCCTGTTGCGGCAGCTAACCTGTCTCAAAGTAGAATGTCGGAATGTCCTTTACATACTTTAAGCCTCAATATTCATTAAATGGTTCAAACAAATCCACCCTGTAAAGTAAAAATAGTTTATAAAAAACTATTTTTGTTTGCTGTAATCATTCCTCCTGTTTATACAAGCCATGGACATATTTATTTCTAATGCTATTCCAATGTAAATTGTCAAGGACGAAATCCACAATCCACATAACAATGTATGATGTCATTGATAGAAAAAAGAGGACCCCCATGCTGGCTTCAACGTTGAAACCCTGCTGATATGCATCCTCGACCTGATGGAGGCTGGTACAGAAACTTCTGCCACCACTCTACGCTGGGCCCTCGTATACATGATGCACTACCCAGAAATACAGGGTTAGTAATTTATTCATCCCAATGGGCACATGGGTATTCTCATGAAGATTATAGATGGTGTTGTGCTATTTCAAGTGCATAATGTATAATGACTCTGATTCCTAACTCAGAAAAAGTCCAGGCAGAGATAGACGGAGCAATCGGACAGTCTCGTCAGCCCACCCTAGCCGACAGACCCAACCTGCCTTACACTGACGCTGTCATCCATGAGATTCAAAGGATGGCAAATATAGTTCCCCTGGGGTTCCCCAAAATGGCCAGTAAAGACGCTACGCTTGGAGGATACTTAATACCCAAAGTAGGGACTATTTACCAGACTCACCCAGTTTTGACAAGCTGTAATAAATAAATAATTAATACACAGCTAATATCAACCCCTTATGCTTATTTCTAGGGCACAACTGTAAGTACAATCCTTGCATCTGTGCTGTTTGATAAGAATGAGTGGGCAACCCCAGATGTCTTCAATCCGGAGCATTTCTTGGATTCAGAGGGCCGGTTCCGCAGAAGAGACGCCTTCTTACCATTTTCAGCAGGTTTGCTCGATACTCCTCCTCTTTCAGTGATACAGTTTAGCCGACAGGTATTACTGCCAACATGCAGTAGTTGATGAGAGTATAGACGTAGACTGGTAACCTAAAGCTGCTGTCAACTGTTTCCCCACAGGTAAACGTGTGTGTTTAGGGGAGCACCTGGCCAGAATGGAGCTGTTTCTTATCTTTACATCTCTCCTCCAACACTTCACCTTCTCCCCTGTTCTTGGAGTAATGCCCAGCTTGGAAGGTGTAATGGGCTTCACCCATTCCCCTGAGGAGTTCAGGGTACTAGCTATCCCTCGCTGATTTTGCCCCACATTTTCTCATCCCTGCATTTCAGTAGCATAAAGCATCAAATACCTGTTAGACAACAATACTCAAGATTACATATCTGACTCACCACTGAAAAGTAGTTTGCATAAAATATAGACACTCCCCACCAAAAAACAAATATATAAAAAATAAAGAAGAAATTCACAGTTATCCAGGTCAGAGGGTAAACAAACCAAAAAACATCTTCTGTTCTACAGTATACTAGTACTGATACAATATTGGCCAAACCTTGGCTGACCAGCTTTTATCTCAGATTATCTGAGCTTCACATAAATAAAGCATGTTATTAATATTAGCCTCTTTGATTCTGTTGCATAGATAGTACGTAACCATGTATCGTCATCTAAAGGCATAGATTTTTAACAAGTAAGTATTTTTAAAATCAGTATTAACCTTCAGTCTGATTCAAGACTCCTTGGCTTAGTGTCGGGGTCCTGCATGACCCTGGGCTTCTAAAGGGATAATATAGATTGAGCAAATTTTGTAAAATCTGCTAAAATAGCAGACCGCAGAATGTAGTGATTGACCAATCAGTCATGAATCAATCAAGTCTTGCAAAGAGAATGTATTATTCTGTTTTTAAGATTAAGATTTAAAGTGTTGCATAGTTGTCCATTCACATAGATACCATATTCAGGGTATCATTTGAAAAGGCAAACAAGGCTAAAAGGTAATGGCAGTGAGCTTTAAAGCGCCCACATTATTCTAATTTTAAGATTTTTTTTTTTACATTTTCAGAAACACCTTTTTTTTGTACTGCACATTGCTGCAGATTCTGTTTTCACGCTGTGTGTTTAGGTGTCTGTTTTAGCTACAGAGTGAGACATCTCACTTCTATACTATCTTTGTTGGTAGTTGCACAAGCACAGTAGCTAGGTTAGATCACATCAGTTACATAACTCTTTCTCCAACTGTCATGGGCTATTTTACTTTCAGCTTAAACACTCCCAAGAAACTCCAGGACACAGCTGCTTCAGTTCCATGAAGTTTACTGGGAATTTTTTGAAAGTGCACTACAATACAATGAAATGTCTATATTATAAATCAAACCCAAATGCACAGTATCAGTGTAAATAGCACTGCTTAGCTTACATAGCAGTGTAGCCTACTGTATATGTTCAACACAATCAAGCTAGTATAAACATAGACAGTTAAGGCATGGACCTAAAGATCCCGTTGCTCTGAGACCAATGAAGGCTATTAGAAGCCTTTTTCCGGTGATGGCTGAGCGTTACTGCGCAGCCTCCAACTGAGCTTGACGACGTAGGTGTGACGTGAGCAACTTGTCTGAAAGTTGTAAGTCTTCTGGTAGCTGTGCCAAGAGAAATCTCAATCATTCCCAATCTTGCAGAGACGGAGAGCGTAGTTATATGTTAGAAGGTAACACAGGCACAGGCTAATTACTGCTAACTAAAATGCTAGTTGACATTAGTAAATAAACCTAAACAGCTAATGTAAGTCCAAACTGTTTGTGAGCTTACCCTATACTGTACAGTAATTCATCTACTGTGCGACAGTAAGTTGAGTGGTTATAACACAATCGTTAGCCTATTTTTACAAAAACGTCTGCTATGTAGCCATAGCCTGAGGTACAAGGTAATGGAGCCTTTCATACATTGTTGTCTTTCTTTAGAAATAAACAATTGACAAATAGTCTTTAATCGCTTTAAATGTAAAGTTATTTGCTGTTAAAGTTTTATTTTTTAGGGGTACAGTATGTATTTTTATTGAAAAGTTTGAAATTTGTGCGATTTTTGCCATTTCCACATGTTGTACTCTAACAATCTCCTAGAGATTTCATCCGATCAACTTCAAATTTGGTCGGTCCCATCTTAAGACAGTAGAGATGAAAAGTTATAAAAAGATTTTTTTTTCGTCATATGGCCTGGCTGGGGCTGGGTGGCCATTTTGTGCGTCCGCCATCGAAACAGGAAGTGGGTGTAACTTGAGTGTACATTGTCCAATTGACTCAAAACATTTTAGGATTCATAAGTGTCCAAAGGCCGATATTCACTTCAAATCATTGCGCCACGTAGTGGCAATAGAAAGTAGGACTAAACGTCAAGGTGCTATACTTTAAAGAACTCCTCCTAGGGATTTCATTAGATTGACTTCAAAATTGGTCTGTGTCATCTCAAGACCTTAACAATTATAAGTTAATAAAAGCCCAACTTTTTGCCCAAGGGTACGGGCGTGGTGTGGCGGCCATTTTAAGCATTTATCAATAAACAAAGAAGTTGTTGTAACTTGTGGGTTGTTGTACATTGTTCAATTTGGCCGAACTTTGTCACAATTGACAAGGGTCCAGGCCTGAAGACATTTATAGGCAGAAATGAACTTTTGGTCATAGCAGTATCAATGAACTCAGCAGAGACTTGGGTCCAGAAACAGTCCATTTCCAAACTTCTGCAATGTTTCCAACGCAAAAACTATGAGAGTGAGTGATGCACAGCTGGATACAAGGTAAGTGTGCTGTCAGAAGTTCTGCACTGTGGTGTCAGGTTACAGCTAAGGACATAACAATGGCATATAATTTTTTGTGTGGAAAAAACACATTTTGGAATATTGGAATTGTAGGAGTTTGATCAATTAGTTGACTTCACCGGAAAACAGTAAATAAACAAAAGTATAGATTAACATGTTATCACCTACTTCAAGATAGCAACTTGCTTTTAATATTGTTAATATTTTATCTTATTAGGTAACTTCCATATTCACAATTTTCCAAATCAACCCCATGTTTAAAACTATTCTAAATTGAAATTGATACTTACTTTGAGTCTCTTAAATTGGTAAAAAATAAGAAAGGTATGTTAATAACTTATATCTACTCAAAATTATTTCATTAGGAACACCTGCTGTCATTGCCTTTAACGAAGTTTGCAAGTCACATTTCACATTGTCATGCATATTTATTTACGTAAAATCTTCAATTTTATGTTTAAAAAACTGAGATGACTGACTGTAAATTGAAATTATTACAATTATTTTTCTTAACCAACTTAAAAAATTTAAGTTTAAATTGTTCAAACACTTTATGAAATGTGAAACAACTGGCAGTTACTAATATCTGGAGGTGAAATTGTAAATATAACTGGAAATTCTGAAATGTAAACACACTTGACACACATAACTGTCCATTTCTTGTTTTAGAACAATTTAAAAACGTCATATGATGCAGTACTGTGTTCCAATCCTAGAATAGAATGAAAGTAGAACATTAAACATTTGCCGCGGCCCATTGATTAGGTTGTGAGAAAATGGCATTTGTTAGTTGTTATAGTAACAACAAGTTATAGGGGCCGTAAAGTTTGTCATGCTCACAAGATTAAGAACTATGTTGAACCTACTGTACCATTATAAATTCAATTCACTACAATTCTTAGCCGT
Organism: Etheostoma cragini; assembly: GCF_013103735.1. NCBI lineage: Eukaryota > Metazoa > Chordata > Actinopteri > Perciformes > Percidae > Etheostoma > Etheostoma cragini. The sequence continues at coordinate 20,086,627 of NC_048415.1, forward strand.
CTAAGCAGTTAGTTTGGAACGCATCCAGACAACCAACGGACCCGATATTTTAAGCACAACACTCCTTTGGTCCAATTTGAGTGTGGTCTGCGACTCTTTATAGGAAATGAATGACTTCCGGTCATTTTGCAGCTGTATCAGGCCTTTTTTTGCCATAAAAAAGTGCCATATAAATAAATGTTGATTGATTGATTGATTGATTGATTGATTGTATTGGAGCTAATTTCAAGTGCCAGTGTGAAGGTGGCTTAAGCTGTTGCCCGAAGGCACGCCTGCCTATGTCTTCTTCAACAACTCCAAACGTTTGAAGACATCTTTTAGGGAGGAGGTCAAGGGGCCATGTTGGCTCTGGACCTCAGCCAACCTTGAGACTTCATAGACACCTTTCCTATAGAGGATAAAAGAATGGTGTTTATAATGTTAACTAAGCCAATTAATATATATGAGAAGTAAAAACTAACTTGGCGTATGCTTGGCTGCTAAGCATTACAGCCCAGTAGGCCTACTAGTGAACTATTGCAATCTGGTTCTATGTTGTCTGGATTCGTCCTGGCTTGTAGGGTGACTTTATTCAACCCTGTCTCACGGCCATTTGTGAAAGGTTATTTTGATTTATTGATTCGTCAACAGTAACGTGATTTTCTAGGGTAAGTACAATGGGGAAAGGAACCATCACACTCGGGATGCGAACCCCAGTCTCTGGAGTGAAAGTCCTGTGTTGTTTGAGACATCCCTCACCCCAACCAACCTCCTTACCCAAAATTTCAGCTTTTCAATAGTACTCAATACTGTAATTGTGCTTTTATCACAAAGGGTGCTTTCCATTGAAATACATTAATATTCGTGCTAACCACCATGAACAAAACGAGAAAATCAATAGATCAATAGATTTAATAATGTCACCATTTCCCAAACTGCCATGAGACTGGGCTGCTTTATTGCATGCTGCAATAGTAGGCTAGGGCTGCACAATTAATCGAATTTTAATCACGATCACGATTTTGGCTTCCCACGATCAAATTTGCGCGATCAAGGGATTTTTTTAATGTGTCATTTCATAGAACGCTCCGAGTTTTTTTTTGCAAAGCCAATCTACCGCTCAGTAAACCACTGTCTGATCATGAGCCAGTCAGAGTTGTTCCCTGCACTGTGCAACTTAGTTTCTAGATGTAGACAGTCAGAGGACAGAGAAACGTGAGGAAAATTCAACAGATAGCAGTCGGTCATACATCGGTCGAAGGTTTACCAGTTTACTAGGACGCACCTGTACACCTAATGTCCTAGCATCTGCAGCAATGTTTTGATATGGTTTAATTTAAAAAAGGAGCGTTCTATAAAATGACGCATTTAAAAAAAATCGCTCGATCACACAAATTTGATCGTGGGAAGTCAAAATCGTGATCGCGATTAAAATTCGATTAACTGTGCAGCGCTAGCTCACAGGGCTCATTTTTCCTTTGAGACGCACCGGTGCACCTAATGTCCTTGCATCCGCTGCAATGTTGTCATATGGACATGGTTTCATTTTGCGTTACATGACCTATTTCTTCTGTAAAGCCGTAGCCTACCTGTTACTTTCCGCGCCCGGCCACAAAGCGCCGGTCCATACTTTTGACATTTGTCTACAGTTTTATTTGCTATTGCCCACAGCTGTATATATTGTTTAGCATGAGAGGCAGACCTGTATTTGTACCAGTGTATCAGCGTTTTAGTAACCCTGCTATCGCGGCGGCCACGGCGAAAAACACAGAAGAAGTTATTCATGCAACTAACTTCAGTTCCTACAGTATAGCGTGAGACGGAGCTCTGCTGGACCTGGGCCAGAGATGTGACCCATGGCCAGAATACCATATTTCATAAAAATGCGGCGCAGTGACGATACAGACATTTCATACAGACGACGTGTGTTTACCTGCTGACTCTTGACACAATCTATTCCCAAAGTCCAAGGTTACTGAAAGACAGGTTTTGGACATCAGTGTTATCATATTACTAACTGAGATTGATGTTGCTCAATACGTACACAGATCTTGTTGTCCAAAGTAAAGGTAGGAGTGTCTTTATCTGGTTATGTAAGTGTGAGTTGTTAGATAAGTTGTCGGTAGTGTAGTGAAAGGTCTTCAAAATATCTAAGATTAACTTCCTTTAACAATGTGGCTTTATAATGTTTTGCTGGGTTTTGATCCGAAAGTGCTTTTCCTGTTTATTTTTATTTCTATCCTGATAGCAGACTTCCTAAAGTTCAGGAATCCTCCAAATTATCCTCCAGGACCTCTGCCTCTTCCTCTTGTGGGAAATTTCTTCAGTGTAGATATGACACATCCACACATTTATTTTACTAAGGTAAGGTATAATAAAATCCTTTTTTCGTGTTAGTGTGATTTAGTTCTGACACATTTTAATACATTAAAACTATTATGTGTATTATGTAAATGTTAAATCATTTAATATAACAATAATAACATGGACAACTTTGCCAATATACTAAACATATTTTAGAAATTAAAATTATTTTAATAGTTCACATTGTAAATGTACTTTACATTGTTTACATTCTTCAGGAAATGTGCAGTTGTGTTTAATCTACCCATTTCTATGTACTATAGAAATCTATGGCAGATACTGACATCTAGTGGTTAAAGTGTATATATAATTGTAAATTCGGATTTTAGTAACCTGGTTGCCCATTTGTTTCTCATTGCACATTTGTAGATTTTGTTTTTGAACAATTAAAAAATGCACATGATGCAGACAGTGGTGTGTTGTGATTCATTAATGTTTGTTTCCAAATGTGTCGTCCACAGCTGGCTGACATCTATGGGAAGGTGTTCAGTGTCCGCCTTGGAAGTGAGAAGATGGTGTTTGTGTCTGGCTACAAGATGGTGAAGGAAGCCATAGTGACACAAGCTGAGAATTTTGTGGATCGACCATACAGTGCAATTGCTGACAGGTTATGCTCAGGAGACTCAGGTGTACAAATCTCTCCCTTTCTCTTGTCTCATGCTCTGCAGGAATTAGTTCCTGTGAGTCATTGACTTTATTTCGTCTGCATGTTTGTGTCTAGGTGGTCTGTTCGCAAGCAATGGTGAAATATGGAAGAGACAGCGACGCTTTGGCTTATCTACCTTCCGTAACTTTGGCCTGGGCAATGGTTTCCATGGAGCAGAGTATCTGTGAGGAGATCCGACATCTGCAGGAGGAGATAGAGAAGGAGAGAGGTTTGCATAATAAGCTCATAATAAGCATCTCTTCAGCAGTAAAGCATTTTCTTGACTGTGGTGTCCTCTCGTCCAGGTGAACCTTTCAACCCAGCAGGCTTCTTTAACAATGCTGTGTCCAACATTCTTTGCCAGCTGGTGTTCGGGAAACGGTTTGACTACAACGACCAAAACTTTCAGACCATGATGAAGTATATGTCTGACTCTGTTTGGCTGGAGGGCTCTGTATGGGGTACGGTAAGTCAGTAGTATCCATTTAGTTCAATCATGATTATTGGCGAGGCTCTTGCCTGTGGTCCAAGTTCATTACAAAATGTAAAAGGTGATGAAATTTGACATTCTGTTTTCTTCTGGGCAGCTGTATGAGTCATTCCCTGGAGTGATGAAGCACTTACCAGGTCCTCACAATAAAATATTCAGCTACAACTACGCCATCCTAGACTTCATCAGTCAAGAGATAAAGAGTCATAAGAAGGACCTGGACCACAGCAATCCCAGGGACTACATTGATGCTTTCATCATTGAAATGGAGAATGTACGGTAGCAGTTGCACTGCACAACACTGTTTAGCCCTTCCTACCAATCTACCAGCCAATCAATTCTGTATCTTCTCTGCTTTTCTGAATAGCACAAAGAGACCGGTCTGGGCTTCACTGAGACCAATCTGGCTTTTTGCACTCTGGATCTATTTGTGGCTGGATCAGAGACAACCTTCACTACTTTGCTGTGGGCTTTGGTTTTCCTCATCAAAAACCCTGATATTCAGAGTAGGTGACATGTTCGCCCATAGAGACAAAACAACTCTTGGTTCTCTAATGACTATGTATCGCGTGAAGGTCCACCTAGCAAACAACAGAACAATGCCTAAAAGCTGTGTTTGGTGGGATCATAGACTGTATATTATTATTAATATTAACAGTCTATGGGTACCAACATGGTAAAGACCCCATAACTTAAAAGCTGCTGGACCGGAAAGACGGAGCCTTTGAAAACAAGATTGGATACAGACATGAGGAATCAATGGAAATGGGAAGAATACAGAATCTTGACAACAAGATAATGTTTTGCGTTACATGTGTAACGCACATTTCGTTACCAAGTCAAATATCCACGTCAGTTTAAGCCTAACTATTTATCTGTTATTTAGGCCAAAGCATTTGGACAGTATCCAACTTGTGTTATAGTGGAATGTGGATTAGTTCAAAAGTTTCCACGCGTTTTAGCTTGCTAACACACAACTAACAGGTTTTGTGAGCATTTTGCAATAAAGGCTCAATTTTATAAAGGAACAGACGAGTACAAGGACAGCTGTGGCAACCACCGACGTTTAGTAGCTTTGTTAATACTATGCGCAGGGAGGAAATGTTCCAAACATGGACAGTAGGCCTACATCGCTTCACTACCACTTGTTCCAGTAAGGCTGTGCCAATGTGTCTGGACACTTTATTTAACTTCAGCAGAATTTAACAAGCTAGTGAACACAAACAGTATAATTCGGCTTAAGATGTCATTCACATTAACTTTTTCACAGCCTGTTGCTACAAGTTTTATTCCTTTAAATCGCTTGTTTTTCTAGACAAAGTCCAGGCAGAGATAGACAGAGTGATCGGACAGACCCGACTTCCAAGAATGGCAGACAGACCTAACCTGCCTTACACCGACGCTGTCATCCACGAGATACAGAGGATGGGAAACATTGTTCCCCTCAATGCACTTAGAATGGCTGCCAAGGACACAACACTGGGTGGTTACGTCATACCCAAGGTGCATTTAGTACACATTCAATTTAAGTATAAAGAGGATTATCTCTGTAATATGAGTGTCATTTCAGAATTAATTGACGTTTACCTATTGATCTTTTTGTTTTTTAGGGTACGTCCTTGATGCCCAACCTGACCTCTGTGCTGTTTGACAAGACTGAATGGGAGACGCCAGACACCTTTAATCCTGGACACTTCCTGAATGCTGAGGGAAAATTTGTGAAAAGAGATGCTTTCCTGCCTTTCTCTGCAGGTAAACCACATTCACCTTAATCTTTCGCCTAACCTGAACGAGAATATATGTTTTACTTTCAGCTGTTACACCAAATGTGTGTTTGTGGACTCTTTAGGGAAACGTGTGTGTCTTGGAGAAGGCCTCGCCAAAATGGAGCTGTTCCTGTTTTTGGTCGGTTTACTACAGAAGTTCTCTTTCTCCGTTCCTGATGGAGTAGAGTTAAGTACAGAAGGCGTTGTTGGAATAACACGTGTACCATACCCATTTAATGTTTATGCCAAGGATCGCTGAGCTATAGCATATCTCACTGAATCATTTTTCATCTACACAATTTGTAACAAACACAGAATGTAAAAATAATGTCTGGAGCTTCCAAGTCTAAAAAGTCAAGCTAATGCAAAATTTCCTCAAAGCTGCATTTTATTTAAATTCCAGCAGGGGGGGAATAAGCTGGTATCTATAGAGAAGTCTTTTTCAATAAAGCATGATATCTATTTTGTAAATTATAGTCACATATATATTTTAAAAAGACGATAACGCAGGTCATGTGTAGGGCCGATCTGAAGTACTCCAGTCCGGTCTTGGACTTGAGTCCAAACTCAAGACCGTTTGTCTATGGTCTTGGACTCGCTGGTATTTGGTATTCGGTCTTGGCCACTGGTTTCGCCAAATATGGCTTTTGGTCTTGACCGAGTCCATGTGTCCTTATTAAGTTTATGTCTTTTTTTACCCTACATCTGGAGTAAAGCTCTATTGTCATTTAGTTGCTCAAAGGCTCAGCAGTACTACCTATTGTAGCAGTATCAGTTCTAACACTGCTATTATGAGCTATCACCATGTCATTACGTTTTCTTTAGATTAGATTGTATGATATCAAGGGGACTGGCTATACTCACAAATCCTGGGTGTAGTGACACTGTTTTTGCTTTTATATCGACAAGTAGCCCCAAATTATTATTTTGATAATTTTATGCATGAGACTTTTTTTTCTGTCTTGGACTCAGTCTTGACTTAGTCTTGACTAGTCCTGGTCTTGGACTCGACAAAGGTGGTCTTGACTACAGCCCTGGCGTAGGGTAAATGCCACATGTTAATCATAATAGAGGTTTAGCAAGGCGTATCCATGGCACTTTGTACATAAAAGAGCCAAACTTGCTTTTGTGTGCTGTTTTATTGCTGCGTTTATTTACTTCTTAAAAAAGCGTCTTGTTCAGTGTTCAGTAGCACCTTTCCAACCGAGCCTAACTAGCTAGTGCTAGCATCAGCTTCTTACTTAAGGGAACATTTGCCATTTTTTTGTTTAACTAGCTATATGTGCAGATGAACTGCACCAGTACTTGGAGGTCCGCATTTATCAATAAAAGTCTACTAAAACACTTCAGAAGGGTTGAAAATCTGCAATTTTCCCTCTTTTCCCTCTCTTTCCCTCGCTGTGTCATACTTAAAAGTTCCAACCTTTCATTCAACAAAAGTCATGTCCGGTTTCGAAAAAAAATAAGACAGTTTTGGTCAAATTGACAAACATCACTGCTGCTACATTCATTATTTTTATGGTCTATTGTAACAGAACTCTTAAGGAGAAAAAGCTGTCATTATTTTTCATGAACCTTTCACTGTTGTTTGATTGTCTCATGTAGGCCTACGGTTTAATGTAGTGTAAGTTGTTTTTATATATTTTTTTAAATCTTGCAATAATGACACTTGTTTGTCCAGTTTCTTTTTGACTTTGATTTTATAAACCACCTTTTTTTTTAATTACAATTAAGCTGTTTGTTAAAAGTCCTTTAAGCAGCACCTGAGCACACCTTAGGAAAAGGACAAATTACTAACTACAACCAATATTTAGAAAACATTTATTTTTAATAAATTGATGATAAATATTAACGTAATCCAAAATTATAAAATCACAAAAATGTTTTAGCAATCTATGATTGTTTAATTGCTAACGTTATCTCAAAACTCCATTCAAGCGATGGCCTTTGTTGTGTTTGATTGCTAGCTTGTAGCTAAGCTAGCAGTCAATTCAAAAACGTTTTAGCCATCTATGATTGTTTGATTGTTAGCCTTTGTTGTGTTTAATTGCTACCTTGTAGCCAGCCGTGAACAAACTTTACTGACATTACTGAAGTCTCTTGTTAGCATCTTTGGCTATGTGTCCCAAAGTGACGCACATCTGACTGCACTAACAGACCACGAGGGAGCTAATGTTGGAAGCCAAGCTAGCAGCACCTGGGCAGTCGACGAGGGAACATCAACAACATCAACTCAGTGTTGCCAGCCACTTTTCCTGGTAGACATTTTGGAGATAAAGATTTTTCTCTTTTCAGCCCCAGTGGTTTGCAAAATGGTGGTGGATACACTATGACAACTATAATAATGATTGCACTTGGGGAGATAGACACCGGGGAGGGCTTATGATTTTTTACCAGAGCCTCAGAGCCAAAGACCATAGAAATGCCATTGCTCCTTATAGTGAAATGTTTGTTTACCGATATATGGGACTAATAAACCACACAGAATGCCATCTCTGCCTGGACAATGAACGTTTTTATCTCTGCTTAAGATTTACTCCTTCGGTGCCTCAGTGGCTGTTGGACATTGAGTTTTTAGTTTGTTTTGTTCAATGTTAAGGTGAGTTTGCCACTACAGCCTCTGCTAAATTTTGTCTGCACAAGAAATTAGCTATTCATGAAGATGTCATCAGTACTCTTGTCAGGTTAGAAGAAACGGCAATAATTACTCTCCTCTCCGATTGTAACTGTCTGAGGGACAGTGCTACTGAGATTACATGTTAGTCCATATTTTTGATAATTCCATTAGTGTGTAAATTCTTACGGTAATTAAAAACCTTAAAAATGTAATACATAAGTTTAAAAAGGGATGTTTGATCTAAAATTGTACTAAAATTATTTTACATTAAGAATATCTTTTGTTTACTATTTGTTCTTTATAACAAATGCTATTTTTTATGTTGAGGTCAAAGGTCAAATGACCAGAGGTTAGCGAAGGCCACACCTGTTGCATTGTGGGTTAAAAAGTATACAGAGAGCGCCAACGTGGCAGCAGAGGAAAAATGTATGGACTCATACTAAGATTTTGCATGGTCCAAGACGTGCATACGGTAATTGTGCTTTTGTATTTCAGCCTTGTTATATTTGTTGTAATTTCTTTGCATTTAATGCACTTTCTGTACTGTTGTGACGCTAACATTGTGGGGCCCGTCTAGTTAGGGAAACTAGTAAATTTTACAGACTGTAAAATGACTGAAAAAAGTATATTTGACTCATTGCATTTTATGTGTTTATTTTCTTTGTAGTTTTCACAGTGTCTTACAGTGGAAATGTGGAAAGGACATATGTATGATGCGTGGCCGTATTTAATTGGACCAGTGTAATTACACCAATATTGCCGCCAAAGACCAGCAAACAGCAAGGAATGTGTTGGGGCCTCTTTTATAAAACCCATTACGCAAGAAAAAGTTGGGTGAAGCACAATGAAATATGCAGTTGCAAAATGTCTTGCACTTTGACCATGCGTGTGATGGTGCATAACACTCCCAAGGCTTTGTAGACTGCATTTTAGTGACCTCTGATGGTAACACGATATACAGTATCCCATGGATAAAGGCTTCATCACTGTGTGTCTGACATGGTGCACTGCAGCACAGGTGACCCTCAGGGTACGGTGCTCTCCCCCTTCCTTTTCACCCTCTATACCTCAGACTTTACGCACAGCACCACCCACGGCCACATCCAGAAGTTCTTAGATAACACAGCCGTTGTTGGATATGTGTCTTAGGGGAACGATCTGGAATACAGGTTGATTATCAAGGACTTTGTCAGCTGGTGTTAGCTCAACCAGCTTCAGCTTTACACCAGCAAGACGAAGGAGATGATCGTCGATTTCAGGAGGAAAACATCCCATTTCTTTGCTAAAGCATATATCTGAAGCTGTTAGGCTGGGGGTCTCTGTATGGGGTATGGTAAGTCAGTAACATCCATTTAGTTCAATCATGTTCAGAGACACAGCATTCTGGTGGGATTATTGGAGAGGCCCATGCCTGTGGTCTAAGTTCAGCACAAAATGTAAAAGGTGATGAAATGTGACATTCTGTTTTCTTCTGAGCAGTTGTATGAGTCATTCCCTGGAGTGATGAAGCACTTGCCAGGTCCTCACAATAAAATATTCAGCTACAACTACACCATCCTAGACTTCATCAGTCAGGAGATAAAGAGTCATAAGAAGGACCTGGACCACAGCAATCCCAGGGACTACATTGACGCTTTCATCATTAAAATGGAGAATGTACGGTAATAGTTTCACTGCACACCATTGTTTAGATCTTCCTGTCAATCTACCAGCCATTCAATACCGTATCTTCTCTGCATTTATAAATAGCACAAAGAGACCGGTCTGGGCTTCACTGAGACCAATCTGGCTTTGTGCACTCTGGATCTATTTGTGGCTGGATCAGAGACAACTTTCACTACTTTCTGTGGGCATTGGTTTTCCTCATCAGAAACCCTGATATTCAGAGTAGGTGAAATGTTCGACCATTGGCCCATTTTAAGTCCCACCCCCACTGAAGTGGAAAACAACTCTTTGCTCTCTAATTACTTTGTATCACGTGAAGGTCCAGCTAGCAAACAACAGAAAAATGCCTAAAAGCTGAGGTCATAGAATGTATATTATTATTAAAATTAACAGTCTATGGGTGGGATGCACTACCAACATGGTAAAAACACCATAACTTACAAGCTGCTGGATGGGAAAAACTGAGCCTTTCAAAAACAAGAGTGGATACAGACATGATAAATTAGTGAAAATGGGCAGAATACAGAATCCTGACCATAGCTAAATCATTTGTGTTTCCATAAAAATGTTGTTGAAATGGCCACCACAAGAGCGGAGTGTGATCTGTAAGATGAGAAAGCAAACCAGAAAGGAAGGCATCAATATATTGTTGGGGACGGTTATGCCTGTTTTCCCCCAATCATTTTGCAGGATCAGAAAAGTGAATTACTGGCAAAGTGGCGGTACCGGTGTATGTCAGTATGCTTACATTTCACAATGACAGCGTGCTTATCATCATCTTAGTTTAGCATGTAAGCATGTCATATTAAAGGCTCAATTATATAAAGGAACAGACGTGTACAAGGACAGCTGTGGCAAACACGGACATAATCTATGCACATGGAGGACATGTTCCACACGTGGTCAGTACATAACTTCACTAGCACTTGTAGCAGCGAGGCTGCGCCAATGTTTCTAGACACTTTATTTTCTTCGAGTTCAACTTCAGCAGAATTTAACACGCCAGTGAACACAAACAATATAATTTTGGCTGGTAATAAAATTCACATGATTTATTTTTCAGTCTGTTGCTACAAGCTTTATTCCTTTAAATGCCTTGTTTTTCTAGACATAGTCAAGGCAGAGATAGATAGAGTGATCGGACAGACCCGACTTCCAAGAATGGCACAGACCTAACATGCCTGACACCGACGCCTGACACCAGACACCTTTAATCCTGGACACTTCCTGAATGCTGAGGGAAAATTTGCCTCGCCAAATGGAGCTGTTCCTGTTTTTGGTCGGTTTACTACAGAAGTTCTCTTTCTCCGTTCCTGATGGAGTAGAGATAAGTACAGAAGGAGTTATTGGAGTAACACTTGTACCACACTCCTTCAATGTTTATGCCAAGGATCGCTGAATTATACCATATCTCACTGAATCATTATCATCTACACAATGTGTAACAAACACAGAATGTAAAAATAATGGATGGAGCTTCCAACTCTAAAAAGTCAAGCTAATGCAGAATTTCCTTAAAGCGGCATTCTATTTAAGTTCCAGTAGGGGGTTGGGGGGGTGGTGCTGCTTGTATAGAGTATAGAGAATTCTTTGTCAACACAACAAGTTGGGCGTTTCCTCCTGTGCGTCCTCCCTTTCGGGACAATGTGTCTGACTCCAAATGACGCCTATAAATCCCTATGTATTCATTAAATTGGAATTACATTGATCATTCCCAGCTCTGGCTTCCAACACACCATTAGCTGTGTGATCCCTAAAAGCTCCACACAACTGTCACATCCGGTTTGGAAAAGACAAGATGGCTATGGCCAAATTGCCAAACGTCACTGCTGCTACATCCATTCTTTGTACGGTCTATTGTAACAGAACGCTTTAGGAGAGAAAGCTGTCATTATTTTTCATGAAGCTTTCACGGTTTGATTGTCTCATGTAGGCCTACGGTTTATACTCTCTCTTTGTGTAATAAGTTGTTGTCGGTTAGACTATGAACTTTAAACGTTGTCAACATCTGTTTGTTTATCTCACATGAATTTTATTGCTGTAAAATGTGACTGTCAAGCTGACTAACAAACCAACACTTTCATGAATATGTTATAAATGTTGTATACACCTGGCAAACTGAACTGTTTGCATTTAATTAAGGTGGACTAGTCTGTAATTCCAACAGGTATGCACTGCTATGCTACTACAGGTATATTTTTACAATGCGACTTGCAAATGTTAAAATTGAATCAAAAGCAACAAGTTAACAAAATGTACTACTGTTTGCTGCCAACCTTAGAACTAACAAAAGTTCAAAAACATTTTGTGTGCAAACACTTAAGGTGGAGGTGTCCCGCTAACTGAATGGCAACGGCCCTGTTAGCCCAGGTTTTTGTCTGCAATCCCCCATTCTTGTGCTGCATTTTGCAGAAGGTGAGCAATGTTTGCCCCCGGTGGGACTTTCCTGTACTGCTCTAGTTTGGAGAACGTGAGACAGCAGGTGACAGTCTTCTGTGAGAAAATGAGCTGTAATAGTCACACAGGAATCCACTGCCTGTGACGTCCATGCATCACAAGTCAATGCAACACGTTCTGCTGTTTTAAAACTTCCCTGAACTTTAAGCTTACTTCTCTGTAAGGCTTGGGTACGGCTGTATCCGTGAAAAAGCGGCGCGATGGAGTTAAAGGGATGATAGAATGGTTGTATGGACTATATCACGCTGTTCCTTGAGGTCTCCTGATAGGGTACGTGACATTTGTTGGGCTGGAAATGTTGCTTTTGCTGTTCTTTTGGCCCTCATACTACCCTGCTAAATTGACCTGGCTTGAAACGAAAAATGTTCTGCCTTATATGGTCTGCTCATGAATATTTAAAGAAGCTGCGCGCTGATTGGTTGGTCTGCAGTCAGGGGTACATGACGAGCTTTGCTGCGGCTGACAGAGCAACAGAAGACGAAGATGGAGATCCTGACGTCATCTTTTAGCTTTGTTGGGATTCGCCCGTTTTCAGCGGCAGTTTCAAAATGTGAGATTTTCAGAGAAAAGGCATGTCGATAGGATTTTGAGCTTCTATGTATGTCCTATTTATCCACTGAACTGTCGTTATTCACATATGACAAGGTAAAATCGGTTTTGCATTCTATCACCCCTTTAAGTAGCCTACCTTGGGTTGGGCTTGGGTACGGCTGTATCCGTGAAAAAGCGGCGCGATGGAGTTAAGTACCTTGGTTCCTGTGTTTTTAGCAAGTGACAAAAACCCTCATTTTCCACAACGTTGTATGGACGCAGGTTTTTGCACATGAAGTAGGCAAGGGCTTGAGTTATTTTCTTCGCTGCCTCTGAATTTAGAAGTAGCTTTGGCTGTGTCTCAAATCGCGCACTTACGTTAGTGCACTTACAGAAGCACACTTCGTGCACTGCGTACAGTCTTGCATAGTGCGTAAATTTCGTTAGAGGAGTGTTGTCTCAAATCGCGCACTTACGTTAGTGCACTTACAGAAGTAGGCCTACTTCGTGCACTACGTACAGTCTTGCATAGTGCGTTAATTTTGACAGAGGAGTGTTGTCTCAAATCGCGCACTGCCATGTGCACTTACCGGAAATGACGATCAAATTTCATCCCTTCTTCTTCTGTTTAATTGGGAATTTCACCAAGGGCGGGAGAGCATTCCAGTCTGTTATAATTTTTCGTGAAAAAATAATTCCCGCTTTGTTTTTGATACTTTAACAAAAATAAATGTGGTTTTTATTTGCTCCGTGTCACACCAGGATGACGACAGCGACGCCACCGTCATGCCCCCCGCCATTAGCTGAAAACTGTACAAACTGTATTGCAATATTCCCTTCTTGTTACTGCACTCTTTTCAACTAATCAATTATACCTATTCTTTGCAGTCCACTCTTTTATGTATATGCTTATGTTTATTCTCTAAAGATAAGTAACGTTAATATATTACTGTTCATTTTAATGCTCAACGGTTTCATGAGGACATCCGTGTGGCCCAGAGATAAGACTGTTGTTGTGAAGCATTTTCCTTACAACTTACCTAATAGAAAAAACATTACATATTTTATATAAGTTGTATTTTTCTTCTAAATTGTCTTCATACATGACGATACAATAGTGAAAGCAGAATTGAACAGAATTGACATTTAAATAGATCCCATTCCTCTATTCGTATATGCAACATTATATGCTTGCAACAGTCATGCAACATGTAATACAAAAGATAACAAAGTTAAATACTTTCAGTATAATTTTTTAAAAAAAAAATGTGCTTGTAGTTCTGCAGGCCGTAGTCTGACGGGGACAGGGACATGAGGGGGGACTTCAGACTCTCCAGGGGATCCTTCTACGGTCTGATGGCCATCGTCGCCCCTAAATGACGGACCTTTATTCCTCGTTTAGTTAATTTTCTGCCCGTTTTGAGTGCACCATACGGGTATTAAAGTGTACTGCATTTGACCGCACTTCGACAATGTGAACGCACTATGTAGGCCTACTCAAAAAGTTAGTATTTAGTACAGAAGTGCGCGATTTGGAACACGCCAACAGCCTAAGTGTGTCCAGTATTGGTTGGTTATTCGGTGGAGCTGGTTTAGCATTAGCTTCACCGTCCTCGGCTAACGCTAACTCTGGATAGTGGCGCGTGAGATGAGCCCTCATGTTGGTGGTATTCTCTGAGTGTTTTATTTGCATACGACACTCCTTGTAAATCGCATGTCTCCTATCCATCTCAGTTGCCCCCTCCTTGTTAAAAAATCCTAAAAAGTTTCTAACACTTGATTTAAACGCAGACGGAACATTTCTGATTTCTTTCTCTGATGCTGCCGTGTTTATTTTATCTACATCCTCCTGCACGCTGACAGTCCCCCTGCTGACCTCGCCTGAAAACACACAGCGCCATCTGGTGGACTGAATAAGCAATTGATTTGGTCATTCTACTACCAAAAAGTTAAATTGTCGTGTGCAATCATGTGTGCAATTTAAATAATAAAAGATCGATACTTGGTGGATACAGTATTGCAACTGGAAATATCGCGATACTATGCTGTATCGATTTCCCCCCCACCCACACCATTCAGTATGTGAACGTTTGTTTACTGTGTTTATAGCGTGAAGGTGCGATGAGGCTCGTCTGAATATCTCTTATAGTCAATGATATAAGACCAGTATGCGTATTTGTCTGTGGGTGTTATGGGTGTATATTGTTTGATTCATGGTATTGCTTATATCCTTAAATGTGTTATTCTTTTGTTGTATTAAAGGGGAGTTGGAGCAGAGTGTTAAGATCTATGCCACTGTTTAAAGGTAGTTAACACTGTTATCCTGTATTGCCATCAAAGAAAAACTATAGTTGTGAATTGAATAAAAGTCATGAAAGGCTATGAAACAGTTTGGGGCATTCACCTTTAATTAACCTGCACACACATTACATTATGTTTAAAAAGGTCTTGGGTAACACTTTACAATAAGTTACACAAAAAAAAGGTAGTTAATGTTTAGTCACTGTTTTTGAAAGAGCAATGAATTATTAGTTAGTTTTTCAGAAGGACAACAAATGATTTCTGTTTTTCATAAGGGTAGTAACCCTTCTTCAGAGGAGTAGTTAGTTTTTCTTTACTACACAAATGTGATGTGAATAATGACGTGTTTAACGTTTTATGTAAAGCACCTTGAATTGCATTGCTTCTGAGAAAGGCATACAAATAAAACTTCTTTGCCTTTACTTCCCAGGACCTCCTGGTGATCGGCTTTTACCAATCAAAGCTCCCGTCAAGCGCAAGGCCACCGTGGAGCATGCAGAGACTTGAAATGGAAAGTGTTACTCTGTTCAGCTTTTCTTGCAGGGATGGACCCATTTAGTACATTCATTTATATATGCAAAAGTTGTTTTCCATACAGTAATTCTTGTTTTTCATTTATTTTTTTCATTTCCCCATGTGGCTCAGGACCATGATCACATTATGGCCAAAGTCATGTAGCACTGTTAATAAGACATTTCCCTTTGTCCTCGTAGTTACTATTGACAAAATGTATAAATATTTCCTAAAACACGTTCCATCAAATTAAACCCAAGCTGAATTGGTTGAGTTTATACTTTATTAGTAAAAACACAACATACCATAGATCCATAGCTGGTGAGGTTTTTGCATGCCATTCGAAATGAGAGAAGAGATGATAAGGACGGCAGTCCCTCCTAGCAGGAAAAACACTTTTTTTTTAAAAAGGTGCAAATATGTACCAATCTCTCATGAACCGTTTCTCAACTTTGTCAGCACTCGTAATAAATTAACCAAAGACGGTCTTTTTCACTCCTTTAAACATCCTTCTTCTTTGTCAAAAACTGATGACTGACCTAACCCTAACACATTACACCCCAACTTCTGATGTTGCTTTGTAATGCCCTCTCGCTGTCACACACACACATACATGGGTCTTTATATTTGCGTGAGCTGTGAGTCAGCAGAATACCAGCCCATCTGTGACTAGAAGTTGATTATTTAGCAAGTAATCCGCTTCAGTCATTCTCCTCTGCCTCACAATGTGGCTGTGCGATTTGTTTCTGTGGCTTGATCTGAGGGGAATGCTACTTTTTATTTTTGCCTTTCTTCTCGTAGTGTATTTTCTAAATAGAAAGGATCCACCCAACTTCCCACCAGGACCACTATCTCTTCCTCTTTTAGGAAACATATTCAATATTGAATCTAAACAACCTCACATTTACTTAACCAAGGTAAGATGGTATTTTCATATTCTGCAGTATAGAGTTTTTGAAAAAGTGGAAGGTGGAAGGAAGATGCCCATTTACTCTGTATACAATGTACTTCCCTAATTTTGCCTGAAGTAGAGACATAACCTAAAACAAGAGAACATTTAAAAAAAACATGAGAATCTGCTCAAACAGAATATTAAAATGTTTATAATAGAAAACAATTCTAAAAACCTGTTGATGATAAGTCACAGTATCACAGAAATGATTGTCCTGAAATATGCATCTTATCAGAGTCACATGCCAGACAATAGGCCACTTATTCTCTGCTCCCGCATCCACAGCTAGCTGATGTTTATGGGAATGTGTTCTGCATTCGTCTGGGAAGACAAAAAACAGTGTTTGTGTCTGGGTGGAAGATGGTGAAGGAAGCAATTGTCACACAGGCTGATAACTTTGTGGACCGGCCATTCAGCCCAATGGTGACCAGAATTTATTCAGGGAACTCAGGTGAATCCCAGTACATCAGTTTTAATGTACTAAACCTGGCTTCTAAATCCTGCCTGAGTAACGCTGTATGGTCTCTCTCTTTCAGCGGGTCTTTTCTTCAGTAATGGGAACGTGTGGAGGAAACAACGGCGTTTTGCCATGGCCACGTTACGTACCTTTGGTTTGGCCAAGAGCTCCATGGAGCAGAGCATCTGTGAGGAGAGTCATCATCTGCAGGAGGCGATGGAGAAGGAAAAAGGTTGGCAAAAAAAAAAAACAGAATAGAAAAGAGAGCAAAGATTGATGGCATTTAAATACAAAATATAGTCAGACTGAGGACATTTCTGCTGTTCAGGTGAGCCATTTGACCCTGTGCCCCTCTTAAATGACGCTGTGGCCAACATCATCTGCCAGATAGTGTTTGGGAGACGGTTTGACTACAGCGACCATAACTTCCAGAGCATGCTAAAGAATCTGACTGAGATGGCTTATCTGGAGGGATCCGTATGGGCTCTAGTAAGTTGGAAAGAAGCATCCCTCCTCCCTTTTATGAGGCTCTAGGGACACATCAGCGATTCTCCTAAGGCATCAAAGACTAGTGATGGCAAATTTTATCTGCCGGCCGATATAACTGGCCGATATTTGCGTTTTTATGTGCATCAGCATCTGCCAATATGCGGCTGCTGCGTTCGCTGATTATTTAAATGTATTGACAAAAGACATTTTGTGATGACCTGATTATACAGTGGTGTGAAAAAGTGCTTGCCCCCTTCCTCATTTCCTGTTTCTTTGCATGTTTGTCACACTTAAGTGTTTCGGAACATCAAACCAATTTAAACA
>NC_048415.1:20104277-20116104 GCF_013103735.1 Etheostoma cragini
TTCATTTACAAATTGCATTTTGTGTTTACTTGTGTTGTCCTTGACTATTGTTTAAATTGGTTTGATGTTCCGAAACACCTGAGTGTGACAAACATGCAAAGGAACAGGAAATGAAGAAGGGGGCAAACACTTTTTAATACCACTGTATCTGTCTTATAATATGTCAGCAAGCAATGCATCATCATGGCTGTGTTGTAGATATTGAGGAAATTAAAGCCTTTTACCCTTGCACAGTTAACCATATGCAGTGCACTCATCTATAAGATGCACATTGCACAAAAAATTGGGGTGAGATGAACGTAAGATGATCATAGTAGTGACACTGATGTGTGTTTTTGTTTATTATTTTTAAAGAAATGGCAGATCAGATTCTGAAAACAAATCCTGTGTGGCAGGGTTAACATCTTTATGATGTAAACTAAGGGAGCAAAAGCAGTATTGGCTCCAAACATCGGCTCAAGAAAATCGGCAGCCCGTATCGGTCACTGGCTAAGGCCAATGGAAAGTAAATTGGTATCACCTAAAAATATCCATATTGGTCGATCCCTAATCAAGACACAACTGACAACCCCACATAGCTACATCCGTTCATAACATGAATAAGAACCAGTATGCTAGCTTAGTATGTTGATCAAGAAAACCTATAGGGAAGTGTTATCAAGTTACCAAAAAAAATGTTTTATACAGGTAAAAAATGCAATGTGTCATTCTATATTTAATGAAATACTTTGATCTGGAGTGAGATATTTATCTGCCAATGGATATAAACAATATCTCTGAACATCTCCCGTTTCTTTCCAAACAGCTATACGATGCATTCCCAGCACTGATGAAACGCCTGCCGGGGCCTCACAATGGCATCTTCAGTAGCTCCAAATGTCTGAAGGCATCTATCAGGACAGAGATAGAGAGGCACAAGTTGGATCTGGACCCCAGCAACCCCCGAGATTACATCGACACCTTCCTGATAGAGCAGAATGTATGGTGTTTACAATGTTCAGTAAGCCAATTAATATGTATGAGAACCAAAAACTGACCATATGTTTGTCTGTCCTTCCGCTTGCCTGGCTGACAGCGCAACAGAAACAGTGAACTTGGTTTTGACGATGGCAACCTGGTTCTGTGTTGTCTGGATCTGTTCCTGGCTGGTGGCGAAACCACTTCGAAGACCCTGCAGTGGGGGCTCATCTACCTCATCAAGAACCCTCATATCCAGGGTGGGTGTTCAGATAAGGGAGTCTCATCAGCAGCAGCACAAGAAGTAGATTAAAAGATGCCAATCAAAGAAGTCATTTTAATTGATCATAACTTTTATTTCACTTCCAAGACAAAGTCCAGGCAGAGATAGACAGAGTGATCGGACGGACCCGACTTCCCAGAATGGCAGACAGACCTAACCTGCCCTACACCGACGCTGTCATCCACGAGATCCAGAGGATGGGAAACATTGTTCCCCTCAATGGACTTAGAATGGCTGCCAAGGACACAACAATGGGTGGTTACGTCATACCCAAGGTGCATCTACTTATAGTATATACTTAGCAGTAACTGTCCAGTGTATGTTAAAAATGACAAATAAATATTAGACTTATACCCACTAAGACCTCACCCTTCACACATCTGATCAACCAATGATGGACTAACGTGTTAAAAAAGTAAGCAATTACAGTAATGTATTCCTTTTTTCCCATTACTAATAAATTGTCAGTAATATACCCGTTACAATCTCAGTAATGTCAGTATTAGTGGCGTTTGTTTTTTAAGAATTCACCAACACCGCGGAACAATTCGCCACAGAAAAAAAAAGGCTGCAAGTGTAATATTCTGTTGCTGGATTCGGAGGTTGAAATGAATGCAGAGGCGGATACATTTGCAACATGACATTATTTTCAGGAGATTTTAACGCTGCCACGTTGAAGCGAGCTGTCCTGTCACTGTTTCCGTGGTCACAGCCAGAACCAGAGACGGTAGGCTAGAACATCTGTGTCCTGTCAGTGCCGACAGCAATGCACCCGAGCAACTGACAGATAACATGTTGGGAATTTATGTTTAGTCTTGCTACACGTAATATCATTACATTACTATTATAATATCAGTGGTGGAAAGTAACTGTACCGTAGGCCATCCGGTTCGCACCCCGAACGCGTAAAATACGGACGTTTAGGCAGTTATTGCCGCGTGTCACTGAACCATAAGTCCACCCACCTTTTCCTTAACCTAGCAGCGTCAAAAAGGGACGCCAATAGTCCCGACCAAGCGAGTTTAGGTAAAACATGTTATATGACGCTAAAAGAGACTTTTAGTGTCAATACAACAAAAGGCACCTGACCAAACATCCACATTTTACGAGATGGGAGTGAGAATGCAACCTGTAGGCTACTGTGATTCAATTGTAAGTTGCTTTATATTGAGTATTTTAATTTTCTCCTACTTATTACGCTACATCTAGTCCCCCACAATTGAGTCAAGTAGGCTAGGTTACGTTTTACTTAACTATATACAGTATTTACTTGGCAGATTCAAACAATACAAAATGTGAATAAATTATGATGTCTAGTAGATAAAGATGAGAATTTGTTAATCCCGTGGTGAAAATCACAAACTAGCAAAAGTTGTGTAAAGCATTACAATTCAGACAGTAATATTGTAATATTAGTAATTACTCTCAAATGACAGTAACTGGAAATTAATAATGTATTACATTTTGAAAGTAACTTGCCCAACAAAATGTGGCTGTACCATAAGTTTATCTCGTCTTATCCCTTTTTATAAACTATATTTACTTGACTGCCGTCTGTGTGTGTGTGTGTGTGTGCAGGGAACTTCAGTGATGCCCAACCTGACCTCTGTGCTGTTTGACAAGACTGAGTGGGAGACGCCAGACACCTTCAACCCTGGACATTTCCTGGATGCTGAAGGGATGTTCGTGAGGAGGGATGCATTTTTACCGTTCTCTGCAGGTAACATTCCCATTTTATTGATAATTACGGGTTTGATTAACTGAACTAAAAGAAACAACTTTTGAAAATTCACACAAGAGATTAAATCTTTCAGGATGAATACAATACTGCAGTAGCTAAATCTGAGTATACAAGGAACTATTTTTCATACAACTGTCATTAGTCTGTTGCATTTATGCTTATTTTTCCAGGAAAGCGTGCATGTCTGGGTGAAGGCCTGGCAAGAATGGAGCTGTTCTTGTTTGTTGTCAGTTTGTGTCAGAAGTTTTATTTTTCCACTCTGGATGGACTTGAGCTGAGTACAGAGGGAGTCACCGGAGCAACACGCACACCATACCCCTTTAAGATCTATGCCCACGCCCGCTAAACCCTGCAACCTGTCCTCTAATATAGACCGTACGCTACAGTAAAGCCAAAAAGACCACACATGCAGCATCCGTGGCTAATTTTTATGTCAGTACCATTCATCTTTTTTTAGAAAGACTCAAAGGCAAATTCTCCTTATGCCTGTAAATAAAGGGCACAAACGAAGAGAAATGTCTGTTTTTCAAAATAACCATGTATGTGTAAACTGCAAACTGTATGTGTATATATATATATATATATATATATAACGGCCACATAATTATTTTTCCTGCACCAACACAGTTATGTAATCAGCAAGCAACAAGATTTATCTTATAAGTAAAATAGTTTATGTCCTGACACAATATATGATTTCAGATGGACTATTAGCCATTATAAAAATAAAAGTTACCAAAAAGCTAGATTTCGTTCTCTTTCTGTTTCTTGTAGGTTACCTGTAGTTTGTATGATTTGAGGAATCCTGAAAAGGTTACTTGGGATATTTCTGCTTTATGGTTTATTAATGATTAGTTTTTCAAGACTGCCATCCTCCAGGTTTCTCATCGTTTCCCCCAAACTGTGGTTGATGCTACAAAATGTAAAACACTCTTAGAAAAAGAATTTATTTATTTATCACCAAGAAAACAAAAAGGCATTGCATTTGTAACTCCTGCTACTTTTGATTGTACTGCTTATTTTCATATAAATGATACTGCTTTGAAATCAACAACCTACAAGAATCATCCACTGCAAAGGAAAATAAAAGCGCATTGACGACATCTATAGATCACAAATGGCAAAACCATTGTAACAGAATGCTTCTTGCATTATTGCAAACATACAGAGTGACATGGCAATCAGCCATTTCAAGTTGTAAAACCAGTGTGGTTTAACTTTGACTCTAACTAAAGGTTGGACAGAAAGAAAAGACCTGCTTCTAAAGCACTCTTCTCTCCTAACTTCCACAGACACTAAAACAGCCTGAAAACATCCAAGATTAAATATATCGACTACAATGCAACAAGTAATTTAGATTCTTGTGTTACAATTGTCAGGTACTGTGTGAAAGCTTAACCTGGATCTGACATTTGGATCAGAAGCTGGTGTTAATTCATTGTTAACATTACAACTGTACAACTTCATAGACTTGATTTCTCACTAACAAATATGATTCAAGATATTCAGTGAATAATAAGGCCTGCTAGTTTTCATTTAGAGCATACTGCCAGGGAGGAGGTCAAATCACACGTTAAAGTATAGAAAAAAACATGACAAATACACTAGTCCTGGATTTCTTGTGTAGGATTTGTTGTTGCAGCACCTCAGAGGTTGATCACTTAATATGGTTTAAAGGATTTTCACAGCTTTACGTGATGGACTCATTCCATTTTAGTAAAAAGAAAATCACAAGTGACTAATGTTTGATGCTTAGAAAGGAGTTGGTGGCCAGCACCAAATATAGCGGTCATTGTCTCAAAGACATCTGAAGCAGGTTTGTCTTTTCCTCAGTCTGCAAGAGGACTACATTAGTACCCCCTTAACTGCATAGTGTGATGGTATAGTTCTCCATACATCAACAATCATCTGAAGTTAGTTGGCTCTAGCATTCAAGTAACCCTTTAAAAAAAAAGAAAATCACATTCATATATATTACGGGCTACAATTCTGAATAAAGGAATTAAGCATTTACATTTATCACATGAACTGTTCAAGTACACAGCTAGACAGGAGACTGAAAGCTAAATTGATTGTAGCAAGTATTTAGCTGAGTTTCCTGTTCGCCAAGCAGGCGATGTAGGTTCCTGTTTTATAAAAAGGTCAGCCTGTAGCCGGTGGATTGTGGGACAGAATGCTATAGTTTTAGGTGGGTGACCTTTACGGTTGCGTTTGATGAGTTAGAGCTCATCTATCCCAAAGAGCCAATACGTGACCCCTCCCCAACCACCGAGAGCAGATGTGTTTAAGGTCACTTGAGTGCTCACGGGTGGGAGTGAGGGAGAGAATGAATCCCTTAATGGAATAAACGAGAGACATTTGGCTCTATGACAAGGTCTACTTTGAGGTAGTGGCAGGCATGCTGATGGAAAGCGCCCGACGTGGGGCATTTGAGACTTGCCGCTGCTGGGACAAGAAGGACTGGCTGGGGGACAGCACGGAGGAGGTGCAGCCACTGAGACGGGATTCAATCGCCAGCTTCTGAAAGTTTAGACTCTGAGGGCGAAGAAAGACAAATTTGAAGGGTCAATAACATCATAAAAAGGCAGAATATACAGCTGTGTTCAGAATAATAGCAGTGTGTTTAAAAAGTGAATCAAGCTCAAAATCCTTTCAATTTTGAAGAGACAATTCAATGTTCAATTGAAAAATCAAAATATGACCAAAATTGATCAAGGTTGTGTTCTTCCTTTACAGAAAGTGAAGAAAAATGAATATTAGGCTTTTAATAAAAATAATAGCAGTATTTGCATTTTTCTTTACAAACTCAAACATTTACTGTTTTGAATCACTGCACTAATATTTAGATGCATAACCATTATTTCTGAGAACTGCTTTACATCTGTGTTGCATGGAGTCGACCAACTTCTGGGACCTTAAAGTATTCTGATGTAATGAAATTGCTCCATGATCCTTATCATGCAATAAATAGGCCCAACCCCATGAGAAACATCCCCATTTGATGGATTTTTGCACCACCATGCTTCACTGTCTTTACATTGCATTTTGGCTTGAATTCAGTGCATGGTAGTCGTTGGACAAACTGTCTGCGGCCCCTAGACCCAAAAAGAACTATTTTGCTCTCATTAGTCCACAGAACGTTGCACCATTTCTCCTTAGGCCAGTCATTGTGTCCTTTGGCAAATTTCAACCTATTCAGTACATCTTTTTACCAGCAATGGGACCTTGAGGGGGTTTCTAGCCGATAGCTTTGCTTCACATAGCTTTCTTCTGATCCCAACAGTACTCAGAGGTAACTTTAAGTCTCCTTTGACTTTCCTGGAGCTGTTCATTAGTTGAGCCTTTGCCATTTTGGCTTTTCTTCCATCCATTCAAATGGTAGTTGACTGTTTTTTCCCCATGTCGTTCAGGCTTTGGATGCCATTTCAAGGCATTTGAAATCATTTTGGCTGAGCAGCCTATAACTTTCTGCACATTATTATATGTTTTCCCCTCTCCAATCAACTTTTTAATCAAAGTCCGCTGTTCCTCAGAGCAATGTCTGGAACGACCCATTGTAATTAGTATTTCAGTGTGAAATGCGCTATAACCAGCATGCACAACATTTGCTTCCTTCCTTCCTTAAATATGGGCCATAATCACAGATTCAATTACACAGAATTATCAGCATGCATGTCATGACTGTTGGGTCTGTTGGTTTTCTATGACTCTACAACACTTTATTTTTATTATTTGCCATGAAGAAATATCACTTCTACCAAAAAAAATGGATTTATGAGGTTAGTGATGTTGGACTGCTATTATTTTGAACACAATTGTACATCAAATAGTTTGATCCCGTTTTACCTTGTTATACCACGCCGTGACGATTAGCTTCTCCTCATACTCTCTCAGTTTGGCCTGCTCACATTGACGCTACAGAGGCAAATCAAACAAACATGAGTTACGTTTGACAACCAGTCTTTTTTTTTTTTAATACTTCACTGTGACAGAGTCAAAAAGCAGATTTACTTCCAGGATGAGAAACTGCTTGTCCCGATCTGCTAACTGGTTCTTCAGAGCTTGGATCTCAGCAGTGGCTGGATTTAGCTTTGGATCCAGCGCTCGGATAACCTACAAGCACAAAATGAAGGGCAGCTCGGAAGACAGAACAAACTACTGGACTTAACCTTGTGTTTTAAGGAATAACATAACTAGAGTAAAAAATACAAAGGAGAGAAATTATGTTATTTTAGCACTCACGTTGCGAGCTTTCTCCAGGTACATTTTGTACCTCTCTTCCATGGCCCTCATGTCGTCATCCTTCTTCTTCAGAGCAGCCATCAACTCATCCAGCTTCAAGGCTGGAGCCAATCAAGAAGTCAGGAGGTTTCACTTCAGTCATATTGTGCTGCAGTGTGTTGATGCTGTCATATATAATGGTGTCATATTGGGGAAAATCAGGCTTACAAGTTTGCGTGTTGTCAGGCTGAAGGTCCTCCAGCAGCTCTTTCTTCTTCATGATTTCGTCCTGAGCCTCGTTCAGCTGGACCCTGAGGAAACAAGTGTTTCTTTACCTCCCTCTATTGGACATTTCATTGTACAACTCTTGACTTTTATACAAGAACTTGCACATAATTCACACTTACATGTGTGCGTCGAGTTTCCGCTTCAGGTTTGACTGTGAAGAAGACATTTTAAAGCTTTCACAAATACAGTACAAAGGTTACGTTGAAAATTATGTTATTAGGTTTTGTTAAAATCAATCAATTGTGCAATGCAAAATGAACACATTTGAAAAAATGATCCCTAAATCAGTTTAAACAATTTTGACTGAAAAGTGAAAACATAATCTGATGTGATCTCCTTCCATAATGCCATGCCAGTGCAAAGTCTAAACAGCTTAATAAGATTAACTCTGAGGGCCATTTTGTCTGTGTGGCTGCCAGCGCTCCTGGCGCACTCACATCATCAGGTTTGGCCGCCTGGCTCTGCAGAGCTTTCTGAAGGTCCTCCACCTGCTGCTGCAGCTCACTGATCCGCTCTCGACTCAATCTGCAGAACAAAAGGACACATTTTGAAAGAATACACTTTAGCACACAAAGCATTACAGAGCTAAAAACAGCAAAGCAGCCAATGACTACGGAGAAATTTCTAAAATATCACGTCAATCTGTTGCTGATTTACAAAGACAGATTAACTCGGTTCACCTGTTCTCGGTGTCCAGTTCACTGCGTGTCTTATGTGCTTCCTCCAGCTGGGCCTGCAGTGTGGCGATCTTCTCCCTCTCACACTCCTCCTGCTGCACCCTCAGCATCTTGTTCTCATGCTGCAGCCTGATGAACCTTTCTCTGACCAATCACACACATACAAAGTCAGTGTTCACACACCACACTGGAGCAGAAAGGGAACAACTTCTACACTGTCAGAAGTGGTGTCTATTACCTGTACTCAATGGGTATTAACTCA
The DNA here is from genome assembly GCF_013103735.1 of Etheostoma cragini. Classification (NCBI taxonomy): domain Eukaryota; kingdom Metazoa; phylum Chordata; class Actinopteri; order Perciformes; family Percidae; genus Etheostoma; species Etheostoma cragini. The sequence continues at coordinate 20,112,707 of NC_048415.1, forward strand.
GCTGCCAGGTTATCATGGCTAGGGCTGGCAGAAGGAAGAATGCCTACATGAAAAGAAAAAAAAGCATGTGGACTTTAGAATAGCAACGTGACAAGTGGCAAAGCAGCAAAGATGAAAAGAAGTTACAATTTAACCATTTATTTTTTAGAGATTTGTTGATTTTTTGTTCTGCTGCTTTTTGATTGATCTTATGTAATATCACCTACTCTCTAAGACCAGCAGAGAGCAATTTATATGCAGATTATTATACGTGAGATAATTTTACTCACTAGCACACCACAATATCATAAGCTAGACATTTAAACATTACCGTCAGATTTGACTATCAGACCAATACCTGCTTGGGAAAGCTGGTGCTGTTGAGCCTGAGTGCATCGCAGCTCCTCATTGATCTCCTTTAGAGAATCTCTCTCAATGATGGTCCTCTAATAGAGGGGAAGGTATGTTAAATCAATCCACATGTTAGGAAAGGATGTAACCATGGCAGCAGAGAAAAATAATAATCCTAGGGACAATTTTTCCTAACACATTTTAAAAGCTGCCTCACCTCTTTCTCCTTCATCAAAGTTTCATGCTTTTCCTCTAATTTGGTCATCTCATAGGCCAAGTTGTCTGCTCGCCGCGACTCCTCAGACAACTTCCTGTGTAGCTCCTGGACCTGACAGACAGGATGAGAAAACGTATTCAAACAAATTAAAAAAAGATTTTGCACTGCACCATGTGGATAACTAACATATGAACAACCCCTTTACTATCCAACCATGCGTTGCGTAGAATGTACCTGTCTCTTGTATGTCTCAAGCTGTGTGCGGGCAGCGTTGGCCTTGCGCAGTTCTTCCTCCAAGCTGACAGTGTTGTGCATGTAGGTCATGTTGTTCTCTTCCAGCAGCTTCATCTGCCTCTTCAGATCCCCTAGATTTTCCAGTTTACGTTTGTATGTATCCACTGAGGCCTCCAGCATCACCACCCGATCTGAGCAATTCCTACAAGATATAAAGACAAAATAAATGCACAAAAATATCAATTGAACAAGCTTTCAACTACAAACTATGACTCCAACAGGAAGAATTTAGGGTCAAATCTTTTGCCTCCACTTATCCTGCTGTCTTTTTGTGCACATGCAAGATCACCTACTCTCTCAAGGCCAGTGGAGGGCAAGTTATATGCAGATTTTTGTTCCAGCCAAACATAACATGAGATAATTTTACTCACTAGCACACCTTGAAATCATAAGCTGACCTAAAAATACTTTGTCAGACCTAATCAACCTTGCACTCCCACACAGACACAAACCTCAGAACATCCAGTTCATCTTTGAGGGCTCGAGACTCTTCTGCCAGGCTAGTGAGCTCGTCATTACGGTGCTGGACTTCGATCAACTGCTTCTCCAACTCTTCACAGTGGATCCGGTAGTCATCCTTAGCAGCCTCCAGCCTAAAAGATGCAAATTCACACAATCATTCAGACTTTTACAACCATAATGAGGTTGCTGCGGTACATTTAAGCAGACTGTGACAAACCTGAAGTTCTCCTCCTGAAGTGCCTCGCACTGTTGCTGCAACTGGTTGTGTTTCCTTCCTGACGGGGTGCTTGGGTGGTCGAATGTGTCCAGCTGATTGGCTCGGTCCGTTAGGACGTCATTCTCAGCCAATAAGCTGTTCCGTTCCTCTTGCAGAACAGCCACCTGTCCAGGTACAATGAGGTATAAAGCTGCTCTCACAAGTGATGCAATTTAAAAACAAATAAGGGGAAATCCTCCTATCCCAGCTGTTAAAGCAGTGCAGTTAATCCATGCTGGAAGCAGAGCAAAGACGAAGTGCACTTTAAACAAACATGTTAATACACGGTTAGTTAATTTGACTTCTCACATCAATCACTTCCCTGATGTAAAAAATTTTTTATCACCAGACATGGGACCATTAGTCGAGATTGACTGTATAAATGTTTAAATTGTTTAAATGTTCTGCATACATGTCTACAAACCAGAGAAAAACAACCTCTAGGATCAAGTTTTTGTTTTTTTTTTAAATGCCAAGATATGACCATTATCACAAGTATAATATTGAATTAGCCCAGCCCATCTTTAACTCCACTGTCTAATTCTATTTTAAGTCTGCCACAGAACAAGATGCATTACCAAACAATGTGCATTGCTTTTACCAAAAGAAGATGACAAAATGGTTATTATGACAGACAGATGGTCCTGGGTGAATTACCGGAACAATACCACAACATACAGTATTAAACAGACACTGCGTGACTCGTCAAGGACAGAGCCCTGATTGAGCCATCTCTTAGCTAAGTTAGAGTTGACATTCGAGCAGCTGGTTTAGAAGGGTTTAGTCTTGCCGAACAGTCGGCCATGTTGGACTTACCTTGCCACGGCAAGAGAGAAGCAAGACTGGGCACAGAACAAATCAATCTGTCGAGAGTCCAGTTAAACAGTTGGTCAGTGCCCGTCCTACATCTAGTCTGACTGGTCAGTACTGAGCGAGGCCAGCCGTGGTACAGCATGGGCTGGTTGCCACAGTGGGACCAGCAGAGCCCAGACTCTAAGCCCACAGTCCTTCTGCCACAGCAGCTCCAGACAATGGACCCAAGCTTTACAGAGAATTACACAACTCCCGTTTATTCCACAGTCATGCGTGTGTGTGTGTGTGTGTGTGTGTGTGTGTGTGTGTGTGTGTGTGTGTGGAAGTCTATGTGTACCACATTCATGTGTGTGTGTTCATGAAGACATGGAGATCTGAATATTGGCAAACCTACAGAAAGCACAGTGGCTAGACAGCTGGGTCATATTAATGTACCTTTTTTGTGTATGTCTAAGCTTTGTGTTCACCTGTATGTCCAGCTCTTGACAGCGCTGGGCTAATGCTTCCTTCTCTGCTAGAAGTTCAGTGAGTTCCTCTTGGGCTTTTTTCAACTGGACACATGAAGGAAAAGCAGATTTAACTCACACATACATTCACATACCTTATCGTGTGGTTCTGCTGCAATATTTAGGTCAGAGGTCTAAGGCTTTCAAACCCTCCTGTAAACATCACTTCCTCATCATGGATCGCAATGTTTCATTTTTATCCAATGTCAAGCCTGTTACACAGGACTCATCTCTTCACTGTAGTCAAACAGATCCAGAAGAATAAACGCCTTAGTGACGAGCTGCTCGAGGTTGGAGTGACTTCTTTTGAAATGCCAATGTTAACTTTAGCTGTGATGCTAACAGTCTGCCAAAGGTAACAAGGTTAAGTTGGAAATTTTTCTGTAATTTGCGGTCTGCCTCTCAGAGAGACCAAGGGAAAATTGACTTGCCTTTCTTCATTTCATAATAAAATAAACACATCTAGGCTTTTTGACTGTTGGTGAGACAAAATAAGCTATTTTAAATATTATGATATCAC
>NC_048415.1:20116204-20131428 GCF_013103735.1 Etheostoma cragini
ACACACACACACACACACACACACACACACACACACACACACACACACACACACACACACACACACACACACAAAATCGCCGATGTTCATGTTAAATTGGGCCAAAGCTTTAAATGAGGTGGTGAACGGATTAAAAAAGAATGAAATCCCTGTGGGTCCGAACCTTTGGATTTCCAGCTGTTCTGAACCGTTTCTTCTACTCTCGGCTCCATATCATGTCATTACGAGCCGGTGTTCTAATAATGGTGATCTGCTCCAGGCAGGCACAGTACTACAATGCTTACCAATGTTGCCACCTACTAACGTCAGGGAAGGCTGTAATCTTAGCTGCCAATGTTGGGAATTTCTTCCCAAATTTCAGATCACATTCCTGCTGGATAATGTCCTGTTGTGTAGTTTTTGGTTTATCTTTTTTGACGATTGAAAATGTTCCCAGTTGTGAATCTCGGTGGTAAGAACACTAACCTGCTGTTCCAAGTCCCCAGACAGTTCTGCTCCAAACGGGGCCATGATCTCTTTACTCATGAGCTGAAGAGGAAAATGTCACTAGGTTAATGGCTCACACAGACTCATTGGTATAGCTGCAAAGCCTCAACCAATTTTACCCGAACACAGCATACTGTCTTCCCTCCCTCAACAACTACTGCTGTTGAAGTCCCTTTAAGACACTTAAGCTGGAGTTACTCAAAAATGTACAACTGCCAAGCTTTTATGAATATCTTTTACATGTCTAATCTGAGTGAGGGAGACACTTGGTACTAAGACGGACTGACCTCCTGGATGGCTGTCATGACAACATGCTGCACAGACTCCTCCAAGGTCATGATGATCTGAATGTATTCTGTCAATAGAATGAGAGAGAGATTGATAAACTACACACATTAACTACATTGTTTATTATGTTTCAGCCCTTGTGTCCCACTTTCAAATGTAACACTGCCGCCATTGATATCCCAGCCAGGCTGCCCGATGGGCTCTGCCTTTGTCAGAGGCTTGGCAATAATTAAACATTGTTTAGCCAACAGGCCTTCACTTAATAGGATTGAATGAACAGTTCCCTTCCTATCTACTCCAAACAGCACCTATATACTGTAACTGTCCGATTGTGTCTAATTTGTGTACACAAACTGTGTGCAACACAGAAGCAGGTATTTACCTTGTTTGCGCTCACATCTGACAGCACAGCCCAATACGAGCTGCAGCAGCCTCCCCAGCTCCACGGAGTGTGAATGCTCTGCCACCAGGGACAGATCTGGCAAGGGGAAGTCAGAGATTTCCTGGGCCAAGACCTGATGGTATAGAGACAGATAAAAGTAAGTGAACTGCACTGATTTTAAAAACTCCACCTGTAAACACTTGCGTAGGCAGAGTTTTGACTAACATACAGCATGGTGTTTATCCAAATCATCCAATAACTGTGCAAACACAAGGAGGCTATTGTGTACATGACCACAACCTACCTCATTATAATAATCAATCACCATCTGAAGGATCTTCTTCAGGTTGTTCATCTGACATCACACACACAAGATTATACATTATAAACTTAGTTTATAGTCAAAGCGGGGACCAAGGGGATACACTCACAACAGAGATGTACTTGAAAGTGAAAATATGTCTTTTTCACACCAGATATTTCGACTAAAATGGAAAAAGGGAATTCAGGTTAGTATTTACACCTGTCAAAATGGGTTATGTGAAGGAGGTCTTTTGGGAGCAGACAGCAACAGGGAAATGGCCGCCAAACAGAGGGAGAGAGGAGGGCATTCATTTTATTTCTAAACCACCAAAACATTACATATAGCCAACATATATGGACCAACATACAGTACATGTACACATTTTACCAGAGAAGTCAGAGCGTGGGGTCAGCGTGCGGGCAAAGTCAGGAGCAACATCGGTGGGACAGGCAGGAGGTTACTGTTAAGGACTGTTTGGCAAAAGTCAGAGATGACAGCTAGGGATTAGGGAAGACACCACTGCTATGTACCTTCAGTCTCCAGTTATCCTCAACATCTGTTTTGATCCGACCCAGCCATCCATCAGTGAACCATGCTGGGTCTCTGCAGCACACAGAGGGGAACAACACTTCATCTACACATCACTTCCCAGTCAATTGTGTGCCGTTCAATGTCAGATTATTCTAGATATTATTGAATGTTGCGGTTTGCTTTCCTCATCCTTCTTTTATGTTTGCTAATAACATTTTAATAATTTCTAGAAGACAGGAGCATTCTTTTATGGTACGTGTAGAGTAACAGTGATGTAAAAAGCAACTCAGAAGTGTTTTTTCTTTGAAAAGTCTCACCACTCTTACTTAATATAACATGCTTTTCTTTCTACACTAGCTGTATCCCCAAAACAGCTGAAAGTTAGGTGTGTGTGTGTGTGTGTGTGTGTGTGTGTGTGTGTGTGTGTGTGTGTGTGTGTGTGTGTGTGTGTGTGTGTGTGTGCTCACATTTGATGCAGAGCTTGTGATATTGCCGCTCCAGTGGTCAGCTCTTCTACTGTTCTGCAAGGTGCAGGAGTGTTGAAGGTCTGCAGCTGAGAGGCACAAAACACAGCATCATTATGAGGTCTGGCCAACAATCCATGGAGAGTATAGGGAACAAAACATTGTTATAGATGTGGTGATATGCTGAAGCACACTGCAATATCCAGGTTATCAGTAGAGAGATTCTTCACAACACTGCAGATGTGCTGGCTCACATCCAAACAACTAAGAGGGAAGAATAATTAAAAGGAGAGAGGTGAAGATGTGAATAACTCAAGAATTGTTCTTGGCTAATATCCTGTTTCTCAAACAAGATCTGTACAACTGTGTTGCCCTGTACACACCTTACTGTTTCTGGTGATCTAAAAGCTACCAGTTTGAGATTCACTCCCATTAACTACTGAAAGTTTTAGTTTAGTTTTAATGAAACTTAATGAAGCTAGCATTAAAATGAAGTCCACTCTTTGGGGACAACTTTGGAAGCTATGTGTCTGATGTCCAGTGGTGGAATGTAATCAAGTACATTTACTCAAATCCTGTACAATTATGAGGTACTCGGATATTTCCATTTTATGGTACTTTATACTTCTAGTACTACATTTTGAATGAAGATATTGTAATTATTACTCCTCTACCATATTAATTAAACGTTTCTTTTGGGATTCAAAAATACTACTACTAATAATAATAATAATACATGATATACATTAATAACTTTAAATTTATTGTTATTTATTAAGCTAACCAGTATTATAGAACATGGCTGAAATCAGCACCATCTTCACCAGCTCCAACATTAGTGGTACACATGAATGACTAACTATTTATATTCTGGTAATATATTATCTGTTATGAGCCATTTTGCATAATAAGTACTTACTTTCGATACTTAACGTAAATGTTTAAGATGAGACTTTTTACTTTTATTTAGGTAACATTTGAAATACAGGAGTTGTAACAGAGCATTTTTACAAAGTAGAATTTATTTTATTTTCCTTAAATAAAAGACGTAAATACATCTTTGACCATTGCTGGGATCTAAACTTTGTGTTCCCTATTTGTTTTATTTGGGGGGGGGGGGGGGTTTACAATAAAAACTAGGATAGATTAATCTAACCTGTTATTAGCTAGTTGTAAAACAGCAATGATGTTCAACAAGATAACTGATGGGGCTTAGATGTAGTCGCAGGATTAAGATGTCAGATGAAACTGGCACGAGAACTAATTAGCCGATTATTAACCTAAGACAAACCGTGGATTCAAATCATGAAGAGGAACAGGTGCAGCGGCGCTAGCTAAATTATGGCATATTCTTTGGCTACATTTGATGAGTTAAGGTTAAAAAAATAGCGACATTCCACAAATATCTCCTGTTTAGCTAATTGGATTAGTTAGTAGGCTAATACTTATATCCGGGAAAATAACTAAAAGGACCTTGTTATCTTTGTGACTTTAACTGGTAACTTTAGCAATGTTTAATAGCCTGCAGTGCCTGCTTCGAGCTGCTCACTTAGCTAGCTAGCTAACGATACATGTCGTAGCTAACGTTACCGGTGGACTGACACAGTTGCAGCAGAGACTCTGCCTATGAAATGAATAACAGCTGCAACCGCAGCTTATTTTTGTAATAAAGATGTGCGGTTAGTCTATTTTTCTCACGACCATCTGCTCTCGTTCATATTCACCTAACATTAATGTTCTCTTGGCTATATAGTGTTTTTGCTGACACCCCCACCACCTACGTACAGGTAAACCAAATCGCTTCCTCCATGGTTTCCTTGTATCAGGCAACTCACTCCCATGACGCTAAAATAAAAAACAATTACAAATAAAATAAAAACTCACCCATATTGCGAGGCTCTCGGTCAGTAGCGTGTTATTTTCGTCCATTTGTTATTTTTTAGCTCCAAACTTAAGTATGTTCCTCCACTTGTCAAAGCCCTAATAACGCTCCTTACCTCTGCATTTGACCTCACCTGCTGCAAAGAGAGGTAGCTCTCTAACGACAATTGCGTATACTAAAGAGCCGCGACGGCTGTTCCGCCATAAAGTAACGTAAGATGTACGCGAAATCGCAAATGGCGCAGCTTCTTGGCGTTTTCTCAATTGCCGGCTGGAGTGGAGAAGAAGTGAGGGAGATACTAGCCGTATCCAATCAGTATTGGGATCTCTGACGATTGACAGCTGGTAAACCGCGCTGTAGCCAATCACTGAGCGTTATGTGTGTTAAACGTACGCCCCTATTATCTGCCCACAATCAAAACATTTATGATCAATGTGATTTTCAAAGGCTTATTGATGGATATATAATGTTGAGGAAATCCTTTAAAAAGCTATGGAACATAGTCAAACGTGTATGATTTAATCGGATTCCATCTGCTGTCAACCCGGTCAGTACGTAGGACTTTATCATCCCACATTTAGTTAACAAAGTCATGATATGCAAACTGCGCAATAGCGAAAGAAAACCATATAGTATGGAAACACAAATTCATAAAAATAAATTTGAGGCTACTTAGTTGTGCAAAAAAAATGCAAACGTGACAAACACCCCAAAAAGTTACATAAACAGCCACGATCAAATTATCAATTTCCAGAAATTTTGTTTTGCTCACACTACATCTACTCATGCGTCACCCTAGTACCAACAGTAAATAATGCACAGCCAGTTTTGCCAGTAATGCTTGAAGTTGAACACAAATGAAATGTTAATCCATTTTAGCCTTTATTCCATAGGCTATATATTAACTAGAAATAAAAAGTATGTTCTCTAATCACTCTTAAAGTTTGGCAGCATACCAGCATTCTCTGAATCATTTCTCATAATGTGCAATAAATCTTCTTACGGGATCCACTATATCTCACATGAGGGTGCGTGTTACTATAATTCAAAGGCTACAGTGTGTTATAAATACTGACTGCTTTTAGTCACGCCAAGATAACTGATCTCACATGTGTCACATGCTCTCTGAGCCCCAGTATGGAAAACTTCAAACAAAGCTTGTAGAAAAAGATTTACAAGATGAACTGATTACATCATTCTTTAGGGCAAACCACTACGTGATCATGCTGATATGTCACACAACTCTGAAATCAGGGTGTGTGTGGCATGAGACTGGACTTTACCCAAGTGGCCCGCAGGGGCGTCCTCAGGGCTGTATTTAACTGTCAGTAGGTGAGCACCTCTGTTTGTTCTCTCTTGATCACTGAGACCCTGACCCACACTGACTATTTTTAAATGACCTGGATGGGCCTGTGCAAATATTTGACATGGTGAGTTATGTGAAGATTATCACATCTTCACTCACTGTCAGATACAGATTTTTTTATCGAAGCACATTGATTTTTGACATTTTATTTGCTACTTTATTGTTGCACTTTTACTTTAAATCAATATTGGTATTGGTATGGTATTAGCTAAGAAATTGCAGAATACAGACTTCAACTCACACCTCCGGCGGAGCTTTTTGTGCATCCCTGTGGAAGCTGGGGGAATTAAACCTGAGTGGACAGTGTTCAAAGTTTCCATTGCTGAAGCTGTGGCGGGGAATTGTTCTCTTAGGGTCTTAGATGCCTCATGCAGGCGGTAACCCATGAACACCCTGGTGGACACAGGTGGTCAGGGACGCCGTCCGACTGAAGAAGGAGTTTTTCCGGGTTATGCAATCCCGAAGGGATCCAGAGGCAGTTGTACTGAAGTACTGAAGGGCCCGAAGGGCTGCAGCCCCTGCCGTGAAAGAGGCAAAGCAGCAGGTGTGGGAGAAGTTTGGAGAAGACATGGAGAAGGACTTTCGGTCGCCACCAAGGTGCTTCTGGAAAACCGTTCAGCAACTCCTCTATGGCAGAGGCAGAGCTGGAGGATGATGGGGGATTGTGGTCAATTTCCATGTTTGAAGTCGCTAAAGTAGTTAAATAACTCTACAGTGGAAAAGCCCCAGGGATTGAAGAGCTCCGTCCAGAACTGCTGAGAGCTCTGGGTGTGAAGGAGCTGTCTTGACTCCTAAGAAGTGGCAGACCGTGGTGGTGGTTAACCTCTTCAAAAAGGGGGACCAGAGGATGTGTGCCAATCACAGTGGTACACACTTCTCAGTCTCCCTGGTAAAGTCTACTCCAAGGTGCTAGAAAGGAGGGTTCGGCCAACAGTCAAACCTTTGGTTGAAGAGCAACAATCCGGATTCCGTCCTGGTCATGGAACAACGGATCAGATCTTCACTCTTGCAAGGATCCTGGAGGGAGCCTGGGAGTATGCCCAACCAGTCTACGTGTGTTTTGTGGATCTGGAGAAGGCGTATGACGGGGTCCCCCGGGAGATTCTGTGGGAGGTGCTGCAGGAGTATGGGGTGAGGTGGTCCCTTCTCAGGGCCATCTAATCTCTGTATGACCAAAGCAAGAGCTGTGTCCAGGTTCTAGTCGGACTCGTTTCATGTGAGGGTTGGCCTCCGCCAGGGCTGCACTTTGTCACCAATCGTGTTTGTAGTATTTATGGACAGGATATCGAGGCGTAGTCGGGGTGGGTAGGGGTTGCAGTTCAGTGGGCTGGTGATGTCATTGCTGCTTTTTAGAGACAATGTGGTCCTGAAGACATCATCGGCCTGTGAACTTCAACACTCCCTGGATCGGTTCGCAGCCGAGTGTGAAGCAGCTAAAATGAGGATCAGCGCCTCTAAATGTGAGGCCATGGTTCTCAGCAGGAAACCGATGGAGTGCCTTCTCCCGGTAGGGAACGAGTCCTTACCCCACATGAAGGAGTTTAAATACCTTGGGGTCTTGTTTGCAAGTGAGGGGACCATGGAGTGGAGAACCGGCACAGCGAGTGCGGTTTTACATTAAATTTATGGCACCGTTGTGACGAAATGAGAGCTAAACCAAAAGGCAAAGCTCTCAATCTACCGGTCAGTTTTCGTTCCTACCCTCACCTATGGTCATGAAGGCTGGGTCATGACTGAAAGAACGAAATCTAGGGTACAAGTGGCCGAAATGAGTTTTCCCAAGAGGGGGCCTGGCGTCTTCCTTTGAGATAGGGTGAGAAGCTCAGCCATCCGTGAGGAGCTCAGAGTAGAGCCGCTGCTCCTTCGCATCGAAAGGAGCTAGCTGAGGTGGTTTGGGCATCTGGTAAGGATGCCTCCTGGGCGCCTCCCTAGGGAGGTGTTCCAGGCACGTCCAGCTGGGAGGAGGCCTCGGGAAGAACCCAGGTCTAGGTGGAGGGATTACATCTCCAACCTGGCCTAGTAACTTTGGAAAGGGAAGTTTGGGGTTCCCTGCTGGAGCTGCTGCCCCCGTGACCCAATACTGGATAAGCGGATGAAGATGAAGATGATGATTGCAGAATACAGAAATCTACCTTTATACCACGGTGGAGCTATGCGAGTCCTTCTTTTTGCTGCTGGGTTGATTATCTTATGCTGAGGTGCCTCTCCATGACCCGTAGTGTAGAACAGTGTTAATGTCAAGGACATAGGCATGCATTTCACAACCAATGGTTTATGGCGAGAGTGGGATTATGTGAAGCAGGGCTGTTGTCAGAGTAAACTGTGGGTAAATGATTGGTGAGGTCAGCACTAACCTACTTAAACACAGCGTGGCTTTGATCTGGTGGCAAGTCAAATAACCCAAAACTTTGCCTCTGAGCAGACTGAAGGATGTGTCTTTTCTTTTTCATTCTTTTTTAGATGTAATGATTTGACTACGCAAACAAGTACATTGATGATCACAGTCTATTGTCTATTGCACGATTGTGTACAAACCACTGTTTTATTGATCTGACTGCATTTCTGCTCCCTTAAAGCAGGAAAACCCAGAGATCAGCTGACATTGGAGGTTGTAGTTGATCATTGACAGGCAACTCCAATTTATTTTGTACAGTGATGCTGCTAGGCAGCACTTCACTTCCTTCTAGGGAACTGTGACTACCTGTCAGCTGCTGTTTCTAGCTCTATCTAACCATGCACCCCTACCACAGCTCTCAGTCCAGGTGAGTCTCCTCATACTTTTGGCAGAATTGAAGGGTTTGTATACTATAACTTTACTTCTAAAATGGTTTAAGGGAAAATTTACATCTGATCTACAGTATAATCAACTAGATTGAAAACAGTGTAATATGACATGTTGAATTGTTTTTTGATCACTTTGTTTAACAGCTCCAAAACATATGACACTAACAAGTTTTAGACCAAAGCAAACCATAAAAAACAAGTTTGATCATGTGAAGTGTTTGCATGTATGATACATAAATTACAAGTATTATTGATCTACTTATCTGTTTCAATAATTGTTTTTATAAACTGATAACTGTAATCCCTGTGAATGTAATCTGATGACAAAAAACAGGTTGTTTAAGGTGCTGCCTGGGTTTTATGTGACTATTTACATTCTTTCTGACAATGATAGTTTTAACATTTCATCAAAAATATATATATACATTTTTTATTTTTTACAAATGAATACAGGTTCTGCTTTGGAATCCTTTGGGCATATTACAGTCCTTGTTGATGTAACATAGCATCTAATCTGTCTGTGTCAGAGCCTCAGCATCTGTCATCATCCCCAAATAGAAAAGAGCTGAGTGCAATATACCTTATCTCAAAATGGTTATGTCTGTGTCAGTATCTCCTCACTAGCAGATATGCAGTATTTACACCGTGTTTATCAATGTTGCCATGTTGCATCACGTTGCAGACTGGACCATCTCCTCCCTGAAGGTCCAGTTGGTCACGGCCACCTCGGGTCACCCACATCTCAGCGGCTGTATCCGCCCGGGCATTCAGCATCAACGTTAATAAGCCGCTACAAGGTGACACTGTAGTTTCACACACACACACACACACACACACACACACACACACACACACACACACACACTCACACACACACTCACACACACACACACTCACACACACACTCACACACACACATACACACACGCAAGTTGTTTTGCAGGTTCTTCTGTCTTCAGTTGTTGTTATTTCTGTATTTGCCTTTTTCAATGTCTTAGATTTTCATACTTTAAATATTATGTAAGGCAGTCCTGTTTAATGATTTTTTTCTTTCATTAGTGTTACAGTCTGGTGGAGAGAGTTGATGCCATCCAAATGATAATAAAATCACCGTTTACATGTCAGAATTGGCTTGATCAGAAATTCCCTTGGCATAATAATAGCTTCACAATGTAGCTATTATAATTCTTTGAACTTCTATGAAAGAGAGTGTCAGGAATGTAAAACTTTTTTTTCTGCCTCATATTTCCTTCTTCCTCCTTTTTTTCCATTTTTCCTATTTCCATCTTCTGGTTTCCCACCTCTCGTCTCCTAACTTTTGTCTCTGTGTGCTTCTCCTCTCTTCTCATCTCTTTAGGAATCTACACAGTCCTGTCCATCCACAAGCCGAGACTGGCATTGTCCAGTTTGCTTGCAGACGGCCAGCTTCCCAGTCCAGACGAACTGCGGCCATTTGTTCTGTGGTACGAGATTCAACACACACTCAACAGTATCAGAGCAGACAAGATTTGTTCTTTCATTCATGTTTTAGTTTACTCCTTCATCTATGAGACTGGATTCGTTCATTGTTAGTACTCTCACACTTGCTCACCTGTTGCATCATGTGTTTATATTGTTTCGTTCATTGGCTGATCAGTGGAGCATCAGTGTGTCTGGAGCGTTGAGGCATGTCTGTTTGACTTTCAATAATTAACTGTTGCCATGGTTTCCCAACTCTGCCTCTCTCAATTGACAAATTCTTCTTCACAAAACAGTTGTGCAAAGGTGAACTTCGAATCCAATTCAAGCCTTGAAGTTCAAATTCATATCTGATCATTTTACATTATCATCGCATTGTATTAAGTTGGGATAAAAATGTATTAGATAGTCTAATGTTTCTACTGCACCTGACACCAAAATATTAGGAGAGGTAAGGCAGCCTTATATTTATATATAGAGCACATTTCATACACAAGAGTTTAAAGTTTGATAAAAGAAAGATTGAAAAGTGGAACAAAGAAAGAAATGTATGTGACTTACTCACAAATTAGTCACAACTAGGGCAAAGAAAGCATGCTCAAATTATTACATTTCTAAGATGGGGCTATCATGAAGGAAAGAACAGCAAAAATAAAATAAAATGTTAAGGCTGTTAGAGTCTGAAAATATCTCAAGGTTGAGTGAATAAGATCAGGGTTATAAAGCAAGTGCTTTTTTTAGACATATAGATATTTATGTTCCAGCACATTGACCATGGAACCATTGTCTGTGGGTGTGACAAGACCAGCCAGCCTCACTGCTGCATAGCCTGCACATACAGCTGGCACTGGTTTGACTGGATCGGTACCTCCGTTTTTAGAAAACATTACATTTAATGGTTTGTAAATCATAACACTAACGTATTAATATACAAATGAACTACAGCAGTAATAGCAGTAACCTTCTATAGCTATATATATATATATAGCTATATATATAAGTTTTTCAACTGAGGAGCATAATGTGCTCCTTGGGGAAAGATAAGAGGTTGTGCCCTGTTCATACTAATCAAATAAACTGGTCATTGTGGTAAATTGTAGTCAGATGCAAAAGCCCCCTTCCCTTACTGCATTATATTCCATTTAATTGACATTTTTATTTTCTATTGTTACCTAAAGAATTTTGTAATTTACTTGACCTAATTAAGAAGTAAACTCCATTAACTTGTACTACAAAATGTATCAGAATGCAGGAAATTAAGTCTTGATGCTCAAAATTACATTGGGGAGGACACCCAGACCCCCCACTTCATATGTGCCGCCCTGCCACCCACCCACCTTGTTTTTGCTTCCAATGCCCATGTGTGGACACCTAGAACAGCGGGCGGGGTACTGTACCTGCCCCCCACTTACCTGGGTCTTACCCAGAGCCTTTTCTGTGGTTCTGTCTGTTATTATCAACAGTGGCAAATAAATTATGGTAGAATGATGCAATATTCAGTGGAGAAAGAAGTATGCAGGTCCTTTACTTACGAACAAGTAGTAATACCACACTGTAAAAATACATTGTTAGAAGTAAAAGTCCTGCATTGAATGTAAGTACCATCAGGTAAATTAAAGTATTAAAAGTAAAAGAAGGCAACTCAATGCAGAAAAATCCTCACATTTTAGAAACTGGAAACAATCAAATCCGTCAATGAAGTGATTGTTTAATCAGCTAACCATTTCAGCTGGACTTGTAGGCCTATTATACTAGGCTTTATTGTTGGGTAGTTTTATTTTTAATAAAGCATTGTATAAAGTATGTGTTTTGTGTGCACACATCATAATTTGTAATATAACTAGAAACTAAAGCTGTCAGATTAATGTAGTCGAGTAAAAAGTACAATATCTCTTTTGAAATTCTCTTTGAAATGTAGTGGAGTAGATGTAGAAAGTGACATGAAAAGGAAAGACTACAAGTACAAGTACCTCACATGTGTACTTAAAGGTCTCATGGCCTGAAAACTTCACTTCATGAGTTTTTTTAAAAACATTAATATGAGTTCCCCCAGCCTGTCTGTGGTACCCCAGTGGCTAGAAATTGCGATAGGTGTAAACCAAGCCCTGGGTTTCCTGCTCTGCTTTTGAGAAAATGAAAGCTCAGATGGGCCGATCTGGAATCTTGCTTGTTATGAGGTCATAAGGGGCAAGAAAACCTCCCCTTTCTCTGCTCTGCCCGCCCAGAGAATATGTCCTACCCATGAGAGAGAGACAACATGCCTTTCAAACAATCAAAGTGGCAGTTGGTCAATGCCACACCCCCAGCCTTGCCCCCCCTCTCTCCTCCTCAAAATCTACAGACTAATTGTGGGACTGGCTCTAGTGGCTGTAATTCTGCACCAAAGCTGAATTTTGGGAAAGAGACTTCAGATATGGTATTAGGGGACCACTAAAGTCTATATAAAAGAGACTTCAGATACAGTATTAGAGGACCACTAAGGTCTATATAAAAGAGACTTCAGATACAGTATTAGGGGACCACTAAGGTCTATATAAAAGAGACTTCAGATATGGTATAGGGGACCACTTAGGGCTGTATAAAAGCATCCAAAGAGCACCATGTCATGGGATCTTTAAGTTGATTACTTGAGTAAATGTACTCCGTTACATTTCACTACTGGCATTATGGTTTAAACTGTTCACTGTTAGATGTAAAAGTTTTGGTTTATGTGTTTGATGCTGCAGCTCCCTGTCTGATCACCTACTGGAGACATGGGTCCTGGTTGGATGCAATAAGCTGCCCTCTCTGCAGACAGAAGGTACCGTATGCATGATCCCATCAAAGCACAGTCTGAACAGTCACTTCAGAATGAGTGTGAACATGGAATAACATGTTTCTGATTTACAAGGTCAGCGTGCTGTGCAACCTATTTAAAGAGAGCCGGTTGGACCGCCAGTCAAAGGAAGTTCTTGGGGAAATCACAGACTACAACAAACGTTATTCTGGAGCCCCGCGAAGGGTCAGTACTCACTGACCTTATTAGAATTATACTATATATACTATTCTTAAAGGCTTTCTACAGTAGTTTTGCCCTTATTCTCCACCCTTTACCTGTCTGCAATGTGTCAGGTGGTGCAACTGTCTTTTACAACCTTGAATGTAACATCAGATCATGGAGAATGTGAGAATTTCTCCACCGTTTCCTCTGTTAACAGGTTTAGTAACAGGAATACCAGTTATGCAACTTTAAGGATTTATTGCCCTATACAACAACTAGTGCCAGACAATGGAGGTGTCTGGTTAACACACCTCCCATTGACACACACCTAGTTGCATTTAATTTGAAATACGGATTTCCCACATGGATCTCTTTCACACACTCTTTTGTAAAACATAAATAATAAATGAACAAAATGATGGGGCTGTTTACTAAAAAGTGGTGTTAAATGTTCCTGAAATTCAAAAGTCTGGCAGCAGAATTTTGAGTTTAACTAGATGTCAATTACCTTTTTTCACACTTTTCAAGAGTCACAAAATCAAAAACTCTGTTCACTACAACTAAATACAGGATATAACCTTATAAAAGGTTACATAGAGTGACAATGTATATGTGCAGTTTTCTTAAACATTCAAATTCTCCCTAATTATCATGTACTGTACAATCATATATTTTTGGAATATTCATATCCATAACCATGTTCATGTTTTCTTCTCTGACCTGTCTGCTCTTCTGCATACTGACCCCTCCAGGTAGCAGACTACCTATGTGACGCGCCCCTTCTCCTGCAGTTACTGGCCCGTGGCCTGGGAACCATGGGAGGACTCGTGTGTTTGTTTTTCTTCAGGGTGGCCCTGTGCTGTGTGGGAACCGTGCTGTCCATTTCCCACCCTCCTTTGGACCCGGTCTCCTCATCAGCAAATCCGCTGGAAACAGACCCCTCCCTGTGTGGACTGCTGGGGGTCCTAGATGACCTAGTGGTGGTCATCCTGCTCCTTATGTGCGTTATCAACATCAACCAGCAAATGGCGCCAGAGAGCAGAGGACGCTCTGCTAATGTTGCGTCACAAGGAGCAAGAGGTAATTCACTGTAGCCAGTTGGATAAGTGGATGCAAGAATATTGACAGTCGCGATGTTAGATGGCATCTGAGCCTCTCAGACTCCAGGCTTGTTTGAGTGTTTACGGAGTGTTTACAGAGCCTATGCAAGAGTGCTATCTAAAATACAATGTTATGCAGTGTGCTGGTTTAGCTGTGGTTACAAATTTGTATTCCTTAAGGCTTGACAGTGTGGCTTGGAGATATTTAATCCATATTAAATGATCAAAATAGTCAGTTTAAATTGCCATTTCCTCCTGTATATTTTAATTATAATCCATATTTTTAACCAGAAACAACTCTCCGTCATTTTTACTCCAAACTGGGCAGCAACTGTGCCAGTTTGTTTCAGCAACTGTGAGACAAGTATTCTTGTCACTAGTGAAATAATTGCACCTGTGTAAATACTTGATATTGTATGAATTCTGTGTTGCTGTAAAATTCATGTTTTGTGTAGAATAAAGTATATTTATTTACTTTGGTTATTTTATTATCCTACAATACACATGCTTCTGGTGATTTTTGTTATTATCTATCAGCAAATCCCAGCTCTTAGGAGAGCAACACTGATGTCAGCAGACCGGATTGGTACAGTTTTGTAAAATAGTGATTGTAAATTAGTGACGAGAATTAAACCTATAGTATGTATACAATGAGTCACCAAGAATCCACAATAGTCTCAGTCTAAATATCAGAGTATTACAGCAGGCATAGGTATGAATGCAGACAGACAAAGTAATGCAGTGAGTAAAAAGGTGTAGTACACAACTCAGTAATGTAACAGGCCTTACAGTTTCACTTGACTCACAACCCTAAAAAGACTAGAATACTACTTTGGCAGAGATGTTAACAGCGTAGTATCACTCTGTGTTGCTGCACCAGGCAACTGCGTTCTTGAACATGCGTAGCCAGGGTGAAGGGGTGAGAGAAGATCTGAAGTCCCTCGGGGCCCAGGGCGTCTGCCAGCCCAGGGTGCAGCGCTCCGGGTGGGGCATCATGGCCAGGTGCCTCCCGTCCCTAGAGCAGAGCCCCGCTATGCCCTGTGGGGAGCCGTTAGGGTTCAGAGGGTACACTTCAGTGGGATGACCCTGGTCGTCAAGGTAACGGACGGGGGCGAGCCCACCAGAGATTATCTGGTCCTGGGCCACAGAGCTACAAAATTGCATCAGACCTGTGAATGAAAAAAGGTGTGTGGGGGGGG
>NC_048415.1:20131438-20138322 GCF_013103735.1 Etheostoma cragini
CAAGCACAGCTGTTGTTAATGCATGCCAACCGGTGAATTATAAGTCAGCCAAATGTTGCATTGTTGCGCAACTTGAAAAGTTTAGACTTTTTTTTTTGCTTAAAGAAGACTTAGGGCTGCATTCCTGTCCTGAAGTCATGAGTGTGTCAGTGCTTGAAGAACAGAGGACTACAAGCAAAGGGCTACCACATGATTGACTTCCCAGCGCTGTACCTTCTCCATGTGCAACCCAGACTCCCAGAGCCGAGCCCTCCATGCCTCTGAGCCAGACAGACGGGGACTCCTGGATTCCCACGCTGACGAACCGGGACTCAAACCTGCCGGACTTATTATGGGTCAGCACTACTTCAGTTTCTGGGGGGAAAATTGGAGATGATTGAAAATTATTTTAAACTCCGGAAGGTCCCCTTTTGGGATGATTACGTTCATTCACATACTGCTGTTGCATTGTCTCTGTTCACTACTGGGTTTTCTTTTTATTACTATTATACGCATGACCTTCTGTGCCTTTTCTTCTTACCTGCTCCATGCTCGCCCTCTCCCACCCAGCCCAGCAGGGCGAGCAGCTGGCAGCCGTTACACACTCCCAGACTCAGTGTGTCTCTCCGCTGACGGAAGCGATCAAACTCAGCTTTGGCCTTGGGGTTATATGCAACAGTAGCAGCCCAACCTATGATGGATAAATGCTGTTACACCATTTATTTTATATATTAAAGCGGCCTCTAAGCGTGTGTGTGTGTACGGGTGTTCTTTTGCCTTTAGCTGATCCCAGGACATCTGCGTAGCTGAATCCACCTACGAACACAACTGCTTTAAAAGTCTCCAGCGTTAGGGAGCCAGAGCACAGGTCCTGCATGTTGACATCCCAAACCTACACGAAAATATATACAGGAGTCACGCAGACCAGCAATACAGCTTCGCTCGACATATATCCAGTAAATTAACGTTTTAAATAGTCACCTCAAAGCCGGCCATGTACAGAGACGCTGACATCTCTCGGTCTCCGTTACTGCCCTCTTCCCTGACCACAGCTACGCGAGGCTGACCTGCACCTGAAACAACAACACGCATCAGAGACTCTCCAAAAAAATGTCAAGCACTTAGTGGTTTTAAGTTTCTATGCTGACAACACTGTGATATACTGCTCTGCATCTACACCAAACCAGGCACTTTGTCAGCTACAACTTGCTTTTGATACTGTACAACGTACCTTGTTTAAATTTAAAACTTGTTTTGAATGACGACAAAACAAAACTCATGTTGTTTGCCGGTGCAAAATCAAAGTCACGGAACCTCCCTCCCATCATTACTTCTCAGGGCTCCGAGATTGAGTACGTATCTCAATACAAGTGTCTTGGTATCCTAATTGATGATTCTGTTTCTTTTAAACCTCACATTCAACAGTTGGTGAAAAAACAGAAGCTGAAGCTGGGTTTTTATTTTTGAAACAAGTCATATTTTTTCTTTGAGGCCAAAAAGAGACTTGTTGCTGCCACTTTTATGTCAGTGCTGGATTATGGCGATGTTATATACATGCATTAGTCAACTCAAAGCTTGAAACTTCTGGAAACTGTTTACCACGGGGCTCTTAGGTTCATTACTAACTTTAGAGCCCTTACTCATCACTGTTCATTGTATGATCGGGTTGGTTGGCCTGCATTGTTCACCCGTAGACTTAATCATTGGTACACTCTAATTTATAAGGCTATGCTTGGTCTGCTTCCCCCATACCTTCAAACCTACATCATAAAGAAAAGGTACAGGAAGATATTGTCTTCGTTCTGGTGATTCATTACTGTTATCTGTCCCTCAAGTCCGGACCGAATTAGGAAAAGGGGCGTTTAAGTACGTGGCCCCCTATGCTTGGAATCAGCTGCAAATTGTCCTGAATCTTCAGGAGATGGTTTTACTGGCTGCTTTTAAAGTACTTTTAAATGACATGGAGGCTGAACACACTGGCTGTAGATGTTATGATTGATTATTCTGACGATCCTTGTTGTTATTCACAATTGTTGAAATTTAGATATTTTATGACCTTGTTACTCATTATTTATTAACAGCATAAAGTGTTTTATGTTTTATGTTCATGATATATGTTATTTGTGTCTCTAATATTAATCCTGTTTGGCCTTACTGAGCTGGCTGATGCTGGGCGAAATGGAGGGGTCAAAGGTCAGTTTGAAGTAGGGCTGTGTCCTCTTGGCTAGCCCTTCTTCTTCCTCTTTAACACAGATTTCATTGGACTGGAGGCGCTCCAGCTGAAAACTGGTGTCCTCCCATAATGCTCTGAGGTTAGGCAGTGGCTCTCTCAGTACCTCCTGTCCATCCACACTAACACTGACCTGAAAGACAATCGAGGGAAATAAAAACAACAGTCACCAGAGATGAGATGAACACCGCTGAGACACATACTGAGGTTGCTGTCTCACCACAGCCTCTGGTCCAAAGCCGCAGGTTCTGCCGACACGGTGGCATTGCACGCCTGCGTCACTGTATCTCTGACACACCGTTTCAACATCGAGCTGTGAAACCTCCAGAACCAGACCCAGCTCCTCGCTGAACAGCAGCTCTGTGACTGTGCAGGCGAGAGATGAAGCCACAACACTGCATGAGTTCATAATAACTACAGTTTGTGTCCTGTCTATGTGAGACACATCAGCTCACTAACCTCCAGCTCCTTGTGATGGCAGCTCAACATCAATCCCACGGTTTCCTGCAAACGCCATCTCCAGCAAGCAGGAAATGAGGCCTCCATCGCTGATGTCATGACCTGCACTCAGCAGACGATCTTAAAAAAAACAGGAAAAAAAACTCCTAATATCTGTCTCTTTTCATCAAATATCCAGCTTTTCAAAAGCCACCAGGTCCTGTTGCTTTCTTTTTCTTCTTAAATGCAAAATGCAGAGTAAAACCACTAAGTGGCTGTGTGACATAGTACAAAGCTATGGCCTTACAATTAAAGTTTGGTCACAGACGGAATTACAAAACAAAAAAACAATGCTACTCTCGTATCTCCTCTGTGGCAGGGAGCTCTCTGACTGAGAGAGCAAGCTGACCTTGTATGAGTGCCTGTGTGGTGTTGAAGCAGCCAGTCAATAGTTCTGGCTGCTCCAGGTCAGGAGAGCAGTCTCCCAGCTGGCTGTAGCACTGAGCCAGGGCAGATCCTCCCAGGCGATGACGGCCTGGACTGAGAGGAACCCACAACAACACACCTGCAGTCAGAGGAAAGAGGGTCAGAGTCTGTTAGGGTTTTTGGAATGTGTGTATTTTGTCTGGGTATCAAATTCCTATTTTGCCAACTAAGAACAAAACTATAAATAAAAGGCAATCAGATATATGCTCATCACCGATTATGAGCAACTGGATTTTGAATCTGTGTGTGAAATACCTTTGCCATCTGGATCCTCGAGGTCAGGGGTCACAGTAGCTGTGATGTCAGGACAAACGGCATATGCCGAAATAACCAGAGCACCTGAAACAGAAGCAGCGAGAAAGCCAAGCGTAAGAAAGACACATACACAGACACCGTTCTACAGACAGACAGACAGACAGAGACACACACACACACACACACACACACAGAGAGTACCTGGAGCTTTGACGGTCTCTTTCCCTACTCTAGCAGCCATACTCAGAGAGTCCTTGCCCCCATCAACGGCCACTCCCAGCTGACCCATGACCTCGCACATGGCTTTGCAGGCCTCCCACAGACAGGCTCCCTCACCAGGAAGCTTGGCAGCCCACATCCAGTTTCCACTACACTTCACATCCTGAAACACCCAGAGATTAACCAAAATCCTGGACATTTCTTTAAAAAAGGAAATCATCTGTATCAATTCTTATCCGTAGAAGATCTAGTCAACAGAGTTGTTTTTTAATTTTGTAGGGACATATATGTCTATGTTGTATGTATGCTCTATTCATCATGTAAAGTATTTAGGTATTTTTGTGATTATGTTCAAACTCTCCATCAACCGCTCACCTTCAAAGCTGTGACTCTGGCAAACACCAAATTGGTCAGAGCCTCTCCAAGAGCCATGCGAGCCCCAGCTGCAGGACAGATCAGGCCTTTGATTGGCTGCTCTCCAATGGCAGTAGCTGCTCCCTCCAGGCTGAACGGTGACAGAGCAACAACAGCCACATCGGCCAATGGGGTGTGAAGAGGGCCGACGCATTGTTGCTGGGCAACCAACCCAGTCACAGACCGGTCCACCTGAGAGAGGGAGGGAGTGTAGACAAAGAGAGTCACAAAGTGTCCGCACAAAAGTACTTAGACTTACTAAGACGGTGCAGGACAGGGAAGAGAAACACACCTTGTTGGTCAGGTAGCGTTTGGACGCCACAGCGGGCAAACGTAAAACTCTGTCCAGCGCGTCTATGACTTTCAGCCCGGCAGGAAGAGCCAGCGGCTGATGGGTTGGGGCCAGACGCTCCATCTTAAACTTCTTCTGCGGCATCTTCCCCAGAACCCATTCCAGCTGCAGGTCGACAGGACAGCGCCCCGTGTCTGCTTGATCCCCACTGCCTCTATCATCATCCATCAGCACAATCTGTGAGAGATAACAGAGTCCAATTTTATTTAACTCAAGGTTGTTTAGCAGCATGACTTGACCAACAACCACTGATCACTAAAGCAGGTTGATCAGCACAATGGATGTGCACTTGAAACGCAACTGAAACGTGCCTTGCCGTCTCCAGTGATGTTTCCCACAAAGTCAACAGGACACTTCTCCCTCTGACACACCCTCTCCAGGAAGCCCCTGTCCGATGGACGGAGCAGCAGGGCATTGCTCTCTTGATACTCTGCCCCCCACAGCTCCAGCACACTCAGTGTGGGGTCTCCTTTCTATAAAACAAAGACGTAGAGCAGAGGAAAACAATAACAAATTGCAGAATGTGTGTCTGTGTGTATGTAGCGGTGTTTATGTGCTGATTACCTTAAATCTACTGCAGTAGATTACGGCTCCTGCTGGCTCACTTAGCTCCTTAAGCACGTTACCTGAAGATTATAATGTTAACTTTTTTCTCAACTCCCAAGCGCTACGTAAATGCTGGAAAAAAAGTTCCTAGGTTTCATACCATTTCCTCCTGCCCCCTGGTCGTGTATACTGCAGATTGGGTTCCCGCCGCTCTTTTCCAGACACGCCCTGAGAGCGCGATTCATCTTCTGCTCCATCTCAGCGTCTCCCCTCTGCACTGCACCCAGATCCCTGTCGCTGGAGTTGTCACCCTGGACCTGCAAACCAAAACGTATTTTAACACCTACCCTGAAATGTCTGCACCAGGTGAGGTCACTGCTGAGGGATTTACTGCGGTGACTGTACTTGTACAGAGGAGGCTGCTCCTCCTCCCACGCCGATTCTGTACACCGGCCCACCGATCTTCACCACTTCCATTCCTGATCGACGGGGACAGCAGAGGGACACCGCGAATCATTGATTGAGAAGTATAAATATAGCTTTTGCAATGATTAAACACATACCACACGCACAGAGTTAAAACATTACCATTCTCTGCCTCTTCTTTCTTTACATGTGTAGCCTCAATAGAACCGAGACCACCGCTGAACATGATTGGCTTAATCCACTCTCGTCGCTCTCCATCAGCCAGCCGCATGCCAAAAGAACGAGCAAAACCTAGAGGGAATTTTTACAAAAATGCTGTAACAATTCAATATCAATCACTCAGTAGACTGACAGAAAATTATGTATAATTTATCAATGTAATTAATAGGGCAGTAACAGTACGTGTGAGAAATGTGTTTTTTTTCCCCCGTGATAAAGAAATCATACAATCCGTGGACCTAAAACCGAGGTACATACCGGACCGTGAATTTTGTTTCATTAATGAAGTAGAAACACCAATTCCAACATTTTCTGATTTCAAGTTCAAAAGATGCTGAAATTTAATATTCTTGGTTTTATATTGTAAAGATAACGTGTGTGTTTTGGCAGCTCATCAGACTAAAGAACAGATCTCAACATGACACACGGGCCAAACCTTTGTACAACACATGATAGATGTACAATGAAAAAAATATGACTTGATTAATAAATAGTAATTATAAATAACAGGTAAATGAATATCTTTTTCAAGCTCATTTAAGGCATCTCCGTGAGCATGGAGAAACTTTGGAATCTTTGCACCATTTTGCGCTTACATTGTTACTGCCCAAACAATGAATTGAGACACTTAAATAAACAATGAACTAGTAAAAGTAAATCTAGGCATGCTAGATTAATGTTAGCTACCTGACAGGACAGGTTCTCCAAACTTGTTGCCATAGTCTGAGGCTCCATCACTGGCTTCAACTGCCACCTGCAGTGGAGGGGCAAAGCTGGAAGGATACTCCCAGCCCTCTCCTTCAGACTCCCAGGGGAGAACGTAACCTGCAGACAGGGACAAAGGAGATTATTTATTTAAGAAGCAGCTGACATTTCCAGCCATGAACGTGATGCGTACTGTTGTTGCTGCAGACCTGGGATGTGCAGGTTGCCGAAGCAGTAGCCTGCGGTGCCGGCGATGACGTGGCCTCCCCGCCCAGCACTCTGGACATCTCTGATTCGACCTCCTGTGCCTGTGGTGGCTCCGCTGAATGGCGCTACACCTACAGGGTCAGTTGGGTTTGATAATGATTATTTGGGAAAAACAGCACAAGAAAAAAAAGGACCCTTTAACTGCAAATGAACACAATGTTTTAAGTGTCCTGACCTGTTGGAAAGTTGTGCGTCTCTGCGGTAAAGATGACGTGTCTTAGTGAGCGCCGCGTCTCATACTGGCTGGCCCGGGATGGGTCCTTTGGGTAAACACACTCCAGCTCCATCCCTTTGATACCACTGGACACACACACATTTCACATGAGTCAGTGTGAACAGAAACACACA
>NC_048415.1:20138422-20170321 GCF_013103735.1 Etheostoma cragini
TGTAAATTTCCCTTTGCGACAAGTAGCCTACTAGATGCTAACAAGAGACTTCTGTAAAGTCAATACAGTAAAAATGGACCTACATAATGATGTTTGTTCACTGCTGGCTACAAGCTAGCATCAAACACAACAAACGTCAGTTGAATGGCGTTTTGAGCTAACGTTAGCAATCAATCATAGATAGCTAAAACTTTTTTTAAAGTGATTTCCACTTTCTGTTATTGCTTGTAATGAGAAATGTTGATTATTTTATGAATTTTGCAAATGTCAGTATGACAAGTTATGCCGTAAACCAGATATGACACCTATAAGAATGTGCGTCCCTTCTTGTACAACAGCACATTTAAATTAACTGGAGAAGCAAAGTAGTTAAAGTGAAATGAAACCTTGGGGGGAAGTAAGTGGCTTTAGTCTCACGAAGGTAGATAGGCCTTTTAAATCATCTCCTCGGTTCACCGGTTGAGCATGGCAGAGCCGACAAAGTACTTAGTGAAATTATTCTCATCTATTTGGGCAGCTTGTGAATATTAATGAAGGTGGGCAGAATTTATTCATTCGTGTGTGTGAACATAAAAATTCACACCACGTTCTGTTGTGGTTGGCAGAGTCCGTTTAAAACCTGTTCCTAAGAAAAGAGGAATTACAAGTGTCTGTGTATGTGTTAGTAATATTATTAATAACAATACATGAAAATGAAGTGTACTGTAGTTTCGGTGCATCACAGTTAAGAGCTGAGGCGATTAGGTGTTGATAAGGTATTAAGAGAAATCACAAATTTGGCACAAATGCAAAAGAAGTATTGTTCCAATTGTAAGAATTTGCTCATTTTCAGTATCTTTTGGTATTAAATTTAACATCTTTTTGACAATTTAAAGACAACCCTCTGGGATAGTCATTTCTGACGTTACATTAATTAAAGGCAGCTGCTCACAGTTTTCAGTTTTTATTTGCGTCCACATCACATTAGACACAGACACACTAAACGCACACATGCACATGTAAGATAAGCTGCGACATCACTGCTGTCCTGTGACTTTAACCAGTTAAGTGATTATGTCATGCATCATGTGACATTATTACCTCCATCAGCAGACTAAGTGTACTCACAGAAAGCTGCAAGACTATGAAGAGGAAGAAGGAAAGAGAAAAGAGAGGAGGATTAACAGTAACAGAAGTTTAAAGATGGAGGTAGGCTGAAGCTGAATAGGATGCTAAGAAGAAAACCCAATATAGGAAATTGTTAACAGTCTCACCCAGATTATCGTTTGCCATCTCCAAGGCTGCACGGCCCTTCCCCAGGATGTCCACCTCAAACACTGGCTGCGGTTTGGTTTCCACGGTGAAGGATGTGATGGGATGTTGATAGATGCATTCTGTCATACTGTCATACAGACACGCAATCAGCTTCTCTGTGTCTCCATCAAGTTTGTCAACGTTCTCTCCATTCTTTGGCTGGAGGGGATGAGACACAGATGTCATCTTAAGGCAGAGTTACGAGGTGAAAACCAGTCTTCAAAGGGCTCTAGGAAATTCGTCTGTGTGTGTGTGTGTGTGTGTGTGCAAACCTTGATTAGAAATCTGCGAGACAGCTCGACCCGTGTGACGTTAGCGAGGCCGGCGCTCTGGCAGATGGACACGGCGTTAGTGGACCAGGCGGTGGAGAAGTTCAACCTGAAGAGCAAAAATAGCAACAACAGAAATAAAAATACTGTTTTGAAAACATTTACTACCGCACTTTAATGTCCGCCTCACTGGTGCCAGGTTCCTCCTGTGTCACTGATTAAATGATCCCTCGATTTTCTTGAAATCATTGATAACCTAAAATTATATATTATAAATTAGGTTTTGCCTAGTGATGGTAAACGATTAGAATTTTTTTTTTTTTTTTAAACATGATTTTCATCTTTACTTTATTGCATCAATAAGCAACCCTTCATAAATGTACGAGTTAGCACTACATTTGTTGTTTTTTGTAATCAACTGGCGCAATACACATTGACAGAATTGAATAAAAAGTGACAAAAGAACGTTGAAAATTATTTCCTTTCATTTGTTTTTGTACTTAGAATACTGAAAGCAGCAGAAATGCAGAACTGAGTACACTTTAATATCTGTTTATTTATCGGTAATATTGGTATGGCAATATTTAACGTTAGACGGCGATCACATATTTTTCTCATTTCGTGCGTCCTGTACAGCACAGACTTTTTATTTTGGACTCTTTAAGTGCCACCATAATGCCAAAGTTTATATTTTAGGCAACATATAATGCAGCTTGTGGGGCCCATGACTTTTACACTTGTTGATGTGTGGACTTGTGCAGACCTCTATAAATGCACTGCACCATTGACATATTGCCCTGCTTGGTTAAGCCAACCCAAAACATATTGATGTCGACCAAAGTTCTTTTTTTAAGGACACGTGCTGACTACTGAGCACCTCGATAACAATTCAGCAAACTCCATCCGCTAATCAAGTCTGTGAGATGCTTTGGAAACGCCAGAAAAAGCTAATTAGTGGACGTTTCATTGCGATTGTTTTCAGGAAAAGTACTTTCACACCTATTGCAACTAGAGCCCGACCGATAAAGGATTTTTAGGGCCGATATCAATACAAATATTTGGTTATTTAAAAATCAGATAGTTATTTTTAAAAAAATCCAAGAAATGCAAAATAAAACATTAACAGATTTCCCTAAAATTTGTTGTTTGTAGCCATTTATGAGTTGTCACTAAAGTAATATGATAGTAATTTGTTTTATTGTCACAAAAGAACAGAGGAACATCAAAATATAGTAAAGTTTTGATAAATAAAATGTTTAAAATCTGTGTTGCCAACAGTGATGTTGCCCTCTGGTGGACAAACTATGCAATACTATCATTTATTTGTCAATATAAATGCTTACGATGAATTAAAAAAGAAAATGAAAAATTTACCGATAACGATAATTTGCAAAATGCCCAATATCGGCTGATAATATTGGCCCACCGATACTATCGGACCACCAATATATCGGTCGGGCTCTAACTGCAACCTGTGTTCACTGTTTACGAATCTTCTTTGGATACCAATTAGTTCATCTCAATTTAATGAAGAACATAAAGCCATTTGCAGGATAAAACAAGAGCTAACAGAGCTGATCTATCAGACTGCATGAATGTGGTACCTGGGTCCAATCTCCACCAGTTTCTCCCCCCTGCCCTCTGTGAGGTTGGTTTCCTCAGACAGCGGCTCTGCCTGCAGGGGAGGACGAAACAACCAGAGGAGAACCTCCGTCTGCTCGGCACTGAGCCTCTGACAGCCTGCAGCAGGGAGCAGGAGGAAGTAATGAGGACATGGCAAAATCGACATGCAAGAAAAGAAGAAGGCACGTGGAAACTTTCTCTAGGTGACATTAGGTACATTAACAGGCATCTCTTACAACCTCTGCATTGTTAATTATTAGTATATTCATCCCCACCTTATGGGCACTCACCTGTCAGCTCCACATTGTAGCACAGCTCAGTGGTGATGGACAGCTGGGGGTAGAGCTTGGCGGCCCTCTGTATGGCTCGCCCACTCACAACTTCATTACTGTAGAACCTCACTACAGCCATGATTGCTGGAGAGATGGAGAAAGAAATCCAATAATGAAAATCAAACACAGAATATCAAGGAAAGGCGAAGACATTGATTTACCCTAATACGACATTTATCTTCAGATCAGTTCAAGGCGTCGAGACTGTGTGCAGAGCCTGCAGGATTGAGACAAAGCCATCCCTCCAAGATCTCAGTCTGTTCAGACTGAGGAAATGTGTTGAGGCAATGTTGTTTCATTGGTAAACCAACATAATCTTTAACTTCAAAAATAATTTATAGATACAGAAACCCAAAGTCTCATTACTATATTTTCAGAAAAAACTGTTCATATTCTGATGGAATATCATTAGTGTTTCATTCATCACTTTCATGATAGCCTGTCAGAAAAAAAACATCCGGGACAGAAACTCATCCAAACTGAACACATTCAGCCTCCTAACTATTAACGTTAGCAAACTGATTCTGTGCATGTTGCAGGTCACACACACTGCATGGTCAGGAGCTTTCTGTTAGTCCTCAGTTACCCTCATAGAGAACACTGCGCGCGCGAGCGCACACACTTTATTTCATTCCTTAGTTAACCTCATAGAGAACACTGCACACACGCACGCACTACACTAAACACAGACACGCGTGCGTGCGTGCGTGCGTACACACACACACGCTGTTATTCCTTAGTTAACCTCATAGAGAACACTGCACACTACTCACGCACAACACTACACTGCACTCAGACACGCGTGCGTGCGTGCGTGCGTGCGTACACACACACACACACACACACACACACACACACACACACACACATTTTCGCCCGGCGTTTCTTGTTTTTGTTAACCAAAAGTTAGTGGACGCTTCTAAAAGCTAGCATAGTTAGCACAAAGCTAGCTAACGTTAGCATAACTTACGTGTAGCAGCTTCAGCAGTTGGGTGTTTGTTTAGGATAGAGAGTTGAGATGCTGCCCACCCCCTCGCGTCCTGGAGAAGCGTCTGGTGCCTTTGAATGGACTGAAGGTGGTTTGGTTGGTGAGGTTTGCAGACTGACAGGAGGACAGTCTCTAAACCCACATGTGAGCCGCTCGCAACTGTGTGCGCATGCGCATCTTAATTTTCATTGATTGTGTGGAAATAGTGGGCAAATTCTTATCACTTTAAAAACAATTGAATTATCTGAAATTTGTCTGACTGGGACTCAACATCTCTCTCATGTGATCTCGTTTTTTTTCAATTAGGTTAGTTTCAGGGTTTTAAGAGTCAAGTAAATCTGGCCAACTAAATAAAACAAATAAACAAACAAACCAAAGGATTTGGTAATTGTCCAACAGAAGTGTTTCCTCTTTGGCTGGAGAGGGCTTTAAAACAGCATTTAGATCTTAATGATGGGAAATGATATGGTACTTCTTGAATTTACATACAGTCTACGCTGAAGTTGGCTTCCGATTCGGCAGTTAAGGGGTGATTTAAGGGAAATGTGTACACCACATTAAGGTCCAGATCCAAAACCACTGTACCTAGACAAATCTGGACTAAATTATCCTAGAGAGGATAAAGATTCTCCCTTTATTGCATTTTAATGCAATAAATGCAGCTTCCAAAAACCTGAAACTTTGTTTTTAAGGATCTTTAGCCTTTCTTAATCGGAAGCCGACTTCAGCGTCGTCAACGTTTCTTGGAAAGCCCAGTAGAACATTTAGTAGATTTTTAAAAACTTGCAGAAAACAAACAGTTAACTTGACATTTGATGTTTCTAGGCATGTTTGGCGAATGGGGTCACCCAGATGATAGGCCCACTGATGAGCAAAATTCATATTTATTAAACCAGCTAACTCCATTTCTAAAAATGTTCTTCAATAAATTGGCTGGCATAAAAAACAAATATCTAAAAATCAATAAAAGCCAATTGTTTTTACATATTTCTATAAGTGTTGTTTCATAGATGTTGGGAAAATATCCAAAGGGAGTGCAGACAGGATTTCGTGATTGTTGTAGAATGAAACTACTCCCACACACTTAAGAACCAGAAACTGCAGTCTTAGATATATTTAATAAATTAAAGCCAAGGTACAAAAAAAAAACAATGTACATTTCATTTCCCTCCCCTCTTACCATTCTTTCTTTAAACTGTGAGTTTTATTTCCCCCCCCCCCCCTTAAGAATGAGACCACAATACAGACCGTGGATCATCCAATCCTTCTCTGTTCATATTAGACTATGAGGCATGACAGCTCGCTCCAGGGCCGATTGCTGCCTCAGTCTAAATCTGGTCTTTTTGCAGTGTCTCACACTGTACATGTTTGTCCCCTGAACCCCTGAACCCCCCACAAAACACATACATGCTACATGTCTGCAGGCACCTCGGATTAGACAGAAGGATTAGACTGAGATAAAATTGATCAGACCACAAAGTACACTTTGATGCTGATCCTGCTGATTCACTAGACAGTGTATTTTACAGCCGTCACATCACTTCACCAATAATGTCTCTGGCGTAATGGATGAGCACAGAATGTCCGTGTTAACTCTTGCTGCAAATGCATAATAACTTTCTCAGAGACGTTATGTTTTGTTAACGAACGCTCTAATCCTTCTTGATCATCTTCAAGGCTGGGACCCAGATAGATGAAATGATTGAGTGGCACTAGCATTTCATTAAGAGTAATAGTCGGTGTCAATGATAGATGATAGATAGATGAGTCTGGTCAATGATTATCCCAGGCTGGTCATTCCAGATGATAAGGAGGTTTAATTGATGGGTGTGATTGCTGGTGAGCAGCCGAGGTGAAATTCTGGATGTGCCTAATCAGTTTTTTAAAGAAAAGAGAAGCCTGAATGAGTGCGGTGTGAAGAAATGGTTGAGCTCTATGTTTAAAAGCTAGGAAAAAAGGTATGGGTGTGTACTGTAGGTCCGATATAAGTGCACTGAACAAGTGGAAAAAAAGATACATCTGTGCACACACACAACCTCTCATACATACAGGTATGAACACACGCATACACTCAAATACACAGAAGTGTTCAGCAATAACTGTTAATATGCACAACTTGATTAATATTTTTGCACGATTACAGAGACTAAGCAGTCCTTCGTCAGGATTATTCATCCCTCCAAAAACTCAGTTCCTTTCTCAGTTCCCAGCTTGTGTCTCTTTTTTACTGCCAGCTACTATAATTCCTTTCCCCCCTCTTGCCGTCACTGTTCCCAGTCCTGCTTTACCTAAGGGACCAATGCATAAATGCCACTCTCTACAATCCGAGGAGACTGCAGTGTGACTGGGTGGGAGTTTATGTACATGAGGTACAGCCCTGTACGTGGAGGGCTTGGCAAGAGAGCAGACAGTTGATAGTCCAGTCATGTGGTTTTCGTCTCTTTCTGCTCTTACAGCCCCCAAAAGGCATATTTAACAACAACATTTCAAGATCATTTGGCAAATGCAGAGATCAGGGGCATGGTTGTGAGTAATTATTATTGTATTAATGTCATTCTCCCTGCAGAATCCTCTCCTGACATTGGTCCTTCTCTTTTCCCATTAGCAGCAGCAGGACTGACAACCACTAACTTTCCATATGTGTATACGTATACATTTATATAATTCATTTGATTTAATTTTTGAAAAATAATGTCAAGTAGCTACGTACGATACCACTACCATTTCATATGGATGCTAATCACCAGGAAACAACCTAGGAACCACAGGAAGATCTAGAAAGGCAGAACACGACAGAGATCGAAGGAGGCAAGAGACATCATGCTGGGAGGGCTGCTCAAAGCTCTTCCAAAGAAATAAGAGGAACAATCAATCTTAAAACGGAAAAAATAATAAGAGCAGAGAGGACAGCCTCCTTTCAAGCCACCAGGGATTTAATGTTTGTCCATTAATCTGATGGCAGGTCTGTGCTGGAATGGTTCCATGTCTTGTCCTGCTGGGCGGGGTTGGGGGCGGAGGCGGGTTTATTATTACAATCATTTCATGATCTCTTTGCTGATGGCTTTTGTGAGAACTGTTTCGTTGTGGCATCCAGCTGTTTGGTGCTGAGGGCAAAGGTCCGGTTGGGTGAGAGTTCAAGGGTAGAGTTTCAGTATTCAGCAGCGTACTCTGT
The DNA here is from genome assembly GCF_013103735.1 of Etheostoma cragini. Lineage (NCBI taxonomy): Eukaryota > Metazoa > Chordata > Actinopteri > Perciformes > Percidae > Etheostoma > Etheostoma cragini. The sequence continues at coordinate 20,146,100 of NC_048415.1, forward strand.
ACCATGGAGCCCTCTGCACAGTAGTGTGAACTCCTTCACTATGTCCTTAACCCTCCTCTTGTTCACTCGTTCTCTGCACGACAGAGGAGGCCGTAAAGAAGGGACAAATATATAAAATTAGAAAGTATAATTATGGCCAACTGGGTGGACTTGTTAGCCAAAAGCCTGTAAACAAATGCAGGGCAGTGTTACCTGAGTATCTGATGTGAGAAGTTGTCTTTCTGTTCAGTTGTGACACGCGATGATGGGTACCCAGGAGGCTGCAGTGCCTCCTTCAACCACACAGCGAGAAGAGAAAAACAGTGCTTGTTCAGAGAGAAAAGCACTTCTGCAAACTGGTCCATCAGGCATCGAGATGCCCCGCCCCCGATGCCCTGCAGAGAGCGGGAAAAGCAATTTAACAACAGGGACTTCAATTACAATCAGAGGAGGAAAAGTTTGACTGAGGCATCGGTGGAATGATGAAACCCTTTCGTGGTGTGACGCGTAAACGCTTAATGGGGTGCTCCTCACCTCCAGCACGGCCTGGATCAACAGTTTTCCGTCTTCCTGCACCACTCTGGCCACAGGAGGTACATCTGAGCAGCGGGGTAACAGTTCAGTCTAAGGCAGAAACACAGAGACAAACAGCCCATTTAACGCTAAATGACTCATTTATAAACATGCTTATTCTTTCTGGGTTTTATGTTGACATTGTGTGTGTGTGTGTGTGTGTGTTCTGCTCACAAAGAACAAGCACGTTGACTTGACTGTTGGAGCCTCAGGAAACTTGAGGGACAGAACTCCTAGAATTGGGATACGAGATCAGAAACATAAATAACTAACTTTATTGACGGATGGTGTCTATTAATTAGATTGTACTAACAGGTACATCAATCGCAGGGACTATAGCAAAACACCCAGTACAGTGTGTAGGGATGTGTGTAACCGATGTGCAAACTTACCACAGTGGAACACTGCTTTAACGTCAAGACTCTCAGACAAGAACAAATCGGGCTTCCGTTTGAGGGCCTAAGAGGCAGATAAAGGCATTAAACTGAGTATTTGTGAAGGCTCGACCCAATCGGTACTGCTTCACCACTTTCCACTGCATAAGCTCCTTCAAAATTCTGCTATCAACAATACCCGCTCAGCCTGGTAGCCGGATCTGACAGCAACACAGGACTGAGAACAGATCTGTCTACCAGGCTATAGTACTCTCTCCATCTGTTTAGGAAAAACTATGTCTAAACACATACAGAGATCCTCCAATGCAGAACTCAGCAGGTATAACAAACAAATTGCAAAAAATCAAACTTTGAAATCATTGGAAACTTAAGTCAAACTAAAGGCAATGATGGTTTTGTTTCTTGAAATCAAATTGTATTTGATACATTACTTTTCCTTGTTTTTGGTTGCCTGGATTGAATATGCAACAGAAGTGTGTGCGTAATAACATGTGCAGATAAAGAGAAATAATCATCTTGTAATAATGAACTCATTCAGGATGGAGGAGAGGAGAGAGGGAGATAGGGACAGGGAGAGAGATGAAGGTCAGATCTATCCAAAGATAGAAAACAAAGGAAGAAGAATGAAGACAAAAATATAAAAACAGAAGAGCCATCTGCCAATTTGTCTGAACTGATTAATATTAGTTGAATATTAATTCACTCGGGCTTTGATTGGCTCTGGGCTGGAATGACTTCAGAGGACTAGGCTCCGAGACTAACCAGTCACCTGGGACCACAACACCGATACTGACCACGTAACATCATCTTCCCAAGAGCACCGCGTCAACTAAAAGTATTTCATATAAGGCGCTGAGTGTGCTGATGTTTTTCCAGGAGTAAATGCGCCATGATGTTGGCTTTACAGGAAATAAAGGAAAAGATTGAGTAAAAATGGAGGTGCTTAAATAGTCAATATTTATGCATGAAAGGTCCACATTTTTCTAAGCTGCAAGCTCAGCAGTATACTAAATCAATTTGATTATTCATAGAAGGAGGGCATGTCCCCCTGTGAGTTTTGAGAATTGAATCTTATGTTTATAAAATCTTTCCAAAACCTATTAAAATGATGCACCGTTATCTAGCAAATACAACTTTTTTTTTTAGCTAGTGAGGAGACTTGGGGAATATAAAGTCTTCATCTAACTGTGCGGCATGTTTGAATAGTATTTCTAGAAATTGATATAATAAAAATTGACACGAGTTCATAACACCTTGCCACAGCAGTGGGTATGTTAGTGGCCATTCAAGATCTCTGCCAGTGTTCTTTCCCATCAGTTAATTAACTGAACGCAGGGTGAGTATTAAAAGCAAGAATGATAAACATACATTAGGCTTGGCTGGTTATGGATGCTTTGTATACTTTCATAAGCATATCTGAGTGATTAAGGAGGTTTCTGCAGGTAAACTGAAAACTCTACACGAGGTCTGAACCGCGTGTGGTGAGGTGACTGTTAGGCTCAAAAGCATTTGAGGAGAGACAGACGTCTCTTTTTCAAACATTCCCCTCACGTTTCATTCCACTGCCTTGTCTATGTGATGGGACACCTCAGGGCCCAGTAACAAAGAACAGAAAGAAGTAGAGAGGCAGGAGAGGACAGAGAAACAGGGAGAAATTAGAAAAAGAAAGAGAGAAACCCAAAGTGAATGAAATAAGAAACCAAAAACACACCTGAGCTTGGAGTTGCATAAATGAATCAACAATATCAGGATGATCCCTGGGTCCTAAAATATAATAAAGATGAAACTTAAGAAATCATAAGAGAATAAGAATAATATACAAACAGCAACTAAATAGATTCAACAGTCATGTGGAAATAAAAGAGAACTCAAAAATATTTCATTGAAATAATTCACACGTGAGTAAGGAACGAAGGGGAGAAGGGGGAGGGGGCATATGAAGCTTTGGCAGAGTCTTGGTAGAACAGACCAACCAAAAACGAAAAACAGGCAGAAGACAAAGACATGGGTCTGTTTGGAGAGGGGAAAAAAGGAAGAAGTAACGAGAAAAAAAGAACAAACCTAAAGAAACAAAAGTGGGCTTGGAGTGGGAACCCAGGAGGCACCTCTGTTACTGTTAAAGTTTGGAGGGAAAGAGGCACCAAACCTGAATGAGCCCCCCCTTTAACCTCCTGCCCACGAGGCACCGCTGGCATCGGTGTGGTCAAACAACAAGCAACACATTTCCTCTCAGATGGTGCCTCCGGGGAGGAGGTTTCTGTAAAGGGTCCATTCAGAGATGGCCAATAAGATCCCCTTTGCTTCAAAGGTGAACCCATAGCCATCTGTATGAATCACACTCAAAGATCAGGACAGGTTCTGATATATCACTACCCCCCGCCCTCTGATTTATGCTGGACACAGACTACAAGACTTCTTGAAGTATGGCAGATTGCATATGATGCACAATTAAACACATTCCCTGTAGAAGCTTCTGGACTGAAGAATCCACATCAAGATTCCTGACTGTCAAACATGGTTTTCTCCGATGGCTTTAGGTTGATGTTGGAAGGACTCCAACAGAAAACTTGTAATAAAACAGAACAAATGTCTGTAGTAAGCGCCCAGTTTTAGCTGTTCCCAGACTCCAAACAAGTATTCCTGCTTAACACCCCGCTCCAGCCCTCATCCACACAAAACCCCTCGAGAGAATATAGGGCTTTTTCAGAGGGCTGTGATGGAGAGCACAGCCCTAGCACAGCAGTGGCGGCAGTCCTATGGAGTTGGCCCCGCCCTGCTTTATTATATGCCAGCCAACAGAATAAGCTAGTGGTCTCTGTGCTGTGACTGTATCCTGTACTGATACTGATCTAGTGAAAGGCACCTGCTCAGAAAAGAAAGAGTTTAGAGGCAGGAGGAGAGGCAGCCACTACTTAACCAGTCAAAGCAGGAAAGGAGGAGAGGGAAGAAGGGACAACGCAAAGGGAGGGGGAGCGGCAGACAGAGCTGGCACAAGCCATCTCACTCATGTCCATCTCATGTTGAGTGAAAATCAGAACCTAAGTCTGGCCCCGGGGTCACGCACATTAAGAAACTTCTGCTCAACATTGAACACTTTACAAAATGAAAGTCCTTTTCATGCACCCCCAGACACTGAAACAGTACATTCACATAAATGGACTCAGAAAAAAAAAAATGAAAGAAGCAATTAGGCTAGTAAAAATAGAAAAGATTGCAACGTGTTGAATACAAAGGTTTGAAGAAAACCATAATAGTCTTAAAATTATTATCAGTGACAACAGAAGCCTGCATCGAAAAAATGATAATTTGAGACTTTGTCACTTCAATACATCAAGCAGACGGACCACTGTGCGATTCCACTTGCATTAATGAGAGCAAACGTTTAAAGGTCGACTGTGATAACAGAGTCCAGTGACCTGTAACCTTTTATCAGAACGACAGAACTGTTACATCGTCTAGAAATGCAACAGCATGTCTGTCTCCACTTACAATTGCAGAAAGAAATAGGAGTATATCATCATAATATACAATATTAACACTTTATAGTTTACTTTGTATTTCTACCAATGTGAACACTTTTACTTTTGTCCTGTGCTATATCAAGTAAGGATTTTAAAACCTGTGAAATCAAATATGATCAGAAACATTCAAAAGGTCTACCGCTGACTTGAACAAAAACATTTGACAGTATGCACAGTCCCGCCCCCTGCTGGACCCCCTACTGTACCTTGCTGAAAGATGGACAGCGTTACCGAGGTAACTAGCTCAAACAGAGCCTTGATGGGTGGGAAGTGGTCTGTCTCACTGGCAAAGATATGCACCATCTGAAACAGCAGGACTTCACATCAGACACTCGCTGTGTTCACTTGCACACAAGAAACCAGGTTATTGTAAGGAAACCACAGGATGTCTATAAATACACTGCAGAAACCTGATTACTGTAAAACCTGTGTTAACATACAGCGGATTAGTATCAAATACTTCCCCCTACTTCTGCTTTTATATGTTAAATATGGCTAGTTTTTGTGTGCTGCATCCTTTTATCATTCTTTTTATTTTCCTTTTTCATTTATGGAACATATGACATTGGTAAAGTTTAGTTTACGTGGACAAACAAATGCTTGAGAGTTAAGTCATGAATAGTTTTACTGTACTCTCATTAACCTTGGGCTCAGTGATGTGTAGCTGATTAGCCCCTTTTGACAAATCTCTCAGCATGTAAGTATTAAAAGGAAGAATACTAATGTGTTTTTGTAGGTGTGCATGTATGCGTGCGTACCTGTCGTGTGAGGTCGAGGGCTGAGGCCTGGGGAATTGTACTGTACATCTGTCCAAGCATCTCACTGAGCTGAGACACCATGGGAGCAAAGTCATGGAGCAGAGTCTTCACTGACTTCTCAAAGATAGCGCACACCGCCTGAGGGACAGCATCAGATCAGCTATACTGAAGTGTCATATCTGATTATGTCAACAGATTTCCTAAAAAGCAGAGGTCTGACACTAAGTGGCTGTACATGACGATGACTCACCTCTACAACCTGTGAGTCATTGAGCCACTTACTCAGTACAGTCTGTATGAGAGCAAACACTTGTTGCAAAACCACCACCACCTGTAAAACACAAATCAACAAATAAAAATACTTAAAAAAATGTATGAATAAAAGTTATAAACAAGCCGTAGAATTAGACATTATCATTTTACGCATAGGTGCATGGTCATCAACAGAATAACTAATGACTATGGTTGAGTGACAGGGCAGATATGCATTTGACGACCACCAAAATGCAGTGTGCTTGATTAGGAAGCTTCAAGAATAACATATGGTTAATATCTATCATGCATAGAGTCAGCCTGTTGCTGATATTTCATGTATTTGTCTAATCACTCAACCCCACAGATGACAATAATGATGGTGTGCAGTGACTAACTGGGTTTGGTCCCGGCGAAGGTGGGGCGGTTTTGACCGGTGGTGCTGAGCTGTCTGCTGACTCATCGTCCTGCTTGCTGATATCAAGTGTAGTGAAGAGGTTGGACAGCAGCCCCAAGATGTGGATGATTGCTAATTTATTGGAGGGATTGGGCTGAAAGAAGAAAAAAGAAACAGATAATTGCATTTGGGAATTTCCTCTAAAAAGTAATCCCAACTCTTGTGCCGATGGACGATATCATCGCGGACGATATCATCGCAGACGATATCATCGCGGACGATATCATCGGCAGTCTCAAGCGAGAGAGAAAAGGTGTAAACGTGGAACACTATCACACTTTCCTTTCTTGTGGACACGACTGTGTGCATGCATCAATAAGTCTGACGTCTTGTGGATACGGCACAATGCTACGTAGGATTTATGAATGTACAGAACGTTAGCAACACTAGGCTAATTCACGAGGGTGCTATTTTATGTGTGAGCTAATATTGCGCATCTGTTCATGTGCACTGTCAGAGTTATGCTTCTATTTGTTGAATGCATTATTCAGTGCAAATATAACCGAGAATGTAGTTTAATCTTAGTAATTATGGTATATTAGGCTGTTAATGTTGCTCTGTTAAATATAAACGTTCCACTTTACTGTTGTTCCGCAGAGCACGGGGATCTGATTGAGACGCATTAATAGATGCACCGTAGTTAAATTGTAATGTAGTGCCCCTACCCGCAGGCGGCAGCATAGCCATGTTACACTGTCTATTTAAAAAGGGCATTTAAATGTATGTCTGATTGTTTCTATGGTAACTATCAGCCCATAATAATAGAAATATTCATGATTTCATCGTCCATTGCAATGTTTTTCTGTAAACATTGTCAACTGCCAATGTAGGGGACATCGCCCCAACCCTAGGCTCAACTATCTCTCGCATAGTGACCTCCTTGAAAAATAACTATTAAAAGATTTAGGAAAACAAACTAACATTAAAGCGAGCTCCAGAACAGGATAAACGGTTTTGAAAATGGGTGGATGCCTATAACAGTTCAAAAATTTGATGCTGTCACAATTGTTTCACTGGTTCTAGTCACTAAGCCAGTTACATTACTTTGTTTTTTTAGTTGGTTAGAGACAAAGTAGGCAGTTTTAAGATAGCTCACTTTTTTGCGATTTAGGGCATTTGTCATGAAATATTTGTTTAGAATAAATAGAGTAAACAACAGAGTAAATAATTATCATTACTTATTCAACAAAACAATCGGTAGATAAAACATATTTAATTCCACCAACAAACAAAGAAAAGTCGATAGGCAGGAATTTTAGCAATGTGACAGAAAGAAGGTAATCCTTCTCATACCAGTTTTCCCATTGATACACATCAGAATATGCACACACACACCAGGTAAAATTAGGTTTTCACTAGCAGTGTTTAATCATTGCTCAGTCTTTATGGTGATGTAACAGAGCCAACGACTACGAAGAGCATCCACATCGCTCATCTCTCCTTCATTCTACCTCCTCCCCTCACCGTGTTGATGCTGTTACTGTACAGTCATCCTACAGCAAGAACATTGCATGCACACTATGCTTGAAGCCAAATCAGAGTGACTCCATCGGCGTTTGCAGTCCGCCCCGTCAGACATAATGGTCATTCACCCCTGATGTAATGTAACCTGAAGCTCTTCCCACTAGGAGCCAGTATTTGTCCGGCTCCAGATACAGCGCCTGATTATCTAGTCTGATGTAATGCCAATACATAAAAAAGCTAGATGGAAAAAAATAAGAAAAGGAGGAAGTCGGAGATGATGAATGTATGAGACAGTGTGTGACTGTGTGTGCTGTGTGAAGGGTGACACAGCGACAGAGACAGACACGCAGAGAGAAGCTTCATCTAACCTGACATCTCTATTCACCCCACCCAAAGTCTTTACTAATTGTGAAAGGGATGGGGAGAAAATCTACTTTGTACCACATATAGTAGATATCAAACGGTTTATTTTTAGATAACATCGGCTCTACATTTGTACCATCCAGCGTGACAGTTGGGACAGAAAATCCAGACTCAATTAGAAATGACATTTAAACAGGGTAAATAATTGTGCATGACTGTGTGCATGCACATGTAAAAGAATGACCTACTGTAAGTGTGTCTGTGAAGGCATTTTTTCTGAGCTTGATTTGTCTTCTCTCTTGATCTGGTCTGTGCGTGTGTGTGAGAGAAACTGTGTCTTTGCTACTTCCATGTGAGTCACTAGCCCATGGTGCAGGGTCAAATCCAATCTGGTCCCGCAGAGATATGTTCCACTGCAGTGACACCACACAGAAAGAATGCCTCTTCCTATTGGCCAGACTCCAGCTGTGCCTGCTCTGTGTTTGTGTGTGTGTTTGTGTGTGTGTGCTGTTAACATGTTGGCCTGTGTACGCACCGTCTCATCCGCTAACTTCTCCAGTTGCTGAATGTAGGGGGTGATGAGAGAGTGAAGGTTTCTTAAGATCTCTTCCACAGGGAGAGCTGAGAGCAGGAAGCCGAGAGCCTGCATCAGCCACATACACTGACTTGTCTGCAAGAAAAGCAAGCGGTGAGTTTACAGTCATTTTTCAACACTTCTTTTTTAGACTACGACTGAAAACATGTTACACAATTCTTTCACAGTGTTTCTTTTTTTAAATATCACTTGACTGCCGAGACACAAAAAGAAAGGGAATTTAAGAGAGCACACACTGACCTTGTGTATCTGTTTTATAAGCACCTCCTTGAGAGAAAAGAGAAAGGGATGGTTCTATTGTTTTGAAAGCACAACAAAACCTACCCTAATCCAAAAATAACTCCCAAATAATACAACTGTAGTAATTTCAAAGAGTAAATGTTATTTCTGGAAAGCAGGAACATCACAGAAGCCTCCAACGCCTTAGCCGTTAATGTAAAAAATAAATCTAAATCAAATCGATTGTTACTGGCTCTCCTACTTGGAACAACTGGGTGAAAAAAGCAATAGCATAATAATAAAAAAGAGACACACAGTTACCTGAGAGACAGCTACTATGTTGGTTGCGTAGGGTGGCAGGTCATATTTGCACTCCCTACAAATTTTCTTGAGTGTAGACACAGAAGAAACAGAAAGGTCTGGGTTCCCCAAAGCCTGTAGCACCAAGGGCAAGACACTGCTGAGCATCACTGGGTGGTCTGCCAACCATTCAGCCAAAGCACCTAGTGGGAGAGAAAAGGTTCAGATACAACTGGAATTAAACAATCCCTGTTTCTACCTGTGTTGCCTTTTCATTACACTACATTCATGTGAACGGTCGTGATGTGTGCTGAGATGATTCTCACCTATAGTGAACATCACTGTGTCTGCTAGTTGGACGTTGTTGATGTTGATTCTGGGGATGAGTCCTATCAGGCCTGGGATGACGTCAGAGTAATTCACATCTATCGTCTCTGCTATGGACTGGAAGCCGTACAGTAAGGCTTCTGTGTGCTGGAGGAGGAGAAGGACATCAGTGGGGATTTTTCATCACCAGTTGAGAAATATGGAATTACAGGAATGACAGAAAACAATTATTTAATAAAAATAAAAAATAAATTATCGTGTTAAGTGAAAATAACCCAAAATCAACATTAAATATAATCTAGGTTTATTAAGATTTCAGATTGTGGAATTGCAAGCTAACTATCAGTATTATATTATAATATGTTATAATATAATAATTATATTATAATATAATTAGATATTATAGTATAATAATTAGGCCTGTAACAATTATTACTTTTTTTTTTTTTACATAATAACCCGTTTTTTTACTTAGCCGCAATTAATTGCTAACATTAGCTAAGGTCTTTAATCTTTAAGCATGGTAATTGTTGATTTTGTTTAGATATGCCCTATTGTATTTATTTAAGTGATTACTGGTTGAACTATTTATATTTTGTATTAATATTTCAATTGTTCGTTGTCAACACTATACACTATACACAAGGGGGGGTAATAAAGAGGCGTGGTTTACTTTATATGCTGTGTATTTTAAATGTGACTGAAAGAGAAAATTGTCCGAATTATGTTTGGAATTGTTACAGCTCTAATAAAAATGTTAAATACCGAAAACAAGGTACTGATCTTCAATAGTTTATCAAATGGTAGGACACATGTTCAGTACTGGCTTCGGTGCAACACTCAAAGAAACAGAGAATATTTCACGTTTCGTCTTTGCTCGTCTGCGTTTGTCTCACCCACCTGCCATGATGTGGGCTGCTCTGCGTTAGTCAACAGTCTCCCTAATTTATCATACAGGTTACTCAGCAGCTCTGCTCCCAGCATCTCATACACGTACATGAGTGTGTCTGAGATATCCACCCTGAGGGACGGACATGCACAAACAAATTTTAGGAGAATGCACCCTTGGAACATAATCTGTTAACATATTTGCCAGACAGGTTTTGCCCTCTCAGCTGCCAGTCCAGTGAGAGTCTATTAGAGCCAAACACACTCATATGCTGACCAATCACCCTGTCAGCGAGACATTTCTAAAACACTTGCAATCAACAGTGTGCAGCGGGAAAAGGCATGTACAAAATACAGAGACAGGCATATAAATGTGCACATACACACCTGTAAATCCTGAATTGCTCTTTCTCATCAGAGGACCAGGATGCATATTCCTGGTCAGAGGGGAACTGGGCTTTGTGTAGAAGAACATCCACCAACTGGAAATATACTGGCCTGTAGACCTGCAGATACACTGCCTGCTTATCCGACTCAAATGACATTATTTCATCCTGAGGATGGAGTAGGGAGAAAAAGAAATTGTCTTGGGTCTGGAGGAGAACATTATTTCTGCACTTCACTGACCAAAAACATCTGTTACGACTCACACACGCTATTAACTGACACCCAAGTGAATTACCCATTTTACAGTATTTATCATTCCTTTATCACTAAGAAAACGATAAATCATCTGTAGATGTAATATTTTCTGCCTGCTCAAACTTATGGATAAGGTAGAAGAGAATAAATCTAATTTATCAAGACAAGCTGCCATATTTTATTATTTGAAAACTATAGCCAAAGACCCATTAGCAGCACATTCATTCAATGTGAAAGGAACAATGTTTGTCTAAAGATGACTGTTTCAAGTCTGACTACAATGTGCAAAGCTTATTATGTGGACGGGTTTTACGTACCTAGTAAAGATAAGGTGAGAGAAAGAAAGGGTAAATTAAGCCCGTAGGAAAATATATAGTCCCATTTATTTTTTGAACTACCACAGCAGATTTTAAAATTAACTTTTTTGTTCACCAGCCAAAAGTTTAGTTAATGTTGACATTTTACCATCCACTCAGTAGATTAGCATTGCTTTTGTGGCTGGTGAATTATCCAAATCTACCAGCCAATTGGATATTTTAACAGCATTAAACTGGTGGATGGTGCTAATTTTGAACCCTGACGGCATCACTTTGACATTACGGGATAGATGAGGTTTTAACATTCCTTACTTGTAGTGTATACCAGAAGGTGAGTGTGAGCGAACTGGTGGTCTCATTGACTGGGTAGTGGCCAGGGATGCCTGTACAAAACATGATCATGTTGACTAAAGCCAGGAAGCTCTGCCAGTGATCCACCTGCTCCAACAGAGTCCTAGAGAGAGGCGTGGGTGGAGGGAAGAGAAGGAGAAAAAGTAAACTAGCAACCTTCTCTCTCTATGTCACTCAATCAGTAGACACAGCAACACACAAAAACAAGACAAAGGACAAAATATTGCATGTTATGTTTCAGTGCAAATTAAAGTTAAGAAACCTGTTTCTCTTATATAGCTGGCTATTTTATTGAGATTATATCAATCATTATATCACCATACTAAGACTGAATAATAATTGAGTCGTATATGTAAATCATTTTGGCAAAGAGAAGTGTACTAAATCTTTACATTGATAAAGATTAACTGAAAACACACACACACACACACACCTGGAGTGGTTTTCTCCCAGTGTAACGGCAATACGGCAGATACCATGGCAGGTCTCCATGTCTCCATTCTGAACCGCCTCTCTGAGCTGGTCCTGGAGGGCCAGCACTTGAGGAACCAGTTTTAGCAAAGTGTTCACATATCTACAATCCATGGACACACACACAGACAAAGAAAAAAGAGAAATGACAGTCTGTCAGATGTCCAGTTCATTTAAGGAAAACAAGCTTTAAAAAAGTATTGCAAACAGTGCTGTACAAGTGAAAAGGACATAGCATGCTCAGCCAGGTAGCATCCACTGGTGAATATCAAACTGACTCACACCGCTAACAGCTAGGTTTATGTATTTTTTGCTCTGTGTCAAAACATGTGTTTATTTCAAATCATATCTCAGTCCAAGTCAGTCCAACCTCTGATCCAGCACACCCACCCTAAAAAACCCACACATCTACCAGGGAACCAGAAAATCTATTCAAAGCTCCAGCTCAGAGGTTAGCTGCTGCTGTCAGTTATTATTCCGTCTTCTTCCTGTGGTCTCAGCCGTCGAAATTTACCTCGCTCCAGCTAAAACACGCGCATGTGCTGACACACACACAAACTTGCAGAGACACACTGGTACACACACTCCTCAACACAGGCTCAAATCTACTCATGTGACAACATCAGACATCCTCCAGTCATCCTTAATGACGGCAAGTGAAGGGGCGACATTTGGAGATGAAGGGCGTGCGTGTTATGTGCATATGTGAATGCTATAAATGTAAACCATATTACATGTGTGTCAGTCTCAGGGGGGTTTTATGGTATGCAGGCAGGCGAGCATCTGAGAACATCAATATGGACGTGGTCAATTAGAGCCTTACCGATAATGGATTTTTAAGGCTGATAAAATACAAATATTTGGTTATTTAAAAATCCGATATTTCAATATATCGGGCAATACATATTTTTTTTAAAATCCAGAAACGTGTAAGAAAACATAAACAGGTTTCCCTAACATTAGTTATTTGTAGGTAGTTGAGTTAAGATAATTTGTTTCATTGTCACAACAGAACAGAGGAACATCAAAATGTATTAAAGAAACAAAAACTAAAATCAGTGTTGCCAACAGGGCCGTAGTAGAGCGCCCTCTGGTGGACAAACTATTCAACACCAACAATCATAACGTGGTTTACAGTCCCTTTTTATTTTATTTTTTAAATTTTTTTATCAGACAAACATTTATTTATCATTATAAATGATTCTGATGAATAATTATTTTATTTTTTCATCAGCCATTTTAAATGCCAATACAGTTTGGGAAATGCCTCATATCAGCCCTCCGATATATCGGTCGGGCTTTAGTCAGAGTCAATGAATATTCATCAATGACACAGAAAGGTTGTGTGACCTCTGAAAAGAAACAAAAAATTAAAAAAACAAGCTGATTAGCTCTTAGATCTAATTGTAGGGCTTTTGGTATTTCTGCTTAATAAATAAAAAATTATACAACAAACAAAACTGATGTTGATTAATTTGCTGTGAAAGAACAATTGGTCTAATTGTTTGGCATTAGTAGCCTAAATGACCTTACTAGTCATCCAAAAATAGTGGACAGCATTCTCTGCTCTCTAGTTTACATGCATGTTGTACCGAGGCCCTGGGAAGTATTTGTTATTCTCAATTCCCTCAGGACACCTTATAAGCAGAGAAGCCAAATCTATGTTCCTGCGTCATAAAGCTGAGTCTCCTACTCAGCAACCAACACTGATTCAGCCTTCAGTGGCAAAAGCTCCACCCTGCTGAGATGTGATGTGTATGAATCTGGCCTCCATCAAATGTGTCAGGAACCTGTGTGTGTTTATGGCCTATAATATCATCTGTGCAGGGTGCCTGAGTAACTCTGTGCGAGCAGTGCAGGGACCGACTACAATTTATGTGAGTAGCAGACTGCACTCATGCACTCAGAAGATCATTCATTTTTAACAAGGTGCTTTGCAAATGCAGGTCATGTACTCTTAGCCTTGGAAAAGGCCTTGGTGTGTATGCAATACAACAAAAAGGGCAGAATAGATTTGTAAACGTTGCCATGAAAGAAGACATTCTGCAGTGTCCTCTGAGACTGTCTGCTGCAGTCTCCTCTCATCATAGTTGCCTGTCCTCTCGTCTTTTGGTCTCTGCCCTACTGTTATACACTTTCTGCCTCCATCCTGACTCCTCCTTTATTCTCTACCTCCACCACCCCATCTCCCCCTGATGCTGTCTGCAATTACTGCAACACTCCGACACAGGGGAAATGGGTTACCTAGCAACAGGATGCAGCTGGACCAATAGCATCCCCCCCACTCCCCCTTTCCCCCTCCCCCAAATGACTTGACTGTAATGTGTTTAAACAGAGGGAGAGAACAAGAGACAGGGAGGAGGGCTTAGTGCTGATGGTGAGAGAAGTAAAAGGGGGAAAGAAAAGCACAAAGAAACAGAGGCAGAGTTAGAAACAAGATACCAAAGAATAAACAAAGACATTAGAATCTACAGATGGAAAAAGGTGGGCTACAACTTCCTAGAGAGGATGGAGGAAAAACCCTTGCACCAGGTTTTCTAATACATTCATTTATTTTCCTTCTTTCTCATAGACACACCACACACACATTTTCGGTTGTAATATAAACCCATAAATCACACAATGATCTGTCAAAAACAGCCAAATCAAGAGATGCTACTAATGAGAGAGTCAAGAACTGTGGGAGGACCTAACCAACACATGCAGAATCCAATCTATCACTAACCTACTCTTACCTCTAGGAGCCCAGCAACAATTTCTGCTACTTCTACCTGTTACTCCACTGCCATTAATTGTCTTCCCACCATCTGTTCTGCAAAATGTGGGCGCGTTTAAACTAACTTGTCAGCAGCAAATTCACACTTGCATACTTTCATACCTTCCCCTTGCACCCTTTCTTCTTTGTATCAACCCATCCCAAGCTCTGGGTCTCCCTCTCACGGGGAGGGGTAATAGTTGCCTGCCATGTCTGAATCAACCAGGGCATGATGACATCTCTCCCCAGCTCTGTAACCATAGCAACGCCAGCCAACCGAGAAATTACGCTCTCCTCCCCCTGGCTGTCAACTTACCCTGTATCAATCCCTCCCTCCTTGCCTCCCTCCCTCCCTGATGCCCTTCCAGTGCCCACCATGTCCGTTTCCTGCCCTTGGCTAATGCATCTTTTCCCCCTCTGTTCACCCTCTCTCATCTCCATTCGGCACTAGTGTCATTTCTCTAGTCAAAACCTTCACAAGCTTTCTTGCCATACAGTAACATCATCATTTCTTTCTTTTTTTGTGCCTTTTCTTGGGTTTTTAGTGCAGACTGTCACCGATTTGTAAACACCTTTGGGAGTCGGGCTGTGAGATGGCGTTGACGATTGCCTCTACCGCTGTGTCAAAGAGCTCTGGATCATGCAGGGCACTGAAGCAGTCTTGCACCAGGCCTTCACTCTCGTTGAGGGGCACATCGAGCAGCACCCAGGATGACAGGCAGCGCAGCACGCGAGCTTTAACTGCCCCGGGGCTATCTGTCCTTCTCAGTAGTTGCTGCAGTAAGGGACACACTGACCCCCACTCACGGCCCAGGGCGCCGCGAACCTAGAGGAAGGGTCACAATGAGGGTTAGACTGCTAGTGTACTGCTTTGTAAGAAGGCTAATTGTAAGCAGAGTTTTCCATACGCTGATATATTTGTGGCGGCACGCAAGAGCCAAGCTAGTAGGGATAGCTATAAGTTAATCTTAAACCCATTCAGGCAACACTGAACACATTCAGTGAGGAAAATAAGTATTTGAACACCCTGCTATTTTGCAAGTTCTTCCACTTAGAAATCATGGAGGGGTCTGAAATTGTCATCGTAGGTGCATGTCTACTGCGAGACATAATCTAAAAAAATAAATCCAGAAATCACAATGTATGATTTTTTAACTATTTATTTGTATGAAACAGCTGCAAATAAGTATTTGAACACCTGTCTATCAGATAGAATTCTGACCTTCAAAGACCTGTTTGTCTGCCTTCAAAATGTCACCCTCCACTCCATTTATTATCCTAAATTAGATGCATTGAGGTCGTTAGCTGCAAAAAGACACCTGTCCACCCCATACAATCAGTAAGAATCCAACTACTAACATGACTGTCAACCTCCCTCGGACTGGGGCTACATGCAAGATCTCACCTCGTGGGGTCTCAATGATCCTAAGAAAGGTGAGAAATCCGCCCAGAAATACACGGGAGGAGCTGGTCAATGACCTGAAAAGAGCTGGGACCACCGTTTCCAAGGTTACTGTTGGTAATACACTAAGACGTCATGGTTTGAAATCATGCATGGCACGGAAGGTTCCCCTGCTTAAACCAGCACATGTCAAGGCCCGTCTTAAGTTTGCCAGTGACCATTTGGATGATCCAGAGGAGTCATGGGAGAAAGTCATGTGGTCAGATGAGACCAAAATAGAACTTTTAATTCAACTAACGGTGTTTGGAGGAAGAAGAATGATGAGTATCATCCCAAGAACAGCAGCCATACTGTGAAGCATGGGGGTGGTACCATCATGCTTTGGGGGTGGTTTTCTGCACATGGGACAGGGCAACTGCGCTGTATTAAGGAGAGGATGACCGGGGCCATGTATGTGACCTCTGTAATTGAAAACAAAGGCTGCTGTACCAAATATTAATGTTAATTTTTTCAGGTGTTCAAATACTTATGTGCAGCTGTCCATTCAAATACATAGTTAAAAAATCATACACTGATTTCTTCTTTTTAGATTATGTCTCTCACAGTGGACATGCACCTACAATGAAAATTTCAGACACCTCCGTGATTTCTAAGTGGGAGAACTTGCAAAATAGCAGGGTGTTCAAATACTTATTTTCCTCACTGTATGCAGACCGTTGCTACAAACTGGATGTTAGGTAGGTGTGTGTGTGTGTGTGTATGTGTGTGTGTGTGTGTGTGTGTGTGTGTGTGTAAAAGGTCAGCAGATTAAAGTAGTTAGTGAGTAAAAACTAAAATAGGGTGGAGAATTAAAATTGGTAAAATAAGAATAACTTTAATAGAAATAGTGTTATGTATTTTTTTCCGAAATGTTCAATAGACACCCACCACAACAGTGTTCCAATTGACTGTGAAGTGGGAAGAGGCACAGGTTGGGGATCCATGAGTGTTGTGAGTCATGCTAGACCACATTAGCCCAAGCCCTTTATGAGCTGTACAAGCTGTTCAATAACATTTCCAGCATTAAATTGCGGATTTAAATTATTTATCTGAGAATATCCGATTAAAGAGTAAGTAAACAAGACCAATAATCTGAAAAAACATTCACTGCCAGCTTTAGGTACTTGACAATCTTCAGTACTCTGTGCAATAGAGTCATTTCAGTGGGTTCTCGAAACATATTAAGGTTGGATACATCCTGACAAACAAATTAATCAAGAAAACTGTAAATATTGCACAGGGGGGCACCACCACCTTCGGAGTTGGGAGAAGGTACGTACCTGTCCCTTTCTATACTGTGGCAGGCGGCTGGTCTGGAACTCCTCCGGCAGGACAGTGAGCAGCTCCAGCAATGCCAGGCAGCGTGCCCGCCCGTCCACCCCTCCCCCCTCCTCCTGAAACACCCGCACCATCTCTGCCACTGCACCAGGCCAGGCCTCAGGCATTGTGTTGAGTGCCAGAGAAGCCAGGGCCACACATAGCCGGGTAAGCACCATCTTGGAGCCGGAGGAGAAGCAGGCAATCTGGGAGAACAGCTGGGTCTTTAGAGACTCATACTGGTCTGAGGGGATGTCTGACCAGTAGCGAGAGATCTTGGTGTGAAGCGCGCTGGCACCAAAGTACTGGATCTCTGGCACCTGTCAGAGATAAGATTAATGCAAATGATACAAAATTCTTTGTTTGTGTTTGTGTTTGTGTGTGTGTATGTGTGTGTATGTGTGTGTGTGTGTGAGAGAGGGAGAGACCATGTGAGTGTTTGTATACCTTATCTGGGCTTAGTAGGGCCCAGCAGAACTGCCAGGCCTGAGGCGAGACCTGAGCCTGCATAAGCCATTTCTGGGCCAGATTCTTGTTTTCTATATTGGGATCGTAGTACAACTGGTGAAGGGCCTATGAATAAAGAAGAAAGAGGAAACAATGAGAAAGAAAAGTTACAGAATCTGTACAATTTGTGGATGGTTAAACAATGGGGGGGTTAAACAACGTTGCACAAAGAAATACCATTTGAGAACTGGTTGCAACTACACTAATACACAACAAATATTCACAAGAGTGGGTGTCAGAGATAACAGACCAGCAGAAGGAAAAACATGGTCCTTTAAGCTCTAGTTGATGGAAAAAGCTGGTTACCTAGAGAAAAGAGCATCTTTTCCCACTCGTAACAAGGCAAGCACGCAGACACATAGTGAACAGTTTACCTCAAAAAACCTTAACAATGGTGAAAGCAATGACCTGAAAACAGCACTCTCTGAAGCACAGCTCGGGCTAATTTGAGTACTTGAGTGCAGAGAGAACAAGAAGGGGCAGCAAGACAAAGAGAAAGTAGATGAAGGATGAGTATGAGAGAGGAAAATAAAAGAAGGGTAAAAGGGAGTTATAATTAAAAAGACACCTCTAATCCTGGCCGTGCCACACACACGCACACAGGCACACACGCACACACGCAAACGCACACACGCAGATCAGTGTAGCTTCTGCGATCATCTTACATTCATCGCACCCAAATTTTTTGTGCAATGTGCATTATATGGATAGGCGCACTGCATATGGTTAACTTTGCAAGGGTAAAAGGTTTTCATCAACATCTACACCACAGCCTTGATGATGCATTGCTTGCTGACATATTGTAGTACAGATATAATCAGGACATTACAAAGTGTCCTTTATCAACATATTTAAATAATTTTAAAGGGGCGGCTGTGGATCAGTGGTAGAGCGGTTGCCTGCAAATCGGAAGGTTGGTGGTTCGATCCCCGCCCCTGCAGTCATTGTCGAAGTGTCCTTGGGCAAGACACTGAACCCCGAGTTGCCCCCGGTGCTGCGCATCGGAGTGTGAATGTGTCTGAATGTTTATCTGATGAGCAGGTGGCACCTTGTACGGCAGCCCCGGCCACAGTGTATGAATGTATGTGAATGGTGAATGGTTTCCTGTAGATGTAAAAGCGCTTTGAGGAGTTGTTAAGACTATATAAGCACTATTTACATTTACAATTTAAAAAAACAATAAACCTGAAAAGTAGCCATTGAAATAAAGTGCTTGATTTGTAATTTGAGAGTTGTGGAGGGGCAGTGCACGGTCTGCACTTGAACTGCAGCGTCTCTAGTCTGCCTGTGGACGCCTGTCTGTTTATAACGGCGGGGAAATAATGCGTATCCGCCGGGCCGATACGCGTAGAAACCCAAATATTGGCCCAATATATCGGCCAGCCGATCCAATCGGTCTATCACTAACACACAAACAAAACTGCTGGCAGCCAGCACTAAGTGTCTGAGCAACACGGGACACATAATCCATCCAATAATCCATCTGCCAGCAGTCTTTCTCTCCTCTTTCTTTCTTCTCATTTCTCTCTCTGCTCCTACCAGTTTCATTTGATCCCTCTGCTCTCTCTCTCCTTCTAAAAACTACATTTTTCCCGTTTTTCTCATCGGAGACGTTTTATGTAGGTAGGATGAGTAATACTACGATGGGTTCCAGACAGGAATGTAAGCGATTAACTCTGAAAAAATAATCATGGTTTAACGATTACCATCAACGATTATTAGGCATCAATTAATTTCCCTGCCAATGTACGAAATGAACACTACATGTACTGTACATGAACACTCTAGATTTGAATGTTATTTTTTGCTGCCTTTTGAAACAGAAAACAGTAACAATTTTGAATGTTTTGAAAAGGATTATATAATCAATCTACAACCGTTTTATTTAAATTGATCTGTATTTCCTGTTGCAGATGCAACGGGGATTTCTGCAGCCTTTTGTGAGGTCGGGGGCTGGCCCTGTGTTTTCCGGGTGTTTGCTAACTCTATGCAACTTTAAGAAATTGCAGCTGTAAGTAACCCCACCGCGGGGAGCCCCTGTGCGTCGGTTGTGCCATGTGTGTGTGTGTGTAAATGCGAACGTTTCTGTTGTCAAGGAGGTTTTATAAGAACTACACACACAGCTACACATAACTTGCAGTCAGTTAACATTCTGTGTAGCGGAGCCTTTACGATTAATTAACCGTGGCGTTTTAAAACGCGCTTAATAATGAAATTGGTTACCCGCTGCATCCCTAGTCACAGAGTATGATGTGTGTAAGAGACATCTCTAGGTGCAGGTATAGTATGTGCAGCTTTGACTAAGCTGGTCTCAATAGTCTAGCATCTCACACAGCAAAGTTAGAATTTTTATGAGAATCTTTGCACTTTCAACAGTTGGAAGGAAAAACCTGAACCTACGAAAACAGGCTTATTTTGATTTAAATGTTAACAGATTTCTGTAGACAGCGCTGCGTGACAGAACTGATGTCAATGGTTTCTATTTTTTTACGAGTTGGCGGGGTCTTTCTGAGGAACATTTTCATGCCTTCATTTGATTAAAAAAAAAAATGAGGATGTTATTTGTTAGTCTGCCTCACTCTACCCTTTCTGTAAGTGAAACTGTGATATCGGACTTCAAAGCAGCAGTGGATCATTACAGCAGTCCACCGTGTGATCGCAGACCTCTCCTTATCCAAGCCCAAACGGCGATGTGTCTGTGTCTGTGTCTGTTCCTCCTAGGTTTATTATCAAAAGACGAGGCACAAAACAGTCTGTTCATTCTGCTGCTTTAATCTTCTTACAAAGAACCACCGCCTGTCTCCTCCTAGAAATCACGCCAGACATGCAGCAGTTATCTCAACTAACTTTAATTGCCCATCATTAATTGGTTCTTACAACAAGCAAAACACATGCACACCCTTTTAAGTAGTAGTGTTTATTTGCACCAGAAGCAACTAATGAAACTGAAACAACTAATTATATCTACAGATGGTAGCAACCTGCCTGAACCACCTGGCTTCAGGATGGCGTGCTCTCCTGGCAGACACTGTCAAAGGTCATTAGCCTCCTCTACAATTCTTTTCCAACAGGAGGAAGAAGAGGCTGCAAATGGAGAAACATGGCTCAGTTAGACTAATGCACCATCTGCTCACACATAACCACGGATTTACTGTAAATGGTATACACTTGTGTTGTGTGCTCACTGCCAAGCCCACAAGAAGAAGCACAGTGTAGATGCTGAGCTGCGTTAACAAAGACCACTACAATACCTATAAGAAATAAAATATCAAGGACAAATATGAAGCACATAAATGAGGTAGGAGCCATTATCCAAACAAAAAGATGGTTTACCTTATTAAAAGGATGAGCAAGTGCAAGAAAGCAGATGAAGAGAAACAGGTGGCAGCATGGCTTTTTTTTTGTAAACATAAAAATGTCTCCTTCCCCACATGAGGCATAAGTACAGAAGCCTACACACATTTTGTCTTTGCGCACTGTGTTCACACACAGCGGGTAATGGCATCTCACTGCCATAGGTCTGTGTCTGTGTGTATGTGCGTGTGTGTGTGTGTTTGTCGAGCCATCTGTCCAATAGAGTGTCACACTCAAAGTCAATGTAGTAATAGGAGGGCAGTGTTGTTGCTGTGCTGCAGAAGGCATCATCACACCACTGACCCATCATGACACGGTGCTATAACTGTTCGAACCAAAGATACGCAGAGGAATGATGATTAATAAGCAAAGAATAGTTTGTGTGACAGTGTGCGCGGGTGGTTGAAAGCACACGGCCAAGGCAGAAATTAAGAATACCATGTTGCCAATAGTGATAAAATCTCAGCACGTCCACAGCAAACAACAACCACTTGCACCAAGTGTCTCCAAATGCAAACCTCGGTTACATGAACAATTTCCACCAAATACAGCATACTGTTTCACAGCAAAGTGTAGGGCTCCAATTTAATCTAAAATCTACTTGCTTGGAATATTTAAATAGTGGTTCTAGACAAGACTAATTATATTTGGGTGGAAATGTGATGCAGTACACACACCCTTTCATTCTACACACAAAGATAGTGACAATGCGGAACGTTGTTTCACAGTCCCGAGATTGAACAAAGAGCTTTCTGTTGGACACATACAAGTACTGGGCCAGGAACCATCATCTCCACCACCATGTACTGTATGAAACCTGCACACACGCTCCACCATCCCACTGTGTAACAGTGACTACGTTTGCATGCAACACTAAGAAGTGTGTCTCAACTGGTTCTTTTTAACCGCAGTTCGTGGCCTCTTGCTTGTTTATGGCTTACGGTCATCTATGTGTGTTGCTATGGGTGTTGTACACAAATCAACTAGCCAAAACCTTACAAGGCTGGGGTAGAAATGCATGCATGCATGCCCCCCCCCAAAAAAATAGCCTCATTTCTGGTCAGAAGGAGAAACAAACCTAATTTTAAACATTGAAAGACTTGGATACCAACAGCTTTATGGATATGTGCCTATATTTCAACACTAACATTTTCAAGGTGGTTGAAGGGATGAAAGAGGAAGGGATAAAAGAGGAAGGGTGTTTGCACACGGTCTAACAAATCCACCTTAAAAAACAAAACCTATTTTGCACAGCCACATGTGGAAAATTCTTTTTTCATTAGCCATGTGAACAGCTTAGGAAGAATATTAATAAGCGGGTTTTTTATGTGCATGTAAACGTAGCCAGTGACATTTCTGCACTGCTGGTCTTTTTTTTAAATTTAACTCTTTTAGAAACTGGTTCTCTCATCTCATGCTCTCATCTTTTGGGAAGCCAGTTGACTTTCTATTGATAAACACAACGAGGAGTCTGATGCTAGTGTGTATATATTACTGTTACCTGATTTGGTTGTTTGGCAGAGAAGGCAATAAAATTACAGGTAAAAGCAACATCTCCTTTTCAAAATGCATTGGGTTGGTGGTCTGACACAGATACTAATATTACGTTTTTAGGTGCAGATACTATAGAAACCCATCGTCTTGCTCTTATTCCAGTGAACAAACACCGGCATGCTAATTCCATAACTAATTACGTACAACTACGTCAAGCCAGATGATATAGAATAATCCAAATATGGAAAGAAAAGAAAATCATTAGCCCAATGTCTGAATGTACATTCTAACTACAGCCATGTCTTAGAAGAAGAATATATGTTAGGAAATGCAAATGTGTTGTTATTAAAAAAGTTCTCATAGCCTTGTAGATTGAGTGCTTTAACAGGATCTGAAAATCCACCTTAAACTGTACAAACCCACACACAAAAACATCTGAATAAAATATCATGTCATGTCAAAATGATATTTTAGAGGCCACCTTTTACTGTGCCCCAGTAGCGTTAGGTGGGATCCACATTTTTGTTGGATAGCACCCTTTGGATTTTTGGGCCTCCTCCCTATTTTACCACGGTATACAGTATTACCGTGACTAATAAAAATGATGACGTAAGGCTATGACGGCGTCACCACACTGTTGGCTTGTGCCTCCGCCGTTGAGAAAGTGAATACCAAACACTAATCCTGAAACACCGCTCCTTCTCATTAGGCTGGAACCCCAAATGCTCCCAAACTGCAGAAGTTGTGTTCTTCTACAAGACCAGGTCACTTGCCATATCTCTCTCCCTCTCTCCCTCTCTCCACTGTCACGTGATGACAACCACACATAAGCATTTTTTGGCATTAAATACATTATATGTAATATTTAATCCTTGTCTTCTATGTAAATGCATTGCATTTTTTTAGTGACCGTACTAAAACGGATACCGTTGCTGATTTTAAGACCCTGCGGTATACCCTATTACCGCCCAACCCTCTACCCCAGTGTGTTAAAAAGAGGAGAAGCAGATCAGTTTGATGGTCGGAGTTCAGTTTCTAAATATGCAGTGCCATGACATCACAAATGACATTCCTTAACACTTTTTATTTCCTTTAGAATTATCTTTACTAGGGCTGCAACTAACGATTATTATCAATGTTGATTAATCTGTTGTTTATTTCTCGATTAATGGATTACTTGTTTGGTCAATAATAATGGGGAAAAATGTTGATCAGTGTTTTCCAAAGCCCAAGATGTTTACAGTTGTCTTGTTTTGTCCTCAACTGAGATGTCTTCAGTTTCCTGTCACAGAGGAGTAAAGAAACTAGAAAATATTCACATTTAACCTAGAATCAGAGTTCGAATTATTAAAATAGTTGGCGATAAATTAGATAGTTGAGCACTCATTGATTCCTCTTTGCAGCGCCAACCATTATCCTACATCTAACCATTGCAAACATTTCATGTTCAGATAATCAAATAAATCACTGAATGCCTAATGT
>NC_048415.1:20170421-20170820 GCF_013103735.1 Etheostoma cragini
GTGTGCCCCCTTGGGGTATTTTTGTAAGTGAGGTTTCAGTTCCATCGTAAATGAGACAGGTAAATACTGGAAAACCAAAACAAAATAGCTTGTTCTATTGAAAAATCCCATATAAATCTATAAGGTTGGGAATATTTACGACTCTTTACTCTTTGGTACTTTTACTAAAGGTTACCCTAATACATGGTAACAAAATATTAATAATCCTTCCAGTTACATGCATTATACATTCACTTAGGTATGCATACAATATGTTCTAGTATTTTCTCTGACTTAATTATTGTGAACAATGAGGACATTTTTAGCAACTTTATCATGCATTTGCCACCGCTAAATTATAACAGGCACCACTTTCTTCACCTGTAGACATGAAACATGAACAAATGAATAGGGAGATTA
>NC_048415.1:20170975-20232490 GCF_013103735.1 Etheostoma cragini
CCCCCCCCCCCCTTTCTTTACTAGCACTGTCACAGAAATCATCGACCCTGTCCCAACCTTCCCCTCATCCAGCTCATCGACTCTGCTCTTCCACGGGAGCACCTTTCACACACTCCATCCTCCCCATTGTCTCCCCACCCATCCCCTCGTGTTTGTGTCTGTGGCCACCCAGCAGGGAGATTCATCACAGCAACCTGGCAGCCACACTCAACATGCCAAGCAAGCACGCAAGCACGCATGCATGCATGCACGCGCACGTAAACACACAAATATACCCAACCACACCGAGAAAAACATCACCCAGACAAGCATTTTACAATAACAGAGATTGTGAAGAATTTGCGGGCTACAACCTGTTATGATGATCATCATCTGATCATTCTTTCTAAACATTAGCCATTCAGTCAAGACTCATTAAAAGACGTAAAGACAGATTCATAAATAAACTAAATTAATAATCTTTCCAGACGAAATCAGTAGTGCAAACATTATTGTTTTTATAGATAAAATGTGGCTAAAGTTACACGGCAGATGAGTCTGTTTCTTTAGAGACAAGACGACTTATTTGGTCCACAGACCACCAGTACTGTGTACGCTGATAGGTTTCTGACAAGGGCTGAGTTGTCCCAAAACTGACCTTCTCTACGTTTTCCACCGTGAAGTCCAGGGCGTCCGGTGTTGCTGCTATCCTTCCGAGCGTCTCCATATCTCCGCTGATACGGAGCTGTCAAATGATCAAAGAGAAGCAACACATTCAGGAGCTGACAGTCAACCTTACATCTTCCTTTATTGACAGTTCCTAATATTTTCCCACCGTAGCAGTTGGAACGAGGAAGTTAGCACGACGATATCGTAGATTTAGACATAAGGATGACACGAGAAGCTAACCGGCAAGCTAACGTTAGCTCGCTTAACTAAATAGCAGGCTAGCTAACGCTAACATACACTATAGGAATATACGATAGCAACGGCTAGCGCCACAATGCTAGCTATAAACTAGCTAACGTAGCAATACATGTAGCTTGACGCGAACACAGTGCCAAATGTAGCCAAGCAAGACGGATATACTAACATTTTCAGAGTGTGACAGCATTATCAAAACACTGCCGTCTCCGTGTACTAGGCTGTCGAGAGGACCAATATTTTCACACCTTTCTGTCTTACGACGGTATGAGACGATGCTTGCAGCTCCCTGCCGCTTGTCTCTGCTCCGTCACAGAGAGCTTTTTGCTACATTCACGCGCTGTGGGAAATATTGTAACCACAGCGTAACTGGTAGGACCATCCAATCACACGGGAAATGAAACAGCGTTTTCTAAAGTGCCCAAAATATTAAAGGTAGAGAATATACAAAACCTGAAAATTAAACAGAATGGGCTGTTATGCATTGTTAGTCTTCGTACATTTTTGTTTATGTAGACAAATAGCTGCTATCTTATGTTTGAGGCTCGATTTGTCCATTTTTGCGAGCAGAAGCTGTTCGGTAATCTCGTGTATGATCAACATCTGAATGCGGCATTTCCACTCCAATGAAATGCCATCCTCACATTATGAAGATATGGTTGCCATGTCTCTAATGTTGTCACCAAATGTTTAGCAAAAAGAAATGTTGTGTGTTGGCCACGTAGGCTAGCCCATTCACCTTTGAAATGCGTCTTAATTAGTGTTACCTGAAAATTTCAAGGAGGTTTTGAAAAACATGCAAAACTAGAAATAACATTGGCTATCTTATGCTTCACCCCAACAGAAGAAGTCAGGAGGGAGGGAAGGAGTGAGGAAGGGGCAACCGGGTTATTGGTGTAGGTGAAACCATATGGCTGGAACCCAACAACAACAACGACAACAACACAGCAGGGAATAGACTGTGTCTGTGATAGCTAATATTGGTATCCAAACCAAATGCGCACACACCTGGCACACAGTCCGGATGAGCACGTATTACTCTGCATTCACAGTATATATAAGTTCTTCCCAGCAGCCCATGCGCATAGCTGTGCTCACTGTTGCTGGTTGATATGTATGCCAATATGAAGCAGGAGGAGTTTAAAACATCCATACGTGTATACAACTGTTTTTAAAATCTTCTCACAAATGTCACATGAACATAAATTGCCTGTTTGATTTTCTTTAATTTTACAATGAATTAGTATATGTCACATACGAACAACAACGCTAACAAGCCCTTCTAAATTGAAAACTAAACTACTGAAAACGGTAATGTCCTGATGAGATAAATAATAAAACAATAAACCTAATACAGACATATTTCAAAAATCTTATTTTGTATGTGGGATGTTTTCCTGAGATTTGGATTATTATAAAATTGGAGATAAAAGTTTTACCACTAGTAGGCTACTGTAAGAATGAAATGTCTACAAATACAGCGGAACATCACACAGTCCAACTCACTCACGTAGGCTATAGCAAATAAACGAAAATCAGTGTTGGTTTTATATCCCAAAAGGCTTTAGATTGGGTTTAGAACAAAGAACGCTCCTGTCCACACTGGGAAGTGGCAAGGGTGGGTGGGGGCACATATGCTAATGTAAATAAACAAATGTGCAAAAAAGGTCTTACAGAATAACATTTTGAAAATGTTCAATCCTTATGAAAAGCCCCTCATCTTCCAAAACTATTCCAGTTCTAAGATTCATTATAGGTTTGAGCGTCAGTTTCACAGGAACTCAGTGGAGTTATGATGACTGTCATCTCATAGAAACATCTTCCAAAGAATGTTTTGCTATGTTGTATTGACACTCATTTCCCAGCCAAATGTGTGTTTTCCACAAGAGAAGAATGATCTTTAGAACGACAGCGCCCTCGCGTGGGCCCACGTTGACAGCACACTCCAGTAAAACGCCCTGGCGGCAGAAAGCGCCAGTCATGCAAAAAAAAACAAAAAAAACAAGTGAGACTGATGCAGTCTAAACTTCCGGAGTCCAACACATGAAAGAATGAATATGTTATTGCTCTTTAATTGTTGATCAATACAATTTAGATGAAACAACCACTTCATGTTGTCTCGGATATACACTCTGTGTGTTCTATTTACTGATTCATTTCGAGGACACTAGGAATTTTGCTTTGGATCGTATTGCTCCCAATGTACTCAAACAAAACACACAACAAAACAAACAATATATACACATTAATATATACACACTAATATATAGACACAACAGATATACAACAGAAAACAATATAGACAGGTTGAGATGATAGTGCAAGAGTGCAAAGTATGCAGGAGTATATTATAACTATGATAGTTATTATTATTTTATTTACGGAGCATAGTGCAAAGGGTGCTGGAATAAATAGTACTTTGTTATAGTTTTGTTATGTAAGTATTATTACAATTATAATGTCTTTATTTATCCTATGTAGCCACACGACATTATTACACACAGTTATGCCAAATAATGATTGTAGTTTACGAAATTTAAGAAGTCATTGCAGACATACTATACAAATATAACATATTACTAACAGAAATATGATGCATGTAGAGGCTAATTAAATCCCAAACCTTTTGATCACTGTAGCCTTTTTGTGAAACAAATTCTCGTTAGACTACAGTCACAATATGGTCACTAAGCAGAAATGGTGGACAAAATAACATGAACACCTTCTGAAAATCAGTGGCCTGTATGTGCATTATTTTCTAATGATGCGTAAGATGTAAACATTTGAAATTGATACGTGTTCAATGTTTTCTATTTAATTGTTGATGCCGTCAGAGGTGTAGTTTGTGTGGATGCACCGTTAACAGGCCTACACTGTGTTATAGTTAGATGGTTTTCTGTTGGGTTTGATAATGCGCGTGCCTTGATGCGCCATTACAGTTTATGTCCTTTCTACTAAAAAAGCGTCATGGGCATGGCACAGAGTCAGACCCACTGACTACTTTGGACAGGCAACACGTGGCACTGTTTCTGGAGAGAGAGAGAGCGAGAGAGAGAGAGAGAGAGAGAGAGAGAGAGAGAGAGAGAGAGAGAGAAAGACGCACACAGCACACTCCTCCTTCAGTCCCTCCAGCCACGCACACACTGACAGAGCTGCCGCCTGCCCTGGGTTGTACAGTAGCCTGTGCTACCTGGGATTGTTTTGAAACTACCTTTCCTTAAAGTGTGGGATCGGACGGTGAGCGAGGGAGAAAGGAGAGGCCAAGAGGAGACGAGATTTGTTTTGGTGTAATCTTCTTACTGTGTAGCCGGAGGACAGAGAGGATGGGGACCAAAGTGTGGATTGCGCTTTGTGCGCTGCTGCTCATTAACTCGGGACACGCTGAACATAGTACGTATTTTTTTGTTAATATAATTGTATTTTATCGCTTAACTTTGGGTGGTTTTCCGGTTTCCAATTTTGAGAAAAACACACACACACACACACACACACACACACACACACACACACACACACACACACACACACACACACACACACACACACACACACACACACACACACACACACCAATCTCATCTCCCTCCAGGCACCTGAGATTTTAACTGACCTGCTGAAGTGAGTTCACAGTGTGACGGTGTGAGTACTTATTTACACCATGAAGAGACAGTTGTTGAGTTGTTGAGCGTGAACCTTTTTGTTCCTCCTGTGTGTGTTTTCTTTAAACCCTACTTGAGGTAAGAGGCAGACGGAA
This sequence comes from Etheostoma cragini, assembly GCF_013103735.1. Taxonomy (NCBI): domain Eukaryota; kingdom Metazoa; phylum Chordata; class Actinopteri; order Perciformes; family Percidae; genus Etheostoma; species Etheostoma cragini. Next base: position 20,175,633 of record NC_048415.1, read on the forward strand.
TCTCCCACCTGCAGTTAATATGTTTCAGTTCCGCATTGTTTCAAATCAGTTTTATTTATCTATTTTAAAGATTTTTTTGGGGGGACATTTTAGGCCTTTGTTATATAGGACAGAGGAAGCTTTGAAAATGGAAAGAGAAAGAGAGAGGGAATGACATGTAGCAAAGGGTTGGTGTTGTTGGACATGGGGTATACGCTCTACCAGGTGAGCTATCCAGGCGCCCAATCACAGCTTCATTTACATTTTCTATTTGTTTTAACAGCCTCACACTTTATCTTTCACATTCCTTCCTCCCTCCCCCTCTCTGCTTCTTCCTCTTTCTGCGTGCATTTCATTTACACTCCTCTCACACACCCCACATCCTGTATTTCACTCTTACCCACCTTCTGCTTTTCTCTCCTACCTGTTCAAAACACTTTCTGTCCTCCTCCCACCTCCTCTCGTTTTCTCCATCAGTGCCTCTCACATAAAAGGAAAATGACACTATTGACATTTGAAAAGATTTTATTGGGCAGAACTGTCCCATCTGCTCCTGCAGCTGAAATACAAATGAATAGAAACCAGCTTGGCTCCACCGGAGGATATTTATTGGCTGTAAATGAGAAGGGAAGTACATTGTGATAAATGACACCTCTAACTAAGTGCAGCAGCACACTGCCATTGTACTGGGTTCATGCTAATTGGCTTGCCTCTGTAGTACAGTGTGTAGACGTTATGAACAGACTTTAAAGCAGTGCAGTGCCGTAAGACTTTATCAAGTGTATTGATTGTATGGGGCTGCATTTGCATATTCAAATCAGAAATAGAGTCAAAACCCAGGATGTAAGTCAGGGAGAACATTTGTCTTGTATTCAAATAATCATTAATTCTCTTGACCATCTTAACATCTTATAATTTCTGTACAGAAAAAGAAATCCCTCTGAGCTTTTCTTAGCAAAAAACATTAAAAAAAATATCCATTCTTTCTCTGTTCTTACACGTTATGAGGTCAAAAGCCTTTTTTGTTTCTCAAATAGCTTAGCCGGTCACCTTTCTAACTAATCAATCCTATTTTTATTCTTCTAGAAGTTATCTAACTAACTGCAAATGTTCAGTAGTCTAGATAAAAATGTGTTAACACAGTCTTTATTACAATGCATAAAATGTGGAAACAATAAAAAAAAAAGATCCCAGTTATGACCGATGCAATCATATATATATATATATATATATATGATTGCATAGAGATAATACATTTATGAGAAAAAGTTATTTGTTGTCTCATTGTGTCTGTTATTTCTGAAGATGTAGCCCATTTTGGGTTTCATCATCAGGTTATATAACAATTTAAAGACTACACCTTAAAGTAACGTGTCCTTTATTTCTAATTAGTTATTCTGGTTGGATGATTTTAAAATAAATTGGTTCTTTGTTCACAATGCAATGTTAAAATGTTAGATTTAATTACTTATGTTATTTTCTAACAAATGTAGAGTATTTTTGGTGTCGTTGAATCCACGTCTGCTGGGCACTTGTATGTTCATGACACCATAAATAACATAACTAACTACAATGAATTTAAGACAAGCTAAAATAAGATAAGATAAGATGAGGTAAGAAAAACCTTTATTTGTTCCAAAGTGGGGAAACCGCAGTTTGCAACAACAAAGATAATTGCAAGATAGGTAATGTAAAGAGATAGATAAATGTACAAAATATAGCAGTATTAACAGAATTATACAATAAATTACACATAAATTATTAAATTGCAATTTGAAAATTTGAAAACTGTATGCAAAGTTTTAATGATAATGATGGCACATGGGATGCAGGATATATTGCACAAAGTCAACAGTGTTCGTTGTACAGTCTGACTCTCACATGTAGCGTAATAACACCTAGGACCGGAAAAGAAGATGAGAGCCTAGAGCCATGACATGCAACTTGAGAGGTTACACAACAGTTGGCAGTAAACATCTAAAATAAGTTCAGATAAATAATTAATAAATAAAAAAGGCCAAGGACAACGTGCACGGAGGTGTCTTCAGCCTTTTTAATCACGTGCTGTGAAACCAGTGCTTGTGGGATTTTACAGTTGCAGTTAGATCTTTCATACAGAAGGTATTACTGATAGGCACATCCAGCATTGGGTGTTGAAGCGGCAGACGTCAGCCTGAAGAGAAACGCTTGGCTGTTCCTCTCGCTGGCAGGGTTCAAGAAGAGAGCGTGAGCTACTTCCCGCAGGTACATGCTGCATTGGCCTGGAAAGTAAGAGCCTGTAATATCTTGTGGTGAGAGGTGTGTGCAACTGTGAAAACAGTGGGGCTCTTTATAAGTCTACTCTGCACACACACACACATAGAGAGAGAGACACACATATGTGCAACATACTAATCCAGCATTTGACCTACTCATGTCTAATGCAGTTAAAGTGAGGGAACAAGGCCAGTATTATACAGGGTATAATGTGTCTTTTTTATAGTTTACAGTTCAAACAGGTTTCTCTCTGAATTGAGTGATTATGGAGGTAATGAAAGGCATCATTGCAGTGTGTTACTGAACGGTAATGACATTACATAACAACAGTGCTCTGGTCTTTGTCAAAGGAGAGCAGGTTGGAACAGAAATGAAGAATTAGACCGCAGAGCTAAAGAGATCAAGACCAAAGCGGAAAGAGAGAGAGGGCGAGAGAGTGAGATTGCAGGTCTTCGTTAAAGGATGTTAGGTCAAAGACCAAAGGTTCCTCAAGTCTCATCAGGGCTGTACTAAATGTCACTCAAAGACAAAGTAAAAGTCAGCCCTTATTTGTTTGCTCAGTACTAAATAAAGAACTAAAGTACCAAATTAAATTTTACAGTGATGTGACTGCGTTGTGCTTTATTTAATTCTCAGTATCCATTCAGTGTCTCCCAACGAGGGGGTCAGGTCCCCCAGGAGGTCTAAAGAGAAATCTGAGGAGTCATTGCATGATTAACAAGATAGGAAATGAAGCATATTTTTGCAACACAAATTACCCCGTTCATTTCTTAAATAGGGGAACTCCGGGTAGTTTTCAGGCCTGCAACATGCTCACAGAGCAGCTTCATTTTGAAGTGTCACAATGTCATGAGCCACCGCATTTACCTCCTGATGCAAAAGGTCAGGATTTGCAAAGAAAATATGACACGTTATCTTCTTGTCCAACACTTGTTTCAGTTTGAATCACTGTTTAGATACAGTAAACAGTGGCCTGTGCTGACTGATATACTCTAAATTGATGGGAGTGTGCACACAGTCTTTTGCTTGGACTAACAAGAAAACAAGCTGTTAAAGACTCTGAGGACATGACCAGACACTGACCATTATCCAATCTGGACTCTCCTCATCAGTTGGTGACCATGCTGCTGACTCCTCCGCTCCGAAAAATGCTTCTGGTGGTGAGGAGGCTCCAGCTGCAGAGTCTGTACCTGGTTCTCCCGCCGACCCCATCCGTTCTGCCACACCTTTCGATCCAAGTTCAAGAGGCACCAGCACTTTGAGCAGCAACATGACTACAAATGGGGATACCATCTCATTGAAATCCGACCCAAAGGAAGGTAATGGTAACTATGCAACTCCGGAATCTTACAATTCTGTCCTATTCACTGTAAGAAAAACTGATGTGAATGCGTTACTTGACCCGTCACCTATGGGGTGTGGTAAACAAAGGTGATCTGAGTAAGTTTTGCCAGTAGGGAAGATTTGTCACACTTACAGTAAGAATATTTGAACAGGGAGCCCGGCAGCAGGTGGCTCAGAGTTTAGGAGCTATATTTAACAAAGTCCTTATCTCTGTTTTCCACGTCCAGAAGTGGGCCACTGAGGGAGTGACTGGGCTAACATGTTGACAGTCAGCTCAGCCTGGTTTGATAAAAAAAAAAAAAAAAACAGAGCACAGTGAAGGAAAGACTTCGATTGTGTGAGATGAAAGTAAAAGAATAGAATTAAGAAGGTTTGAGTTAATTGATGAGGTGCACTCTGTTGGGAGAGCAATGGTAAAATAAAAATATACTGAGAGAAAAGTTGAGGTTGGTGTTGAGGAGAGTAGAGAAGTGATTAAATGCTGTGTGACTTTTCACAGGGGGATGAAAAAGGTAGACGTGAAATACACCCCCCTCCCCCCCAGTGCTGGTTCACACATTCGACTGAAACATATTCAGTCACACGTATACAGGCAAGGCACATTTTTAGACACTTAATTTATTTTGTCTGTAGAGAGAGAGAAGTTCATATCAGAGTACTGTTTAACTTTTAGTTTCTTGCCTTGACCCAATACAGTTAAGGTAAATTGATTTATATTTGTAGTGCCAATAACACTGAAAGTTACACTTTCACATTAGTCTGCAGCCAAGCTGGAGGCTCTGTGGTGCTTTCAGCTAAATGCTAATGAAACGTCAGGCGATCTCCAAAGTTATTCCAATTCATCCTGGTGAAAAGATATGTGTGCAGAATATGTATGGCAATCCATCCAATAGCTGTTGAGACTATGTCAACCTCATAGGGGGTGCTAAAGCAAAAGTTAGGTTAGCCTAATGTCAGCTTGCTGATACATACATACAGTATTTTCAGCATGGCCAAATCCTCATTGCAAAGTGTCGCTACAGTATTTTTATATTTATGTGTCTGTCTCTTTGTGTAGATTCCAAGATCAAATCTCCCTCCGAGGCTGCCCTTACTGAAACCACTGATCAGTCGACTACACAGCCTTCAGTCCCTCCTTCTGAGAGCCACGCCCTGGCCACTGACACCCCCCATGCCCTACCCACCGCCGGCCCCACACACACAACTCAACCTACCAATGTGAACACAACGACCACCATGCCACCCACAACACATCCAGCTGCACTCCCACCTGACTTCGTTACACCATCAAACCAGCCCACTCACAATAAAACACACTCATCCACTCCTATCCCAATTTCTGAGCCCCCAAAGCCTGAAACTACCACGACATTTGTGGCCCAGTCCAGTTCAACATCTGGCAACAGCTCCTCTCAAAAGCCCCCAAATCCGGAATTGCCGACGCTGACATCTCCACAACAGACGTTGCAGTCTGACGGACATCCTGAGACCTCCAGCGAAGCCCACCATAAGCCCACCATCAACCCGCCGAGCGGCTCTTCCGCGCAGGCCAATGCCCGTGCGGACACCCCCTCCCAGCTCAACGTTGGCGGAGATCGTAAGTGCAAGATATCTCCTGTGTTGGTGTAGGAATTTGATGTGCCTGGATATTGACAGAGCCAGAAGTAAATTGTGTTAACGACAAAGGCGACACTGTTTTTTTTTGTTTTCCAACAGAAGCCTCTACATACACACACACACACACACACACACACACACACACACACACACACACACACACCCCTCTTCTGTTTACATCTTCTACAAGCACTGTCACCACCAAGCACTCCACAATTATGGCTCTGTTTGGGGAGAGACAGAGGCAGTCATGGGACTCAAGGCCTCATGAATGCTTTGTTTTCTTTCTTTTTCAGTCTCTCTCCCCTTCTGTCTGTCATCCAAATGATTTATATATCTATGGTATGTTTCTCTATCTGTACTCCTTCTTAGGAGGACTTCTATCAGCATGACACCACAAAAGGAGCAAAATGTGATCAACTCTTCTCAGTTGGATACAGTTGAAATATAAAATTCTCTCTGCTTCCGTCACTGTGGTTTTATTAGGCCACGCTTGGCACCTTGCCTCTTTCCATTAGCCAGAGGAACAGGGAGCATTCACTGCTCAGTGGTTGTTGATACTTTCAACCAGATGATATGAAAAAAAACAGCTAAGTTTACAAAATAGTCTTTCATAGCTACATCCATATACATGAATAGGAACAGCCAAAAACGCAGACACAAACTCTTCCTGTGCAAAAAAACTATACAAACACAGAGACATCAACATAGAAGGGTCAGTAGTGATGATGTAAAAGATTAAACAGCACTCATAAGCACACTAAAACATACCGTAGTGTGTGGCAGTGCACTGTATTGTATGCACACAAAAATGGCTCTGTTTTAATTATAAAAATGTATTTGAAATGTCGCCCTAAAAAATCCCTTGCTCAACAGAGAGCTCAAGTACAGGAAAGCTTAACATCGCCATCCTGTGTTTGACATTTCTTTCCTGAGCTCCATGATTAACACTCGAGCTCAACATGCTGCTGTCGAGTCTACATCCACTTCCAGTCACAGCTTTAAACAAGCCTTAAGGAAGCTAACGCTCCAGTATTTATTCCATGTTGAATAAAGTAAAATCCATCTTTAACGGTACAGCGTGTTAAAGGAGTAACGTGCCCTGCTCAAGTATCGCCTGTGTGTTTTTTGTTGCAGCGACGATGGTCCATGACTCTCCCACATTAGACCCCCTCCTGGCTGGCCTGGTGTCAGCCTTCATCATCACTGCTGTCATCATCACTCTGCTCCTCTTCCTCAAACTGCGCCAGAGAGACAACAGACCAGAGTTCCGCAGGCTGCAGGACCTGCCCATGGTGAGCACCACCGCGACGTCCAGGCAACACTTATATTCAGTCTCTCAGATATTGTTGAGCAAAGAGATACTTTTACAACTAACCAGTGCTTGAACATTATATGATATAAAGTACAGTAATGGATTATGGACAAATAAGTTCATTTCCTTTCCTGCAGTGAGTTAGATAAGAAGATTGAAACTTGTCTCATATTTGTATGACAAATATGAAGCTACAGCCAGTTGCTGGTTAGCTTAGCACAGAAAAAACTTTTTCAAATTTCAACATCCGTTTAAGTGTATGCTATATTTAGAATATTGTACCACTTGCTGTCAAACAGCCATGTTCAGGTTTACACTGGGGTGGATTGAAGCCATCTATGCTCTTTAAAACAAACTGTGAGGTACAATTGTTTTTGCCAAAGGAGTCTGGTAGCTTTGACAAGAGCATCCACTCGTGGGAACTTAAACAGGGCTGTTTAAGGCCCCCTCTTACAAGCTGGCATGACATGGTACCAATGGATGCCATAAATCATCTAGTTTAATTTGATACCAATATCTTCACTATTGGTTTAAAACGGAGCTGGCTATAGCCTCTTAATACCAGTCTAGTAAGGATGGCCAGGCTGAATATTACCCCCCCTCCCAGAACCACCATTGGTGGTACCACAAAATCGATAGTACTGTCTAAAAATGGAGCACTTGCAACCAAGTCGATTGTGCAAACACATGTGTAGGCATGTAGTATGTATATTGGCTGTGTATAATTAGTTGTTATTCCATTTCTCCATTGTGTAGGACGATATGATGGAGGATACACCCTTGTCCATGTACAGCTACTGATGGAGGCATGACTGAAAAATGTTGGCAACAAAATACTCTCCTTGAATCCAGGCTGATGCACCAAACAGAAAAAATCCTGGGTAGGTGTGAGCAAACATCTGGATTGCTTCCATTTTCCTAGATCCTACTGACATGCAGGAAAAAGGACTCCATTGAAGCTGCAATGGACAATGAAGATATGGCCCAAGTTGGGGTTGTTTTCGCAAAGGTCCATTTTGGTGCCTGTAATTACAAATTAGGCCCATGCCTCTGTTGAATACTGTCTGCTTTATATTTTTCAGCCCATTTTTGAGGTAAGGGAGTTGTATTATATATTTGGATTTCCCAAGCGTTGAAAATGGTAGGTGGAAAACACACCTGGACACAGATTCAGCCTGTCCTGCCAGACTCTTACCTGAGGGCACTCGTCTAATTTGGTCTAATCAGTTATCAATTAGTGTTAAAAGAAAAAAGTCTGGCACTCTAAGAGGAATAGAAAAAGAAATATGCATAAGAAATGGCCTGATTATAGTGTTAAACAAGTTGCACTTTACTTTTTTTTCAGCAGTGGAAATGAATGGACAAATATGTTTGCGTATGAGAAAAAGGTTTTGCGTGCAGGCGTAGCAGTGTGTGCGTTTGTAGGTGTGTGTGTGTGTGTGTTTGTGTGTGTGTGTGTTAAAGGTGCATGTGTGTTTTTTTGAAAGTATGGCAGGAGATATGTAAGTGTTTTCTCTTTTTTATGTTTCTGTGTTCTGTTGGCCTGATTTTGATATGTGCAGTGTGTTTTTTGTTTCTTTCCTGGAGCTTCATGTCCAGGAAAGAGTGCCTTACACAGTATAGCAACAGCTCTTATTGTAGTCTGTATTTCTATATAAAAACCAACTAACTCTCAGATTTACCAGTCATTCCTGGTGCTTTGTGTGATACCCATTTAAGGAACACACCAACTTATTGCAACTTTAGCTTGTTCACCATATCCCAGAGTTTTAGATAAGTTCATACATACCCTTCTCATCTCTGTGTGTGTCGTAATTGTCTGACACACCCACCGCTAGCCTAGCTCACCACAGATGCTGGAGCTAACCGGCTCCACCTAGCTACTGCTCCCAGTAAGTGACAAAATAACGGCAACATGTTCCTATTTACATGTTGTGATTTGTATAGTAACAGCGTGTACAATTAACAAGGTCACATGCAACACAGCCATCGTCTAGCGTATATAAACTGGGAACTATATTCTCAGAAGCCAAAGCAATGCAACTTCTGCTACTTGGGCGGAGTGATTTGCTCCAAGCACACGAGAAGCCCTATGGTGAGGAGCAGAGAGTAACAACAGTGTTTTTCAGGTGTTGCGCTAATGACTCTGCCCAAGGAGCATTGCTTCGACTTCTGAGAATGTAGTTCCCAGTTTCTACACAGTTAGAAGATGGCTGTGTCTCATGTGACCTTGTTATTTGTACACACTGTGACATAATGTGTAAATAGGAACATGTTGCCGTCATTAGGTCACTTATTGGGAGCAGTAGGTTGGAGCCGGTTACCTCCATCATCAGTGGTAAGCTAGGCTAGCGGTGGGTGCGTCAGGGTATGACCTTATCTAACTCTGGGGGATACGGTGAATAAACTGAAGTCCCAATAAGTCGGCGTGTTCCTTTAAACACACTCAGGGCCAGGGAGCTGCTCTGACTTGCCCGTGTTTGAACACTAGCCTTGAGCGTATTCCCCATTAGGCTTTCATTCATACAATGACAGTTGCAGAAATTGGCCAGTGGCCTTTCCAAACAATGTTGGCAATGTCCTGTGAGTTGTAAATACTACTGATTGCGTCATGCAAAGACAACTTTATGAAACTCTTCATCTTACAGTAGTTCTTGCTTTCGTGTTCACCAGTCACAAAACATACAAACATATTGAAGATGTTACATGGATTGACCAGACAGCACATTTTTCTCTCACGAGGCCCGTTCACAAATATCCCGTTGATTATGCTGTGCATTAGCCTCGCTGTGTATTTGCTCTGCAAATGTGCAGGAGAATCTGAGAGGAAATGTGATACAAACAGCATGAAAGGAAAAACCCATGTTTGTGTTTACTATATGTGCCAATAATAACAGATGGGTGACAAATTAAAGTGAAATCAGCATAAAATGTCTTAGTAAGGCATTGGGCCACAAAGTGAGAGTATTCAGAGAGCTCCACTGCATATAGCAGAGGTCTTGGGTAAGATTTGTATGACTTTTTGTATTACATTTTGTCTAAAAATAAAATAAAATATGCAAATGAGGCAATATCTCATTAAATATGTGTCAGCTAAACTTTTGAAGCTACAGATTGTCTGAGGTGATCACAATGTTCACAATGACCATGATCATAAGGTCATAGAAGAGTGTAAGCATTTTAACCTTTTAAAAAACTAGGAGAAATTCCCACTCCTCTTTGACTTCTACATACAGTAAATGGTGGATTTATTGTGAACACCACCAAGAAAAGTAGTGGAGTGCCAATTGACCAGGCACTAGAGCAGAGTTACAACCGGCCTGCCAAGTGAGTGGAGGGATAATTGGGCTCACCAGGAAGAAAGAAGCAGTAGCTCTTTGGGGAATCATCAAGCATAAAAAAGATGAGGGGTGATGTTGGAGAACTCTCACTTCATCATGACTTCAAACCGAGCACTACAATAAAAATGATAAAGAAAAAGAAGAAAAAAACATGGTTGTATTTACTGTGATTTCACCAAACCAATAAATTCCAGTGGTATTAAGGCCCTGACACACTAAAAGAAAGTTTAACCTAAAATGCTTCTTTTCTTTCTTTAAAAAAAGTCCCTCATCCACACTAAACATCTACAGAAACACAATTAAAAAATTTCAAACCAGAATCCTTACACTTACACTACATGGTCACTGTAAACATTGTGATCACCTCAGAAAATCTGTAGTTTCAAGAGTGTATAAAGTACGCATATTTATTAAGACATGTGCATATGTTATTAAGAAAAAAAGTATTTCTCTTAATATGAAGATTAAACTGGTAGAAATGTGCGAGGATATACATTGTTCAATGGGGTCATATTAGTCTATAACAGTCGAGATATTCTCCGCTGAATGAAGCACATACATATCTTACCCAGGACCTAGACTAATATTATATAAGTCTCTACCGGACGGATAATACAACAACTATAGTTGTTCCCTCGTTTGAGGTTTTGAACTCGTTTTTTTTCTTTTGTCACCCGTCTGTACATCCAGTTCTAAATTGTACACTTGGATTTCTGATATTACTGTTTTAAATTGTAAGTAAATGCATAATGAAGCTTTGCCGCCAGATGTGGAATATTGACTGTTGGTGTTTTATGATTAAAGGTGTTTTGAAACCATCCTCTACATTTGCGATCTAATTTGTTATAAACTGTTCTTTGACAGCAGGACCAACAAACAAAAGCGCCATCAGAACACAACACTGGTAGAAGCAACAACAGAAACTCCAGCTCCTCTTGTTAAACTTTCACACTGGCTTTTATTGTTGGAGACAAAAACAAAACATTTTCTCACAGACTTTCAATGAATAAATCAGTGCACTGCATTACTGCAGCGCCACTGCAAAATACTTGGCAAATGCAATTCAAGTGCAGTACAAGGGTCTGATTCATCAGCCCTTATCTGGCCACAATAACAAATAAATGAGCCTTTTCTCCATTAAATCTCTCTTTGACCACAATATTAACAGCTATACAAGGAGAGGGTGTTAGAAGAGGGCTCTTTAAAAACTGTTACGTACTGCTCTGTGCCATTTACTGTTTTCCAAAAAGTCTTTTATTGACCAGTGAGACAATTTGTCTCATTATATGAACTAGATAGTGTCTGTAGTCAATTTCACCACCCAAGCCTCCATACCCACACCCCACTGAACACCTAACCTGCCTATCAGCTTCCCTTTGAGTCTGCAATGTGGTCTGGGATCCTCGATGGGGGGTGTCTGAATGCTGAAATATTTAACAGCTTGACACTAAGCCTGAGACAGTGTGACTCGTGTCTGACATGACAGCCTAAAAGGAACTACTGTATATAAAGAAAAGCAGTTAGGGTGGTAATGTGAATGTTTAATTTTTTATTTTATTCCTCTTTGTCTTCACTTCAGCTGCATTACCGGGAATCAAAACCCAATCCTCGTCAGATTTCTCTGACATAATTCATTGTGCATTATGTCAGGAACAAAAGGCCATATATATATATATATATATATATACATATATATATATATTCATAACTCTGCAACACTGAAGAGTTTAGCTTACATAGAATACATGATCACATGAACTTTAAAGCTTACTGTGATGTATTACTGTACCATTACCATCAAAGGTGGCCAAGATGCATAATAATGAAATTAAAGTTAAATAAATGAATTAATTAAAAAATGCAGACTTAAGGCAATATAAGCGTACTGTGGGCTCTTCAGATCGGATCAGAGCTTTTTTCATGGGTCCCACAGACGGTATAAGCAGAGATGAACTAAACTACATTGAAATACACTTAACCCCAACAATCTGTAATCATAACAACTGTAAACATAACCATTTTTAAATCTTCTGCCTGAAACCAAACCTTGCGGTTTAGCGGACCAATAACAGTGCTTCTGTGTTTCACTCTGGCGGGACCCATAATTCATCTTCAGTGACTTGCAACATGGGAGCAGAGGGTGTGGCAAAAAATGTAAAGCTCAGTATCCATTGGGTGGTGAACGATTTCAAAATTCCGTGGCCAAAAGTGAAATCAGTCAAAGTTACAGTAAAAAATAAAGCGATCTACAAAAAATGCCATTGTGCAGGCACAAGGCTATCCACCGTAAGGAAAACTGATTGTGATTGAGAACCTCTCACAAAGAATCTTGCTTAAACAGCTGCTTGTCTCCTCAGTTTGTTCCCAGCACCCAGCCAGTGTGTGCATGTGGGGGCAATTACTGCGGCTTATTTAAAAGAGGATTTGTGGCTATCACAGTCCTCTGCATCTAGCAGATATCACTAACCAGACTGAGAGCAAACAATGCTGACTCTTTCGGTGGTTTGACCCAGAATACTCAGCAGCAGGAGTCTGGGAGTGTCACACGGGACCAGACAGTTTACAGAATAATCAAACAACCAATAGAAAATCAAATTCAAAAGAAGTCGTGCATGATCCGACCCGAGTTCCCTAACACTTCTGGTATTCTTACAAACAACGTGTTTAAAAATAGCATTTGAGAATTCCCCTCACTAAAAGAAAGTTTCCACACTGGCTTGAAGTATGCATCACACATCTAAGCAACAGTAATAAAATTAAGTTGGATAACTTAATTACTTGTTATTTGTATGTGCCTGTGTTGCCATGCCAAGTCTGCTGTTTGCCATCCTTTGTTTCCTCTCTATTGAGTCTACAATGGATATAAGCCCTATGTTATCCTGACTGTGTCTACTTTCAAAGGTTCTGCTTTTTTGAGAATAGTTCTGTAACTGTAAGAGAAGAGAAACTAAATCTGTGCTGATCAGGAAAAGTCTTCATTTTGCTAAATCACCCCAAGGGAATTACAGAGACCACCTTATTAAAAAAAAAGATCAGAGGTCATTAAGACTTAGGGCAGATCCAAAATCTGGGTTCAATTCTTCATCAAGGAGATCATCCCCATCACCTTCATTGTCATCCTCTTCCTCCAAATCTGATCCCGAACCAGCAAAGTCGCTCCGTCTGGACTGAACGCTCAGACGCACTCGTGGCTTCTGATGATGAGCTGGCAGAGGTGAAGAGAAGAGAAGAGCGTTACTTTGTTTGTGTGCGTGTGTGTGTGTGTGTGTGTGTGTGGTTGTGTAACTAAGTGCCTCTTCAAGGATTAGTCTGGAAGACATTCAAATGTTTTCCCTTAACAACTGTGTACCATTCGTATTGTGTGCCTGCGTGTTTGTGTCTGTGTGTGTGTGTGTGTGTGCGGATACAATTGTCAAATTAGCCTGGTTTCATGGGCCCAAATCACTCTGGGAAACATTTAGAGCAAGCAGAGATCTTAATCTCATCCGGGAACATCAACCCTCTGTTACAGTAAGTCTCAGGGGTGAGACGTGCATGCACACATACACACAGGGTTCCAAATTTCCTAAGCAATCACTGGCTTTGCAGGAACTGTTGAGAGGAAATGAGAGCTTTACCGCTTTATCTGCAGATGGAAGAATACGGTGGGTCTACAAACTTGCTCACAATGGTGCTGTACATCTCTAGTTTACATTCCTCACTATTCTTTTATAACTCTTTTTGGACATTTTCTTTAGTTCTAGTCTCTTTCACTTCTCTGTCTTCATCATGGAACGCCCTATAGCGATACTTTTAAAAGGAATAGTTAAAAAATGAAGCAACAGCCAGCAGACAGTTCTTAGTTAGGAATAAAGTCTGGAAACAGCTGGCTCTGTCCAAAGGTAACAACAGTGGTGGGATGTAACTGAGTACATTTACTCAAGTACTGTAGTTGACTACAAATTTGTGGTACTTGTACTTTAGTTGAGTCTTTTCTTTTCGATGCCACTTTCTACTTCTACTCCACTACATTTCAGAGAAAAATACTGTACTTTTTACTCTACATTAATCTAAGATCTTTACAGACTACTTACATAACAAATTAAGATTTTTGCACACAAAAATTCAAAACTATGTTTTATTGTAAAATTAACTGCCCGACAATGTACAATGTAAGGATTAGCAGATTAAACACTTAGTTGATTGACAGAACAGTTTTGATGGATTTTTTTTCTGCTTTTACTATAAATAGTTTAAGCACATTTTCTTGATGATACATACTTTTTTAAAGTAACATTTTCAATGCAGGACTTACTTGTAAAAGAGTACTTTTACAGTGTGGTATCAGTACTTTTACTTCAGTAAAAGGATCGGAATACTTCTCCCACCACTGGGTAACAAAACCCACCTAGCAGTGTAAGGGGTAAAAACCTGATAGTTTTACTGGGACTATGTGCAGGATTACTTCTTCCTGGATTCCCGCCGTCACCGTGAGGCTGAAAGGCAACTAGCAGAAACTCTAGAAGAGAAAGTGGTATCGATCCTCTCGTCGGACTCTCGGCAAGAGACGAATATGTATAGCACGGCAGTTTGAGAAATATGAGTATATTTCCCGAACTGCCAAGCTATTCCTTTACCTAAGTGTGTGCTGAAACGGCAGACACAGGGGAGTGCTGAGTCAGAGCTACTGAGAGGAATCAGAGTGAAGGTTGAGCCAGATGTGTGGGAGAGGCACAGGAGGGGAAACTACACGTCCCATCTTGCTAAAACTGCCATCAGTCTGTGTCCATCTGGTGCCATGAGTAACATTCCCTCTTGGTTGGAGCGTGTGATCCAAATGTCAGAACATGTTGGTGCACTTGTACTGCTGGTGGACAGAAGGCTTATGAAAATGATACAATGGAAACACATGGTGTTGTTGATGACTCAGCACGCTGTACTTTAGTACCTGTAGATGCGTAAGGCAATAGGGCTCCAAAATATGAGCAAAATATGCAATATTGTTGAAGGTCACAATACAAATATTACTTGCGATAAACAAACGGTGTACTTAAAGTTCCTCAGTTCTGCAGCTTTCAGTGTTCTGCTCAAATACAACAAATTGCTTGTTGAATTTAAAAGGAAATTAAAGGGAATCATTTACAACAGTCTTTTATTGAACAAATTTGAAGATTGAATTAAATATACAAGAGGCACCACTATAAAAAAAGAATGACAGTTACATTTTGAAGAGCAGTTTTCTGTTGATATTTTCTTTCAACCAGTCAATCAAGTGCCTTTAAAGATACTTTGCGGCCTTTCACAATATGATTATTGCGCAAGTTGATGTTGCAATAACAATAAATAACATAAATTAGATTAAATATTTTGCAGCGCTACTAGGCAACCATGCTTAGGGTTCTTTTTTTTCTTTTTAATTCAGAAAACATTCATCCTTACCAGGGTCTTCCAGCCATGACAGATCATCTGAGCTGACCTCGGCTAGGCTCGGGGTCGGGCTAAAGTCTTCGGAGTCAGAGTCTGCCTCGTCAACTCTGGCCCCTCTACTGTGGCTGCCAGGGAGCAGAGATGCCCCTGAATCAAATAATAAGACACGTTTAAATATCATGGTGTGTATGTGTATGTGTGTGAGAGAGCCAAAGAAGGACAGAGACTTGCCTGATGTGTGTGCTGACTGCAAAGGTGTTGGTTGACATTCTTTGAGAAGAAGTCTCCTGACCTCCTCCTTCAGCTCTGACACAGTTGTTCTGTTGTAAAGAAAATAATTGCAAGGTACGCTTAGTGACAGAAAGGCAAACATACACGCACACGTGCACGCACACTCTCCACGCACGTACCTGATCTGGCGGACCTCTTGCTGTGTGTGAGAATACTGAGAGACAGTCTTTGCCAGATCAGTGCTGTGAGTTCTGTAGCTGTCTGTCAGCTCCTCCAGTGTCTGATCAGAGCACACAAAAGAAAGGTTAACGATCTGAAAGAATACAAAAACACACATGCAGAAGCAAACATAACCTGCGTGATACAATGTGTGTGTGCATGTGTGTACCTTGCAGCTGTGTTCATACTGTCTCCTGGTCTCTCTGGCCTCTGTCTGCAGGAGGAACACATCCTCCCCCTGTCGCCCTGTTGAGAGAAAAAGTAGAAAGAGCCGACATTTTGAACAAGACTGTGCTTGCCTTTGCTTTGGAAGCCAGCATAGGGTGCCAAATCAATGAGAGGGCATGATGTACTGTGTGTGTGTGTGTACGCTCACTCAGTTGTGCTTTCAGTTGGTCCACCTCTCTCCGCAGGTGTTCCAGCTCCTCTCTGCGGAGCTTTGAGCTGAAACTGTAAAGACAAAAAAGGCAGAAAAGTGGTGATGAAACCGTTTTGTTATTTCTTTATTTTTCATAACCGAACAGAAAATGTGACCCAGACACCTACCATCAGTTTGGATTGCAGTTACACCCCCCTCCCCCAAGCTCCACCCCTGATTCACCTCTCCTCCAGGTTGCCTAGCGACGTGGCTCTGGTGATGTGTCCCCGCAGACTGCTCAGCTCACGTCCAACCTCTCTCCTCCACTGCTCCATCCTTCTCTCTGCTCCTGGACTTTGTCCCCTCCTCGAATCTGCCCTCTCGCTTTCCCTCTCCCTCAGCTCCTCACGCAGCCTGCAAACCTCCTCTGGAAAAGAAGAGATGTTACTGTGAAGAAGGTTTTTTTTCTCCTTTAGCAGCCTTGAGGACAAAGCCAAATTATTTATTGTCTTTAATTATAAATGAATCCTCCCTTGGCGAGTGGAGTTGGCTTTTTCAGACAGAAGAGGGGTGGGCAGTGAGTGGAGAAAGCAGGGAGAGAGAGAGAGCATTAGCAGGATCCCAAACTTAGAACAGTGATGAGGCATCATTGTTCACATTAGGGGGTGCATGATTCAGAAAATGTCACGATTCGGTATTGATTTTTAGGCTCAAGATTCGATTCAAAATCAATTTTTGAATCAAAAAAAAGATTCTCAATTTTCTTTAAACGATTCACACGTAAATGTAGTTACTCTTCCCATGTGATATTATGCACGCCATTACAAAACGGGGGAAAAAATAAAGAAACTAAAAATATGAAGTATATGAATCGATTTTGAATCTGTAGATAAGAATGTGAATTTTTTTGCACACCCCCAGTATACATCAATAGATAATGGTACATGTATTCATTTAGCAAACACATTTGTCAAAGCAATGTGCAATTGAGGTACAATACAAACCACAACAAGAAAGGAATAAAATATGACATCTTAGCATAATTAACGTGAACAAATAAGATGATGTCAGACAAACTCGGTAGTTTCTATCTCTTGCTAGTGAAGCTGTAAGTGCTGATGGTCCTCTACACTGAGACTGAGTTGCAGTGAGAATGCTGCTACTGGTTCCACTCCCCATCTTCTCCCCTGAGATAAACAAAATGAAAATGGCAGGTCTGCAGTAATCATAGTGAAAATGGATCAAAGTGTATTAATCCAAACTAAAAATGGAGACATTTTTTTTTTCTGTTTTGAGCCATCGTGCAATGCCCATGTGTGCCATTTAAACAGACTAATTACATAAGTAGTAGCAGTAGAGGCCGCGATTGCTTTGTCTTTTTTGTCTACAATTATTTACATTCAGTATATATAGCATTTCAGCTACAACACAACTGATCTAAAGTCTTTATTACGATAATGAAAACTTAAAACAGCTAAAACAAAAGGTGAGCTAATAAGTGTGTTTTTTGGTCACTTTTTGCTGATTTTGTTAGATGCCTTGCTCAAATGTTTTTGACTGAGGTTAGAAGGTAAGGAAAACACTTGGTCCAAAAGTAAAGACAGAATACAAAAGTTGTTGACATGAGGACACCAATTAGATTTAAAATCAAAAGGACTGTAAAGAATTGGTTAGCTCAAATTGGATTTGACTACCAAATTAATTTGTTAATCACACTTAACGGTCCAATAAAATAATACAGTATATTTTGAAAGCTACAGGCTTATGTGTCAAAGATGAATTTGTGTTGAAATGCAGCAGCTCGAAAAAAAAAAACTTGACTAGGTTCTGTTTATTTTTCAAATGCGACCTGTTAACTTAGTGTAGGTGTGACCACATTGGATTAGATTAGAGAATACTTTATTCATCCCAAAGTGGGGAAATTCCCTTATATAATGAAAAAGTGAGAACTTGTATCGAAAAACTATAAATACAGATAATAAAGATATACAGAGAGTGTGTAGAGTAATTGAAAAACAGGAACAGAAACTACAACATTATCAGGTAGTGCAGGTGTTGTAGAGTCTAACAGCGGCCTGGATGGATGACCTGCGGTACCTCTCCTTCTTACACTGGGGGTGTATCAGTGTGCTGCTGAAGGAGCTGCACAGGGACCCCACAGTGTCACGTAGGGGGTGGGAGGTGTTGTCCATGCTGGATGTCAGCTTAGCTAACATCCTCCTCTCCCTCACTTTCTCTATGGGGTCCAGAGGACAGTTAAGCAGTGTTGATCCTAATCAGAAAGCCTCTCTTCTAGTTGTAGTAGTTGATGATGGTGTTGTATTTTTGAGGGGACAATGTGACCCAGTATAAACGGAGGTAAGTAGTCATGGTGCAATAGGTTACCTTGTAGTGTCTGGATGTTACATTGTTGAGACTGTCTCTCCCTTTCCACGTCATAGAGTTTCTTGGTGAGAGACTCAATTGCCTTTAAAAACACATTAGGGGAAAAGAAACTGAAATCTGTCAACAACACTTTTATACATCACATACTATTTGACTACTTTGTGGTAACTATTTGATCTCGAACACCTGGCTCGGTTAAACAAATATTCACACACCTGGCTCTGTATCTGGAGCTGCGACTGGATGGCAGCTAGATCGGCCCACTGAACAGATGGACTGAGGGATGGGGAAGGCTGTCGGAGAAGGGGGGCACGAGGAGGAAGAACAGGAGAGCCCAAATCTGAATCATGAATCCTCTCCCTCACTGGAACAAAATCTGGAGCGGACGAGGCATGTGAGGAAGGTTTGTCATAAGCGCCTTAAATCAAAATCAAAAAAGGAGTTCAAACCACTGTCCTTCCGATTCTTATCTGCCTTTTACTGTGACGGTTAAAAGGGTGGATGTTACACACACACACACACACACACACAAGTAATTTCCCCTTATAGTCATATTCAGAAACTTTTCACCCACCTTTGCCTCCTTTGGCAAATTTCCCTGGTGAGGTCAGTCTCTCCTGTGGAAACATACAAAGAATTTCAAACAGGGAATTTCCAAACTCTCCCTATCAGTATACATTTAATCTAGATAACTGAATTACCTTGTTAAAAGTTTAGTGGAGCTTTACTGCCATCTACAGATAGCTCCAGTTATGACAATTTACCAGACAACAAGGCCACATAGTGAAAGCTCTCCTATGTGCTACTCCCTTTCACTGATGCAAAACAAAATGATGCCTACATGTACCGTTAGACCACACAATCTTTAGATGATTAGTTTCGGTTATTTCCAGCAAGGCTAACAAAGGGGAAGGCTATTTGGATCTACTCACCCTCATCTTTGCAACGCTTCTATCTGCTCCTGACAGGATAGAGCTCAGCTGGTTGTCCCAGTTCATGTCGGAGTTGAACTAAAAAGAAGTGCATCAAACGCATCAATCATCAATAATCTCGGTCGGTTAATTCTTGATCCTTGGTATAAAAAGAAACGCCATGCAAGACAGCGTGTTGTTGCCTGACAGTGGCGTCACAACATCAGAACCCCACAGTGGGATGGTGACACAGTAACTTTAGAAGTGTTTTGTGGCTTGTCGGTAAGGTTAATAACCTAGTAGAGAGCTCTGATACTTTGTGTGAGATTAAATTACAGTAGGCCTGGATATAAATTTAGCCCAGGTGCAAGCTTTCTGATAATGTAATGAGCTCAACCTACTTTATTGATATCCAGGCTAGCAGGGAATATATCTCAAGCGTCCAGGAACAGATACAGATTTAAATTGGAACGACCCCCTGCTTTAGGAACCTTGTTGAGTAGATAACGATAAGCTTTCTGCCGGGATGTAGCAAAACACTAACCCGGCAACATAACGCAGATGTCTTTGTAAACGTTGAATAGTCAATATTCTCCTTTACCTAAGCTAGTGTCTGTTAACGTTTGCGTCAGCTTCACGTTCTTTTTCTTGAAAGCGTTCACAACGTTACGTTACTGTCATGGTTAGCGAAGTAATTGTTGTCTGTTTCCTAGACACTGAGTAATGTCTTCTTCTGAATATGACATAGAATCTGTAGCTGAAAACAGAATAAATAATGTTTAAGGAAAACGATGCAAATGTTTATGTTAGCTGGCTTAGCACATGCTACTCACAGAAAACCTTCCGACTCCACTTTTAAATCCAGGAGCCCATAACAGTAACGTGATTGCGTGTGACGTGCCGCAGGGGTCTTCTGGGTATTGTAGTAATTATTGACTGTATTCTTTACTCGCACAAAATAGAGGAAGTGCTAGAGTAGAATTTGTACCAAACACACTGCATTGTATAATGTATTGTATGCATTAGTTTCGTCAAATCATTGCAGAAAAAACAAGCCTAGCCTAATTTCGGATATTGATTAGCCAAAGAACACCGTATCCCACAAGCCTTAGCTTTGTGTTGACATGCAACAATGGCGGCTACCACTGCCAATGTGGAAGTTACGGGTAAAACAGCACTGTTGAAGGACTCTTTAGCAAAAGTTGGATTTGAAGTCTACCCTCTAAAGGTATTGTTGCACTATTTTCTTTCTAGTGAGAAGCCTTGACAGCAAAAAGGGCTTCAACGTGTGAGAAATACAATTTAATACTTTGACTTGTTTACCTGTTAGCTAGGAAGTTAAAAACAAAACTCAGTAAATATAATTATGGTTGTACAATTATTTAATTTCAGCAGCCGGTTTATTGTTTCAAGAATCCCGCTAAATTAGTTTGAATGCTATATAGAGATACTGTTTGTTACTGGCTGTGCTGTGTGCCTTAGCTGCCTGTGACACTGTCCCACCATGTCCACAGGTTGGGTGGTATAACTCTGTGCTGTGTGCCTCTGTCCCACCATGTCCACAGGTTGGTTGGTATAACTCTGTGCTGTGTGCCTCTGTCCCACCATCTCCACAGGTTGGGTGGTATAACTCTGTGCTGCCTCTCTCCCTACGCCTGGCTTACCCAGATGACACCCTGGCCATGGTGGTGCTCAGCACGCCTGCTATGTTTGAACAAGCCTTCCTGCCCTTCATGGAGGAGAGGGGCTGCCAGAAGCTGTCTGACCCCATAGACCAGTGTGTTAAACACTGCATCTCCTCTGCTGTATCTAAGGTGGGTGCGGGCCATCATGTATTCAATTTTCTATTTCTGAATATGTACTTTTATGTTACAATATCAGTAGATTTTGATACAGTAAATTGTCTGGAAACTCAAGTGAAAAGTTGACTAGTTCAAGTAGACTAGAAACGGTAATGGGAAATCGTTGATGGTCTCAGACCATATGTCATTATGTTGCCTAACTCCAGTTAGGGATAGGATTACAGCTACAGCTATTTTCATGATTATGTTGTGACACCTACATATATCTGATTCCTCTCCCTGCCCTGCAGTGTTTCCCAGGACAGGAGGTGGATGTGAGCTATGACTACGAGCTGCTGCCCAGCAGGAAGCCAAAGTTCTTGGCGCAGACTGCAGCTCATGTGTCTGGAGCAACTTTCTACTACCAACCATCTGACGTCACAGACCATCCCTGGGCTGAAAAAGTAACGCTATGTATTATAAGGAATTGTTGTCTATAAAACTCCAACAGTTGCGATAGATAATTTGTAGTGCAGTGTTTCAATTATTGTCTGCTGTTTTGTGCATGTCCCTCTGTTACCTGCAGAAGGTATTCGGAGTGTGTGTGCATCCGAGGTTTGGGGGCTGGTTTGCCATCAGAGCCCTGTTGGTGTTTGGAGGAGTGATGGTGGACTCTGAGATGGTGCAGCCCGATCCACCTGACTGTGTGCCTTCAAGAGAGGGCAGGATACAGCTGCTGGAGGCTTTTAACTTTCACTGGCAGGTACAGAACCTCACTGTGAGCCAGAATACCTCAGGCACACACATTAAATAGACACCAGGGGATGCCAAACCACTTCATGTCGTAAATCCTCCAGACAGATGGGCTTTAGATAAGAGACCCCCCCATCTGTTGAGGTTTTCTTTTCCCGTGGGTCCTAATTTAACCTGGATTGCTTTTTTGATTCTAAATACATTTTCTTAACATTAAACACAGTACCAGTTCATGTTTTGATGTTTTTTTTTTTTTTAATTTTTTATTCTATAAATTAATATATGATAATCTAAGTTTATCGGAGAAATGTTGTGTCATTAGGACTGGACCTACAGAGACATCGTCCATCCAGTCCAGATCTACTCTCAGAAACAGAAGGACTACTTTTCCACTCCTCCTGCTCAGCGGTTCGCTCTGCTTAAGACTTGGGGCTTCCTGCCGAGGGAATGCGACCAACCTGATTCGACCACGGACACTCAGAGCCAGGTGACCGGACATGGCTGAAACAGCTGCGGTGTGGAAGTGCTGCATATCCTCTCTGAGCACAAGCCGCCACTGCTACGCTTGTAAGGTTTTGATGGAAGCTTTTAAAGGTACAAGGGATTCTTTTCAGGGACTTTTCACATGAACATTTACTGCTTTATGATGGGTTTCATCATATGATTACACTACTGAGTATAGTATAGCAGCTCCCATGTCATTTCATGGAAACCAGAAAATACTCAAATGTTTGTACACGTAAGTGTTGCTGTTGCAACCTTGTGTGTGGGTGTTTAAACCAAATCTTTTAAAGAGTGCACCTTCTATCCTAGTTGCTGGTGTCATACTGTAACACACAAACAACAATGACTTTGACTTTTCACTTTTCACACAATATCAACATGAGGGGCATCACCAGCCATCCTTGACTTTGTATCTTTACATGCAGATTTTTTTTTTTTTTATCACAAAGAGGACAAACACTTTTTCTATTTAATCATTTCTAGATTATTTCTATTTTATTTAATAGTGAATTCATCAAAATAAACAATGCAGACATTTCTGACTCCAAGGATTTTATTTGATGGTTTCCCCATTGTAGAAAAACCCAACAACATTATGTTTTCACCTACCTCTAATTGTTTTTCAACTCTTGAGGTTATTGCTTTCAGCTCAATACATAGGAGTCAACAGTTTTTCCTTGTTAAATAATGAAAAATAACTAAAAACTGACTGTTGGTCATATTAATCGGTTCTTTTTATATTTCCTCTATATTGTTACTTAAATCCAATCGGCCTATGATGCATTGTATATTTGTAAAATGACAACTGCAAAGAAGAATAAAATATTTTTGTCATCGATCCATCTCATCTCTCTGCAGTATTTATTGGCTCCATTGTTGGGTCCTTGTCTCCAGTTTACCTGACACTGAGCTTGATGCATTATAGATGTGAGCTGCTTCTGCCTCCTTCCCCCCCACCCTGGCCTGATGATAGACTGACTACTTTCAACTGTGACTAACCCCTCTGTTAGTAAATCAGCACCCCACATTGCACTGTGACCCAGGACATACTCTGTTTATCATATGTATTTCTTCCTTTTTTAAATTTTAACAAAGGTACAACCAGTCCATTTGCACTGGGCAGCTGCACCAAGCAGTGAGGGGTTAGATACAGTAATAAAGTAGGTAACTGTATCTTAACAGCAGTTCTGCAGTGCAAATTCAGTGCATGCCAAATCTACTGTTACACCCCTAGATGTCACTGTTCTCTTGGTAACAGAGTGAGCGTTTTCACGGCTGTCCCTGAAGCATCTAAAGATGTTATCAGAGTCAAGCACTGGTAACCTGCCTCACATTATAAAGTGTACCAATTTCCCTCTGTAACTATTCAGTGAATCTTATATAACAGAAGTTAAATTAAAGTAATATATAAAAGTATTACTTTAATTTAACTTCACTCTTGCTCGTGCCTTCACCGTTTACTTTATCATTTGAGACTTGTTTTGTCCCCCTGAGCTAGCAATTGCTTCATTTCACAGTTCAGTTTAAAACACCCCACTTCTCTCTTTCTCTCTTTCTTTCTTACTGCATCCCTCCTCTCCTCACCCCCTTCTCCCTCTCTGTGCTACTCTATCTGTGTACTGAATCAGCATTTTAGAGCAGTATGCCGCAGGCCTGCAGAGAGGCAGAGGCAGAGTTAATTACACTCCCCCAGATAGTGATCTCTCCCCTATCCCCCTCCTCTATTGCTCTATCCCACCTCTCTTTCTCTCTCTCTCTCTCTCTGTCTTTGTGTACACTTTGAAGCCAGTTTTCTCTCAGTCCCACCACAAGTCACATACAAATAACTTAGTTTTTAATTATCTTTAAGTAGATTCATATACACATATTCATGTTTGCAGTGAGGAAAATAAGTATTTGAACACTCTTTCATTTTGCAAGTTCTCCCACTTAGAAATCATGGAGGGGTCTAAAATTGTCATCGTATATGCATGTCCACTGTGAGAGACATAATCAACAAAAAAAATCCAGAAATCACAATGTATGATTTTTTAAAAACTATTTATTTGTATTTTACAGCTGTAAATAAGTATTTGAACACCTGAGTAAATCAATGTTAATGTTAATATTTGGTACAGTAGCCTTTGTTTGCAGTTCCAGAGGTCAAACGTTTCCTGTGGTTTTTCACCAGGTTTGCACACACTGCAGAAGGGATTTTGGCCCACTCTTCCACACAGATCTTTTCTAGATCAGTCAGGTTTCTGGGCTGTTGCTGAGAAACACAGAGTTTGAGCTCCCTCCAAAGATTCTCTATTAGGTTTAGGTCTGGAGACTGGCTAGGCCACGCCAGAACCTTGATCTGCTTCTTACAGAGCCACTCCTTGGTTATCCTGGCTGTGTGCTTCGGGTCATTGTCATGTTGGAAGACCCAGCCTCGACCCATCTTCAATGCTCTTATCCTCTCATCCTCTCCTTAATACAGTGCAGTCGCCCTGTCCCAATGTACAGAAAAACACCCCGAAAACATGATGCTACCCCCCCATGCTTCACTGTAGGGATGGTACTCATCATTCTTCTTCCTCCAAACACCGTTAGTTGAATTAAAAGTTCTATTTTGGTCTCATCTGACCACATGACTTTCTCCCATGACTCCTCTGGATCATCCAAATGGTCACTGGCAAACTTAAGACGGGCCTTGACATGTGCTGGTTTAAGCAGGGGAACCTTTCGTGCCATGCATGATTTCAAACCATGACGTCTTGGTGTATTACCAACAGTAACCTTGGAAACGGTTGTCCCAGCTCTTTTCATGTCATTGACCAGCTCCTCCCGTGTAGTTCTGGGCTGATTTTTCACCTTTCTTAGGATCATTGAGACCCCACGAGGTGAGATCTTGCATGGAGCCCCACTCCGAGGGAGATTGAAAGTCATGTTTAGTTTCTTCCATTTTCTAATGATTGCTCCAACAGTGGACCTTTTTTCACCAAGCTGCTTGGCAATTTCCCCGTAGCCCTTTCCAGCCATGTGGAGGTGAACAATTTAGTCTCTAGTGTCTTTGGACAGCTCTTTGGTCTTGGCCATGTTAGTAGTTGGATTCTTACTGATTGTATGGGGTGGACAGGTGTCTTTATGCAGCTAACAACCTCAAACAGGTGCATCTAATTTAGGATAATAAATGGAGTGGAGAGTGACATTTTGAAGGCAGGCTAACAGGTCTTTGAGGATCAGAATTGTAGCTGATAGAAAGGTGTTCAAATACTTATTTGCAGCTGTATCAAAAAATAAATAGTTACAAAATCATATATAGTGTTTTCTGGATTTTTTTTTTTTTTAGATTATGTCTCTCACAGTGGAAATGCACCTACGATGACAATTTCAGACCCCTGCATGATTTCTAAGTGGGAGAACTTGCTAAATAGCAGGGTGTTCAAACACTTATTTTCCTCACTGTAAATGACAGGTATGATGCATTTTTAGCAGATTTAAGTCTAAGAAATTGAATTATATTGTATATAGAATATTATTGGGTATGTTGTTAAGGTATCATTTTCCAGGCTGTTTACCACAGCACATATATTTGGCACAGAAAGTGTTTGCCTTCTATCTTCTTTACGGTCTCTCTTGCATCATGTGCCTCCTTTTCTCACTCCTTTGATGCCATTGGGAAGATGGAGGGATAATTCTTCTTTGGGGAAAAAATCTGTCAGAGTGAGAAGCCAACCGTCTTGTAGTTCCCAGGGTTTCTAGGTTTCTGTTGTTGTTGATGAGAAGGCTGTAAGCTTTGTACTCTGAGGTGAGTATAGCAGGCCTCACCAGCTTTACCTGGAATACACTGATCTCTAGAGGTGGAACATTTAGGCTGGATGTCAGAGAAAGAAGAACTAAGAAATGGGAGTAGTAGTGGAGGATGCTCCTGATGATCTAGCTCCCTCTTTCCCCTTGGTTTAGGCTAAATCTCATTTCTCTATCTTACCCCTACCCCTTACCCCTTCCCCTAGTTTTGCGCGTCCACGTGAGAGTAAGGGCTGTCCCAATACTCATTTTGATCTAGGATTAGGGGTAGAAGAAGGGGTGCACAGCCCTTAGGTATCCTCAACTGTCTCCACAGTGAAACAAAAGTTCTGGAAGACTGAGCTGTACTGCCGAGCTCTCCTGGTTTCTGACTTTTTGCGTTACTGCAGAGGCAGTTTTAATTTCTGGCTTGGGACACAGATGGCTACCAGCATTACTATACACTGTTTCCTCAAAAGAGTCCCCAAGCAATACATTTAACAGATTAGAGAGATTAGTAAATGCTGCATTTGGCAGTTACTTTATGAATTAAATATGCTTAATTGGCATGAGTGTAACAAAGACTACATTGCCAAAGTGTTAAGTAATAATGAGATATAAAAAGAGAAAGGTCCCACATAATAGGGGCTTGTAAACCCAATACAAGCCTGTGCATGGTTGCTAATTGTAAAATAAAAGGAGTTTAGAATAGGTAGGAGAAATGATGTTAAAAGTACTGCTGGTACTGCTCACTGCAGAGATAAAAAGAAAGGAAAAAGAAACGGGTCAAAGAAAGAAAAAGATGAGTGGTTTGTCATGAGTTGGTGATCAGTGAAGCAGTGTTATCCGCCCACAGACATCAGTTAACAAGATGAGAGGGGAAAGGCCAGCAGCATACCAGCAACAGAGGAACTGAGCACTGAGTGGGGGGAGGAAAAGTCTAGCATCCAGAGAATTTAGTCCAATTTTGAATTTAACATTAGCATTACTGTTATGGCGTTAGAAATTGAAGGAATAAATGGAGAATGGAAACATTGAGTTCCTGAATATGAGATGATGGAGATGGAGATCCATGAGAAAAAAAGAAAAGGCTTCATTAAGATTCTGTTCTCTCTCCATCTATATTTCCTGATCTTCCTCTCTCTGCTTACTCTGACAAAATAGTCAAAATTTTTCTCACAGAGCCTATCTCCCTTTTAACCACACTCCCAGAGCGTGTGCGTGTTTTTACATTTTTTAAACTGTCTCCTTATCAGTTTCATGGATTAGCATAATTAACTAGTCCTCATCCTCAGAATTCCCCCCCTTCCCCCACAGCCAATAAAATGTTGGCTCTGGCTGCGGAGGCCAATGGATGGCAGCATGAGTGGTCAACCAAGGACAGAGGGGTAGAGGGCTGTCCGATTATCTCATTATCAACCGAGGCAATTAAACTAGAAATCCCTCCTTTTTTTACACATGCACAAGCGCTCGGCGCGTTTATTAACTTGCTAGAAAAAAACAAAGCATCAAATGTATTAGAAGATGACAAAATCTGAATCCCATGCATGAATTTATTTACCACAATGCTTAATTTTCTCTGATCTCGTTCACCCCTCCATCTCTCACACAGCTTATTTAGTGTGTCAGACATAAAGATGTGAGTTTGGCCGCTGAGACCACATGCAAACAGAAGACCCTCATTCCCTCGATAATGTGCAGCAGGCACGACAGGGCTCATTGTTCATATAGTGGAAAACGCCAACAGTAAGCTCCCAGCTATGTCCACATGTATACAATCTTACTCACTGGTACACTTAAAATGTTGTAGTCACTTCTTCATGTTGATTAAGTATAGGATTTGTATGTGGCAGCAGATGTTACATACAGTTTGTCTGTGTTGATGGTGAATGAAAAGGATTATTCTGGTTGCCCTTAGCAACACAACAACATTCACCTGACTCCCCACCGTCTCCACTATAAACCAAGCATCAAAGAACCGTGTAAGTCAGACAGGAGCGAAGGATTAGCCCGAGCAAAGGTTTCCTTTACATAATCCACCGGGCTTGATAAGCTTTATTCCGCCGAGAATGTGCTACACTTAACCCTTTGGAAAAGAAAACTTGGAAAATTGCAGCCTCACAGTATAGATCTATAGCAGAGACGGCCCTATTGCACCTCTGTGCAGTTTATTTCTAAGGTTTCTAAGATGACACAGGAGACACATGAGATCCTTTGTGAGATAACGTTTATTTCTTGGTAGACACATCCGGGTTGTGTTAGAGTAAGCACTACATCTTGGGGTTCAGTTACGGCCTGTGGGAAAGCAGTTAAAGCAAGCCCCTGTAAGTTTGACTAAACAGCATCCCCACAAGTGAAAAGTGCGTGAAACTTTTGTAACAGTAGCACAACTAGTCACCACAGTGACTCAGTAATGTCAGTTGAACAGCCTTCTGAAATTAGCTAACACTAGCTAGCATTAACAAAAACAAGCATTGTAAAACCTTTGAGCGCATTTAGATGAAAGATGGAATTAGAAATAGGAAATAATAATGATAATTAATAAAATAATAATGTCATAGTCTTTCTCTAAGGTCAGTTTTGAGGTTGACAAGCTGCAGTCCTTTTTCCAAGGGTTAATCAGATTTTATGGTATTGTTTTTCTTCCACTTCTTAAAAGGGAACTCTACTGATTTTACACATCAAGTCTGTGTAAAGTTGTTGGGGAGTACTACAGGATATGCAAAAGAAAAGTTGTTTAAGGCCTTTCGTGGCACATTTCTAGTCACTCAGATGTGTGTCGACCAAAAGTTTGATTTAATCTTTGTTAATGCAACTTTAGAAATGTGCAACATAGCTTGATTGTTTCAGTGAATCAATCTTTGGAAATGTTTATTTGTGGATTTTCTAATATCTGAAAGGAGATTCTACTCGATTCCAGAGACATCCAAGAACTGAGCTGAGCAGCGTTCAACTCAACTTTAAAACTTCACACAGCAGAGAAATAAGAAAACCAAAACCACAAACGTGCATGAGAAGAGGTCTAGTCAGTGAGAGGGTTGAATGATTGTTTATAGTGGAAAAAGAGACTTAAAGTTACTTTAAGGGGTGAGCAAGCCTCCACAAAGCCTACGGAGCCATTTTGTTGCTAACAAGCCAACATCCGCCGTAAGCATCCCATCCATTTTGGAGCGCCTTTGACAGTGAATAACTTTACATCTGAACCGAAAGACTCCATTTGTCCATTGTTTATTTCTTAAGAAACACAACAATGTATACTAGGCTCCATTACCTTGTACCTCACAGTATGGCTCTGTAGCAGACGTTTTTTTTTTTTAAATGGGCGAACGATTGTTTCAAAACCACGCAATTTTCTGTTGCATAATAGACAAATTACTGTACAGTACAGGAGAAGCTCGCAGGCAGTTTGGACTTACATTAGCTGTTTAATTACTAATGTTAACTAGCATATTAGTTAACAGTAATTAGCCTATGTTACCTGGGCCTATGTTACCTTCTAACATAAACATACATACACTCTCCGTCTCTTTAAGATTTAGATTGATTGAGATTTTTCTTGGCACAGCTACCAGAAGACTTTCAATTTTCAGACAGGTTCCTCACTTCACAACTACAGTATGTCTCTAAGCTCAGTTGGAGGCTGCGCAGTAACACTCAGCCATCTCTGGAAAAGATGCTGGTCCCCTTTGCAAGTCTACGGCGTGGCTTTGCCCATTTCTTTAACTGCCTATGCTTCAGACCAAGCAGGAGCTTTCTTGCTCCTTCCTCGTTGGGTTTCTGTAAATAACATCACAGAGTACTGTCTAGACCTGCTCTTTTATGAAAAGCGCTGTGAGATAACTGTTAGGATTTGGTACCATATAAATGAAATTGACTTGAATTGAGTTTCTGCATTCTACTGAATGATTGCAATTAGCTCCTTCCTTCGTGTGCCTGGTGGGCTGCTGTGGTAAAAGCTCACACGGTGCTATGAGCTAATTTATCGCTGCTGTGTGCATTAAGTATTACATCACAGCTGCCGAGGAACTCTAAATCTGTCACTTATACGAAATTAGCTCCTTGCTACTTTGGCTTTGCCCGCAAGAAACATCATCCACCTCTTTTTTTTGTTCCAAAGTATTCCTTTCCTTCTATTTTCTGGTCTGCATGATGGTAAAGATCCCTGTGGAAAATGTTTGGTCAAGTTTTACTGCTAAATGTCCTCCTGTGGCCTCTCACCATCCCTGCCTTGTTTGCCTCGCTCCCTTTCACTTCTCTTCTTCACACTTCTCTCCAGCCCCCTAGAGAGGCCGGTTTGTTGTGTCGTGTTGCCGGGCTATGGAGGAAAATTATCCTCACTCACAGTTATCATTACTCTCTGTGGGGTCCGCGGAACTCTGTGTGAGTGTGTGTGGCCTCCACGAAAGAGTAATAGCACGGTTTAGATAGGCAGCGACGACATCTTTGACAATTTACTTAATAGATGGGGTACACTTTTCCCATTCACTGTGTTGAGATAACATGTACTGTACTGATTTGAACACCAGTGAACATCGAGAACAGACTGTGTTTATTGAGTTTAGATGCAGTGGATTGAAGCATTTCAGACTGATCTCTGCTGCTGGACACGATAAACCAAAGAAGATCTTGGGAATCAGGTAGAATGACTTGGTGGCCTAAAGCATCAAGTTGTGTGTGTGTGTTTATGTGTGCCTACCTTCCACCCACACCATCATGCATTCCATGTTTTACATCCCGAGTGGACCATAAGATTATTGGAGAGTGCTACAGGCTGAGAAAATACACGTTGATGTATTGTTGTGTAAATGATCTCCATCCTAAGTGCTACATTTCTTCTGCATTGCATGGCTGTCATCCAGTTTTCTTGAGTCAATATTTCCTGCAGATCCGCACAGAAATGCAAGTTATAAATCCCGTCATATGGAGATAAGTGCTGCTCCTGTTGGTGCCGGGTGTGGCCTGGTGTGGATCAACGGGGGACAGGTGATTTTGGTTTGATTGGTAGTTTAGAGTCACTGAGCAAAGCACCACTAAGTAAACCATCCCTTGTAATGGAGATGTAAATGGAGGTCAAACACTGATCCAAGCCAAACACTAAAATATTTACGGGCTGATGTGGAAATCCATCTGAGAAAGCAAGAAGAGGTTGCAGGATTTGCTTTCGAACCCTCAGGTACTCGATGCTCCTGTCGTCCACTGTTCACTTCTAAGTGTTATGGGAGAGAACAGATAAATTCATTAGGCTTAGACTGACCTGCTAAGGCAAGCAATTTAGTTTCAAACACAGTTAGGTACCCGTGGGAGAGAGGAAATTAGCATTTTAAATAGGTACGATTATAGGCCAGGACATTGTGTGTGTGTGTGTGTGTGTGTGTGTGTGTGTGTGTGTGTAGCTACACACCCAGGCATCTTCTTTGAATTCACTTACTTGAGCAACACATCGCCGTGGTTTATGCTATCTGAAATACTGACCAAACATAATGCTCTCCTCCCACACTTCAATGCTCTTTTTTATAAATAGAGTTCCGTTGCTGAACGCAGCTGGAAGCTCAATTCTGAGAGCACTTGAATTTGACACAACACAAAGAAAGCACTCTGCCCTACTCCTACATTTAGCTGGCAGCCCTTACAAAATAGTTACCAGTGTGAGCATTTAAATTACAGATGGCTTTGATATGATAGTTACCGCATTTCAGCTGTAAAGAGACATGGACATATGCTAGAATTGACTCATTTAACTCCAAAGTTGTTTTTTGGGGCTTTGCCCTCATTTTGGGATATTCAATTGGTCAATTTCTGACTAGGCTGGGGATGCCCACCAAATTGGTCATGACTGAAATATCTCAATACCTGGAGAGATGGATTGTAGGGCTGCAATTAATACTTATTTTCAGAATTGATTAATCTTAATTAGTCGATTAATCATTCGGTCTATAAAATGTTCCTCAAAGTCCTAGGTGGTGTACTTAAATGCATTGTTTTTTCAGTCCTAAACTCCAATAATATGTACTTTTCATAAGATGGAAAACAAAAAGGCAGGAAATGTCCATATTTGAGAGGCTGAAAAATGAATTTGAATGCCAGTTTTACATGAAAAATTACTTTAACAATGAATCAATTATCAAAATAGTTGCTAGTTAACTAGAATATATCCACGACCTTCCACTTCCAGGGTTGCCCCGTTACTGAAGGAAATTCTGCGTTGTGTCCTTCTATTTGATTGGATGTGGGTCACCTTCTGCATTCTTTGTGTTAGAATTGTAAACTCCGGTGGATTTCTAAGGACTATGGTTAACTGCTCTTCAGATGTCTGCAGGATGAATCCAGACAGCTAGCTAGACTATCTGTCCAATCTGAGTTTTCTGGTGCACGATTAAAACAACCTTTGATTGTCCTAGTTCCACCAAAACAATTGTGATTGGTTAGAAGTAATGCCAATAAACCAGAGAACACTTCTCTCCCATCCCAGAGTGCTGTTATTATTGAACATCTGCAAAATTTCTGAGATCAGCTGTATGTCATAGTGCTAATTGGCAAATGTTAGCATACCAACATGCTGAACTAAAATGGTGAACATGGTAAACATTATGCCTATTAAACATTGAATTGTTAGCATTGTCACAAGGAGAGTCATGAGGAACTAATTTAGCATTTAGCTCAAAGCACCGCTGTACCTAAGGACAACCGTACAAAGTTGCTAGCTTAGTCTTGTTTAAAATTTCAGATGTTCATGTGTTGATTAATTCCATAATCTAAATCAATGCTTTTTTCAGGTGATGTTTATGATGAATGGAAATGCACCATGATGCACGACTACATGAGAAGTTATGAAACAAAACAAAAGGACATGACATAACTTCTTTCATTCACAATGTCTTTATCATTGAAGAGGAGGGGACATTTAATAAGTAAAGCTAAGCTGACTGCTTTAGTTTGTTACTCATCATTAAACAGTGGCACTAACAGACTTTCTATCAGATGTATATCCCCTTAGTTCATGAGAGATAAAGGCAATTTTAAAAGGGAATGACACAACATCTTACTTAACCTGTCAGCGGGTGACCATATGTGTGTGAGTGTGTGCTTGCATGCTTGTGTGTGCCTGCGTGCATGTGTGCAGGATAGATGTGTGACTAGGTTCTACTTACAAGCTGCAGCATGCAAATGCCCTCTCCTGGGATGTCTCTCACTGCGCTTAATCCATCAGCACTTTTGTTCACTGTCATGAGGTATCTCTCTCTTATCGTCTGGAGTGACGGTAGAGAGCTCATCTCCTTTTTGTAACAGGCCAACAAGCCATGCTCAAAGAGCAACTTGACATAAATGACAAGTTGATGATGAGTTTTTTTAAATTTTACCTACATTACGTAATATCCCTTCTTGCACGACACCTTAGAGATGGATTCTTCTGACACAGGTGCTTGTCATTTGTAGGCATCATCTGATGATAATAGATCAAAGATAATAGCAAAGAGTGTAGCATATATCACCAATGTGCCTTTTTAATTTGTATATATTTGTATGATTCTTTATAGTCTATGGTTCGGAGTGAGTAATCTTCCTTTAGGTCTCTAAAGGTGCAGAGGTTTTTCATGTTATAAATATCCTTTAGATGTTAAAGGATATTTATAATAATGGTTCTAGAAGTATATACTTTAGTTTAAAGGTCCCATGGCATGAAAATTTCATTTAATGAGTTTTTAAAAAAAACATTAATATGAGTTCTCCCAGCCTGCCTATGGTCCCCAAGTGGCTAGAAATGGTGATAGGTGTAAACCCAGCCCTGGGTATCCCGCTCTGCATTTGAGAAAATGAAAGCTCAGACGGGCCAATCTTGAATCTTCCCTTTATGAGGTCATAAGGGGCAAGATTGCCTCCCCTTTTTCCTGCTTTGCCCACCCAGAAACTTGGCCCACCCATGGGAGAAAGACATCATGGCTTTCAAACGATCAAAGTGGCAGTGGGTCAAGGACACCCCTTCATCCTTCTAAAAAAATTACAGACTCATAAATGGCACGTACTAAGGAAAGCTCATTGTGGCCCATGTGGAGGGGAGGAAACAAAGCATTGTATTTCTTCTTCTCTTCTCCCTTTCTTCCCATCTTTTATTCTGCTGTCTCTTGTATTGATCCAAAAATGGCAGTTTTTAACTGCAGCCTCCAGCATGATATCTGACCCTGCTTTTTGCAAGGTCTTTCTCACTTTTTCTCTGTTTTTGTCTTCTTTCCCCTTCCTCCCCTGGTTTTATTAAAGTAAGTTCATCAAAGCCTACTCATGTCACAAATTGATGTCACACATAACTGTTATTTCAAGTGTTTTTGACCCAAAATGTAAGCCAAATAGTGCAATAGTAGCTTCTCAGTTCATTTGAAGTCATTAAATAGGGTTTGCTTCATTGTGCTGGGGTGAGAGTGTGTGTACTGTATATCTCTTCAGAAAGGTTGTTAAAGATAGGAAAGTACAAGGTAGATAATAGTGAGAGACAGAGTAATCTGCTCTTTGTGTTTCCCCTGGGAAGCAATAATGATCACAGCCAAACTCATCAGCTCACCCCGACTTGGAAAGAAGGGGAAAATGGGCTGGAGTTCCACAGTACTGTGAGTAACTGAGTTTCTGTCCTCCTGAGACAGGGTAATTGATAGTGAGGGAGGACACTATACATTGGAAGTGTTGCTGTTATTCAAACATTCTTCTGTCTTTTTCTGCAGCAGACAGACATGCACACGCCACCGTGTTGTCCATTTCAAAGCTGTCAGCTGTTCCTGCTGGATTGTGTGCGGAGCTCCAGCGGCTTCCCTCTGAGTGGGTTTCTACTCGGCTATATTCAATGTCTCCTGAGAGGAGTCAGACTACACCTCTACCTGGAACAGGATCAAGAGGCCAGGCATCACACCAACACAGCTACTATAACCAGCCCCGCAAAGTGCTGAGTAAGCAGTTTCTTAGAAAAGGGCATGTGAGAATCTATCCTTTATTTGTATTTTGACAGAAATGCCAGGTAAGCATACTGTAAATGCTTTTACATTTCTTAGAGGTTGAACAGGTGACCGTCGCTTGGTGTTCCTTTTCAATCACATTTCAATCATGGGACCTTCTGCTCTACAATTAGGGTCTCCTCCATCCTGTCCAGGACCAAGGATCAACCTTCTCATCCAACTCTCGGCAGAGGCTCCACATCCAGGCCCTGTCCTTCATGGTGAGACCCCAAATTGTAGCTGTATCCATATCCAGGTCTTCTCCTTCGTTTTCGTTCTCACAGAGAAGAACAAAATACTCTGTAATACTTTGTATTCATGGCGAGACTCACTTATAAATGACTTCCCAGAGTCTGTTTGTGTATGTCTTTGAAATAGTTTATTATGTTGAGCTACATTCCTAAAGGAGTTCAATTACTTGTCTTTGCTAATGTTTTAATTTGACACCTCGGTGCAGCACCAGAATGTAAAAACATTATGACACTTGACTAAGAGAAAAAGAGAGAGCAGAGAGAGGAGGAGAGAAAGTAAAAGACGTGATGAGACCTCATTAAGGCTACAACGAAGCAAGCGTGTGCACGCTTGTATGCCGGTGTGTGTGTGTGTGTGTGTGTCAGTCAGAGCAGATCTGGGAAGCCCCTGGGAGGGTTAAGTTGGGAAACAGCAGAGATTGAGGTGGGAAATTCTCATCAAAAAGGTCCAAATCAGGAAAGGTGTCGACAAAAGCCACCCTGTAAGGGGACAGAGGGGAACAGAGGCGTTGGAGGGGTCTGTGTGTGTGTGTGTGTGTGTGTGTGTTTGTGTGTGTGTGTGTATGTGTCTGTGCGGGTTGGTTTAGTTGGAAGAAAGATGGGTCAGTAGTCTGATATAAGGGTGGCAACTGCAACGATAGAAGAGAGGAAGGTAAAATAGAAAAGCAGGAGGAGGTATGGGAGTTACTTTGAGATGACTAAGGTTAGCAGTGTATGCGGAGGAGGAGGGTATGTGTACGTGGATATGCGTCACAATGTGCGGGCTCTCCATTTCAGGGGGTGAGGTCTTGTCGAGAGGGGTTGGGGGGGGTCCTTGGGGGAACTCCTGTGGTAATGAGCTGTTACTCTCAGAGGAAGACGAGCGCTATTACAGGAGCACTGAGCTACTATTCTGAGGTTTAATCTGAGGCTGGTTCACCTTCTCCTGCCGCTCAGCACAGATACACGCTCGTCCTTTGACAACCTGCTGAATGTAAAAAGAGAAGCGGGATCTTTGGCTTTGGGTAAAAGTCAGATCCAAAAAACAAATCTGGAAATTGTTCCTGTCGTGTGTCAGATCCGAGCTCAGCCCTGACACTGAATGAAGGATGGAAACCACAGAGACACAGTTGTGTCTGTGTGAAATGTGATTTCTGTTTCCTTCCTACACATCAGTTTGTTCCTCTCACTGCTATTCTCTCCCTGTTGTCCTCCTGCTGGTGTGGTGAGTTGTGTGAATCCTGTTTTATGGGACTTCAAAAGAAACGAGCAGGCAGCAACACCACTCCTGCCACCATTTCTCTACAAGTTCAAAGGTTCAGTCCTGGAGGGAGATTTGCCGTCAGACGGCCAATCAGCAGGTCAGTAGGTCGAGGTCAGGAAGCCAAACGTCTGCTAGGGACATTTTGTCCATCGTTTTCCAGACCAGCTTGGGGCACAAACAGTTCTGTGTCTTTTATAACACCATGATTCACTTGTCACTGCAATCTGTTGGACTGCAGATTTGTCCACCATTTGTCTTGTTTAATACCTCACGTATGTGTTTCTTTTTGTAATGTCTCTCGCATGTTTGTAAATGTCTATTTTTTAAAACGTGATTCTATTCGTCACCGGACGTGAACTTTCCTTATCCTCAAGCTGAAGTCAAGGTAACACCTATCTTAAAGGGGGAATTCCCCGGATTTTACCTGAGCACTACTCTCCAAGCTGCTCTGGTGTCTGGGTCCAATTTGTAAAACACAATAGTACCATTGTAAGCAGTTTAGTTTTTCTGGAAATGTATTTCAGAGTCATAATCATCCATTTATCCAGTGGAGCCATTTTTCTGTTGATGCTAACGCTGCTGCAGCGACAATCACTTGGATAAGCTGCATCAAAGGAATTTCCAAACAAGCCGAGACAGACGGTCCATTTTCTGTCTGATTAGGAAGGCCTGAGCTTGTTAGCTGTAGGCAAAAATCTGCTCCAATAGCAGGTCACATCATTTTATATTCTTACTATATTCTTGTGGTATTATTGTTACAAATGGTAAAATGAGACGAGCACATTTTATCCGATTGGAACGGTTCCTTGTTCCTCTGCCTTAGTGTGTCGGTGTGACCTGCTGACACACTGAGCTGTCAGGATCGATTAAGGCTCTTTGGAGCTGGCGGCAGAGACCAGGACTGGCATTTTGGCATCGGCGTGCCATGTCTAGTCTACCATCCATCCTGAGTAAGCCCACAGCCACCGGGATGCACACCGCTAACCAAGTGGGACTGCACCACACAAACACACTTAAGCTACTTTACATTTG
This sequence comes from Etheostoma cragini, assembly GCF_013103735.1. NCBI lineage: Eukaryota > Metazoa > Chordata > Actinopteri > Perciformes > Percidae > Etheostoma > Etheostoma cragini. Next base: position 20,213,284 of record NC_048415.1, read on the forward strand.
CGCCAACACCAATTGTACTGTACAGCATATGCTGCTATGCTGAACCCCTTGAACCTACAGTACTCTCCTCCTGTGTGTCACTCTCTCTACCTCCCTCAGCTGTGTTCTTTTTTCTCCTCTCTCCACATTAAGTGCCAAGTGAAGGCGGTTCCACTGCAGTATCTGACCCATCCTGGCAGAGGTGAGGTTGGATAATAAAACCGCTGTTCCTGCCAAAAAAGACAAGAGGAGATGAGGAAAGGAGGTGAAGCCAAAGATGAGAGAGAGAGTGAGAATGAGAGGGTGAGAGAGCAAGAGAAAGAGCAAACAGGAGAAGGAGGAAACACTTAGGCCGCGGAGGAGGCGGAAAGCATTGATGAAGGGAGTGTTGAAAAGGTTTGAGTAAGATCACAGCAGCATTATATACCTCTCCTTTCTTTCTCTCCCACCCCTGCATCCCTCCATCCCATGTTGAGTGCCAGGGCATTGGTGCAGAGGCTAAATCAATCACCTCTCTGCCCTCAGTCCCTCCATCCACTCATTTTGCTGATGTAGTAAGTATACTTTTTCACATTACTGAATAGGACATGGGACACAGAAAAGACCCAAAGAAGACACATTTAGGAAAGAGGGAATCCCCAGTTGTTTGTTAAACATCAGTCTATCAATTTAATAATAGTAAAAGATAAAATGTTACTTAATATAAGTTACTGCAGTATTAAATAGCCATAACCGCCAGTCATACGTCTGTGTAGAGTCATACAATAATAGTTTAGTGTTTAGTGTGTGTGTGTGTGTGTGTGTGTGTGTGTGTCCTATGTGATATAGGTCAGAGACCCTGAGGTGCGTTGCTGCTCAGTATGGTGTTTGTTTCTGTGAGCACACATGGTTTGTTTCTAATGTACAGAAAGTATGTCATGTGTATGTAATTATGAAACCTCTGTCTGTAGCCCTGCTGTGACCTCTGACCTCTGCTGGTCACAGTCTGGGCACGCTTGAAAAGGCGCTTTCAGTCACTTTACACACCTGACGCCGCTTTGTATAAAAATCCCCCCTGTCCACAGCGTAAAGCATGAATAAGAACTAAAGACTAAGTTCTGGCTCATTTGCAGAAATGTTTAGCTAATAAATATATTTATATAAATGTTCTCTTCACTTCCAGTTTTATGTTGACTCCTCTAGGATGGATATCTAGTCTGACAGTATTATTATCTCTTTTTAGTACAGCTACCTACTGACTGGCCTGTTTCACACACAGTCCACTCAGCAAACTCTGAAAGAAATGTCTCTTTCGAGTAAAGCCGCTCATTGAATCTGAGCACTTTTCCATTGTAGGATTACCAATGTTAACAGAAAAATACAGTATTAAAAAAATAACTGGGTCTTATTCTCATGATTGTGGCCATTCTTACTCATGCTAACTTTGCACTCGCCAAGCTACCGTTTCAGTTTAGTTTTAGTATATCCCCATGCAGTTAACCTCGTACGCTACATTCTGTGTTTACCTCCATTAGCATTAATAGACAAGCATATTGAATTGATTTACGTAAACTTCAAGTTTATTTGGAAAGCATTAGGAGCTTCGTGCTGCTTACCCTTAATACATATGTGGCCACAATTATGAGAATCCAACCAAAAAATACCAGAATTCTCACAAATCCTTTCTAGCAACTGATTGTGTTGCCCTTTATGATACAACCACAACAATCAAGTGAGCCCCTGCTCTTCTCTTGTCAGGCTCCTCCTAACGGCCTTCAAGGGCAAGCAAGGAGAGGGAATCCTGCTGACAGCCCCACTCTCCTCTGCTCCCACACAATGTCATCTACAGAATGGCTTTTATACTAGAAAGTGTGTGTGTGTGTGTGTGTGTGAGCTCTAAAATTGGGGTCACGCTGAAAGTGATGCATAAACAGTTGTTGAGGTTTGACTTTTCACCTCACTTGTTGCTATCTGAATATTACACACATGGGATTTTCAACTTAGATGAAAGCGTGATCTCTATAACAACTCCACTGCGGCCCTGGAGTCAAAGAAGACTACATATAATGTAAAGGACAATTTACAGACATACATGAAGTGGCTCAAAAAATAAAAGATCCACAAAGAAGAAAATGTTTTTGTGTGTGTGCAATGATGGGATGTATTATTGACTTATTGCATTAGATGGTCTATGTGCTTCATGGTCACGCTCTAACATCACCCTCGGAGAAATAAAGGATCAGACAAACTCAAGCGCACACACACGCACGCACGCACACACACACACACACACACACACACATAAACACACACACACAAACAAACACACACACACACAAACACACACACACACACTCACAAACACACAGTAATAATAACAAAATGTTTTGTCTCTAACATTGCTCTTGTGCTTCTGGGGTTTTGTGTTCTTAGTTGTATACATTTGCCATATCTGTCTGTCTGTCTGTCTGTCCACTTGTCTGTGTGCTACCCGTCCTGTCTCTCTCAAAGAAGCTTCAGAAGCCCCAAAGCTGTAAGATCCAGCAGGCTGAGTTTTGAAGGATTAGAGCCTACTCTTTGCCAGTAGAGTGGCTGGGCAGTTGGCACAACTGCAATAAAGGGAGGGGGTTAGTGGACAGGAAGAGAAAGTGGAAGGGTGGAATGCTGTGAGCCAAGCATGTGGGAGTGGGGTGTGAGGACAGATAAAGAGAGGAAAGAAAAGTTGTCTGGCAAGGGAGCGGGGAGTGAAAACATTTACGTGCACATCCATTGAAGTCATCTAAACCTCTGCTCTAAGCCCCTGACCCTATCCCAGTGCTCGGGTTCAGCAGGCTACTGCAGCAAAATGCACATACAGACACACACACACACACACACACACACACACACACACACACACACACACACACACGCACATATCAGTGGAAACTGGTTAACGTTACTGTATATTCTTTCTAACTGAAATTAAATGGCTTTTTTTTTACATACACATCTTTTAGGCCATTTCCCTTTGAGAAAAAATTATAAACCTAAAGGGAGACATGGTTCCACGCTGGCCCCTTCTGGTTTTGCATCGATTCGACAGATGGTATACCCATCAGGTATTTGTCCACATAGATGGAGACCTTATTATTCCATACAGCCAATTAAAATCTTGTATAAAGCAGTAGCCACAGCATTCTGACATATAGGCAGAGCAGGCGGTCAGACAGAGTCTGACAGAAGCCTGCTACAAGAGCCACAGACTCCAAACAAACCACATTATCGCCGCCCAGGACGGTTGTGATTGGTTTACAGAAATACAAACAACCGTTTTTATCCCTTATCCCAGCGGTGTTGTCAGACCATACTCCAGCCCTGACCCAGCTGACGGCTGAGACCAAATGGAGCATTTCTGATATTTCCCCAGATACCTTTTATGTCTTTGTTTAATCAATATAGTTAGCCATTATGTTTAGGGTCATTTTAGGCCTTTATTACATAGGACAGCAGAAGCCAGAACATGGGGAGAGAGAAGGGATAGAGCTGGAGGTCGGAATTGAACCCGCAAGCGCAGTGGGCGCAGTACATAGGGCACACGCCCAACCAGGTGAGCTACCCCTGACATTATTTTAAACTACAAAAAGGGATGACTAAGTGTGATTTCAGTTGGACTTTTTTGTCTTGGATTGTTTGGCTCACCGTTACCATGGTAACATTAATACTACAGCAAACACTGGAATAGCTTCTCTGTCAGAAATACAACCAAAGAGCAACTGCCATGTTGGTTTACAGTACAGCCAAAGAAGCAGGTGAATAATAATTGCAAGCTTCACAATAAAAGCCACCCGGTGTTTCAGCAGTTGAATGCTTTTAATGTGAACTAGCAGCAGTAGGAAATATTCAGTTAGCATTAGCAGTAACTTATGTACAGCTGTGATATCATACGGCGTCGGGAGAGTTAACAGTTAACGGTGAGGCATGGATTACATGCATGCATTATTTTCCTGTGAATCTCTTGTGCTTAGGTAGGCAATCTGAATGGCAGACTCCGCCACTGACAATGAAGACAACCATGTAGAAAGATAATTACAGAATATAAATATATTGAATAGCTTTTGCTGAAAATAATGCTGACGACAGATGGTATCAAAAACGAGGTTTGATTTCATGAAAATCTAAACGGTTATTCCTTTAAGCTGATGAACTGAGCCTCCAGACACTTTTTACACCTTGAATGAATGCCCTTGATTCAAGACTCATTATTAGCACTTACGTAGTGTGTCTAAAAGAAGAAGTGTTTCGAGACAATTTAATGATTTCCTGTGTTTGTGGTATAAAAAGTCTCATAATATTTACCTGCGTAGTTTTTATTTATGAAAGAATTCCTCTTCTATTGCAGCACAAGAATTCAATCACTTGCTTAGTATTAACAAGTAATAGCTTAGAAAACTACTTTTCATCCATTCTTCATCCTTATGTTCTTTATTGCTTATGATTCATGATGTACAAAACTAAAGAAAACTCTAAAAGAAATGACAAAGTAAAGACATAATGTACTGTACATCAGCAGGTTTATCGGAATCTCTATTACTATCAGAAATCCCATATTGGACGAACACACACACACACACGCACACACACACAGACACACACACACACACACAAGCACACACACACGTGTCAAGAGATGACGCGAGGAGAGGAGAAGTTACAAGCTGGAAGAAGTAACCCATCCCTCGTTTTTATCCCTTGCTTACGCCAGCCCTGGGCAATGATTTTTGGAGCAACAAAACATTGATTTCTTTGAACTCCTCAGAAACAAAATGCTACACTTTTCCTCAGCGGACATGTATAATAGCTGCTGTGACGTCTCTGAACAAAAATCCAGACATATTCCCATCACAACTTACGCAAATGTCTCTATTAACTGGCAAACAAATGTAGCCCATGTATACACTCTGAGCTCTTCAGGCACTGTATATATCTCTGTAAATACAACTTTTAGCCTCTTCACACATGAACACACCTGGGACACCTCCAACATGTGAGTGCACCAAACACACAAAAACACAAGCCGGCATCTTCTTGGAGCAGGGATATTTTTACTCTGTCCTGTATTCTGTCCTGTAACAAGTTAACACATGGATAATTCCAACACAAACACACACACACACACACACACACACACACACACACACACACATACACACACCGCTCATCCTTTTTGCACTGACTAACTCCCCTGTTCTCTGACCTACTGCTGGTAAAGGACTGACATTTTCTGTCTGCTAAAGAGCTCTATATTTGTCGGCAACGTAAAACTGACATTCAGCCGTGCAAAACAGCTGCTCTTTCCAAACAGGAAGTGCTACTGTGTTTAGGGATATGTTCAGGTATGTAGCTGTGAGGTCAGGCTCTTGTAGGTTAAATGTCTTTTTTATAAATGTGACATAACGTAAGAAGGATTGACACCAGCTATCTGTCATTTAAAACCTGCACGCCTCTAAGCTTCCCCTTGAACAAATGATCTGATAATGACAGCCTAAAGATTTAACAAATAAATCATGGGTCCAGGTGTGTGTTTGTGTGTGTGTGTGTGCCTGCATTGTGTGAAAGCTGATGACAATGTCAGATTGTGGATAAAGGGGAGAATGAGAGGATGTAGTGATGCATGGTAAGAGGGACCAAAACAGGAGTGTTAATGTTCTCGGGCCTGCGGCTCTGACTTTAGCTTTACCCTTGAAGTTTATTGTGTGTGTGTGTGTGTGTGTGTGTGTGTGTGTGTGTGTGTGTGTGTGTGTGTGTGTGTGTGTGTGTGTGTGTGTGATAGCGAAGATGTACTTCAATAGGTTCTGGTGTGACATAATTTGATGACATATTACACACCCATAGTTAAAAAAAAAAAAACTGTTGGTCTCTCCTGTGCATCCACATTTAGATATACTGTCACCATCATAAACCGAGCTGGAAATAACCATGAACATGCACTCACATATGCACAAACACACACACAAACACACACACACACACACACACACACACACACACACACACACACACACACACACACACACACACACGCTCTGCCAAGCCCTCTGGAGAGTTATCATTTAACCATGCCCATTCATTTGGGGCATTTGGAGCCACTCAGCTCAGAAAATGAATAAAAGTCGAGTATCACTCGTTGAATACAGCTGCTAAATACATCAGCCGGCATGAATTCCTGCTTCTGATGGTGACCCCGCTCTTTCTCCAACCCACCCCTATCCGCAGTTTGTCATTTATCATTTCTAACCGCCCATCCGTCCTTTGACAGACAGGACGGAAGCGGAGAAAGATGGAGGAGGAAGTGTTTGGATCAGTCTGGGCTCATGAATCACTCATCCACACACTCAGAGCGATGCTCCGTGATCGCACACACACGCATACACACATACCACACACACACAGAGTCACGCATACATGAACACAAACTTCTACTACTACTACTACTACTCCAAAAAAAAACTTCCATACTGACAGCTGGGCTATGGACAGCGGCATGTATGTGCTAAACTGTAACATGAGGTCAATCAAGCGAGGCTCCCAGTCATATAATGTAGAGTCCTACGACCAACTCAATCGCCCTGATGCTGTCTTCATGTGAAGCCATGATGAACCAGCCCTTACAACTACAGTAGTTTGAAGACCGCGTAGACTGGATGGGAAACTATGGCAGTACATACACAAAGAAACACGAAGATAAAAAAGTGTAAAGTTTACACAAATATGATACAGTCACAGTGTCGCTATAGGTAGACTTCCTCTGCCCATCTTTACAGGGGAATGAGCTTCAAAAGTAAGTTAACATCAGGCTAAAAATGCTGCTTTTCACTGCCTCCTCTGGTTGAACGTATCAGGTCTGTTTTACCTCAATAAGTGTGTTTCCATCCACATGTTTTATGCACATTTCAATAGAAAACCTGGGTGGGATTTCAGGACAAAAATCACTGGAATGCAATGGAAACAGACTTGGCAAATACATGATAACGTATATGAAGCATGTGACTTAAACGTCACATTGACTGATGAGGAGACTTTAACGTTCCTGACATTAGTACATCACACAATCATTTCAGATTTGACCGTCACATTTTCAATTGCGCAACCCTCTTCTTTTGTAGTTGTTTAATGGCATCTGATTGGAGAATTAGTGCCACCCGCTATTTATCTCAGCTATCTATTTAAAATACAACTTTCCTCTGTCGCATTTTCAATTGCGCAACCCTCTTCTTTTGTAGTGGTTTAATGACATCTGATCGGACAATTAGTGCCACCCGCTATTTATCTCGGCGCACCTAACATGAAAGTGGTGGCTGGAAACGTGCGTTGATTTGCATCGTCTTATGCTGATTTTCAGTTTAACGTTGCAAAACATCTTGAAGGTAGTCAAAGGTGTGCGTTGTTGCATCAGTAACCACACCCAACAGTGATGTCACGGGTTACACCCAAGAGTACACTTCTTCATCACGGAAGCAAAGTAAAAACTACAGGCTGCAGGGAAAACAAGATTTTCAGGGGGGTGTTAAGTTGCTTTTTAAAAATAGCAGTGAGTTCTAGAAGTTCATTCTTAGTTGTTTTTTTTACATTCAAATCATTTGGTCATTTCCCAAACAGTTTTTGGACAGATTCTGTCTACAGGAGACAACCGTGACTGTTCTATGTCAAGTGATTTGCCTTAAGGCATCCATGAAAATCACATCTTAATACCAAAATGTACTAGTTCTCCTAGTTTTAGTGGCGCAAACATAAGGCATCACTCTCTTCATGACCCCCAATACCTTCTTTTATGTATTATTGTACTGTGTGTGTGTGTGTCGATCACATCACACATCTTGTTATAATCATTTACAGAATGTTACTCCAGAGCACTTCACATAGTATGCAGTTACATCCGCCCACTCAGAGAAACCAGCAGCTCCGTAGAGTATCTGTGCTGAGTGTGTGTGTGCGTGTGCGTGTGCGTGTGCGTGTGCGTGTGCGTGTGCGTGTGTGTGTGTGTATGTGGGTTATTGCTCTCAATAATCTCAGAGGTCATTCTGTACTCCTGAAGTAAAGGCATAGTTATCCTTATTGCTTTCCCTGTCTGTCCCTCTTTCTTTCTCACGCACACACACACACACACACACACACACACACACACACACACACACACACAGTCTGTCCAATATGGTGAAGAGCATATTGCAATATCTAAATCTGTAATAAAGAGAGACAGTCAGGTATTGGTTCATTGCAGAGCCTTTGGTCTCAGAGTGGTCTCATCACCTCTGGTTCTTCCCTCTTTGTCTTTTATCCTCTGCTGGTCTCATGTCATCCCTCCTCATGTTGTTTTACATCAGTCTGTCACACCTGCATGCCAGACTTGCTCAGATCCCCGTTCCCCTGGTTTCCCCCCCCTCCTCCTCCACATCCTCCTCCGCCCATCCCTCCCCTCTCCTCCTCGTCATCGCTGTCCATGTCCTCACTCTTCCTTTTGCTGTAGCGCTCATACAGCACCATGAGCACGCCCATCACCCAGGCCGACACCGTGCCAGCCGAGAAGATGACGAAGCCGATGGCGATGAAGAAGAGGTAGTCCCAGTAACCCAGGCCTTGGTGGCAGTCCGTCCGCAGCTGCATGCCGACCTCCGCCATCCGCTGGCCCGCCAGCTCTGGGGGACTGTGGCAAACTGTCTGGCCCTCGTCTGGAGGTGAAGGAGAGAGAGAGGAAGGAGGGAAAGAGGATAAAGAGAGGGTTGAGGAGTAAGGAGAGAGGAGATTAATGAGGAAAGATATAGAATAAAAGAGAACAGCAGCAGAGAATAATCAGTATATATGGTTGAAGATGAAGGGCAGAGTATCAGGGGAGACAAGGGAGAAAAAAGTTTAACTACTCTAGAGACAAAGGTGTATAAAAAAAAAAGCCAGGACACACACACACTCTCACACACACCGTGCAGTGATAACCTTTGAGATAAATGATCCCAAGAGACACTATAGATTTTCTCTTGGTAATGTAGGTTTTTAGTGTCTAGGACATAGCAACATTATTATGCTGCACACACAGGCTCACACACATGCAAAGAAAGGTGACTTGACTGCAAAGCTCCGACACAACAACCCTCACGTCCCCTCATGCACAACCTTATACACAAATAGCCAATCACTCGGCAGCAGCTGAGAAATAAGAAGATGATTGTTTTCCCTGACAAAACATCTGCGGTTCATAATGAGGAATATGATAATCAGCCGGGGAAACTTTAGACCACATGGGGAGGCAGAAACACTACAAGCCTTTGGAATACTGTAAAGTGTTTGTTTATGTCCTTCTGATGTTTCCCTGCAGAAGCCGGTCTGTATTCAGCGTCTCGCTTAAGAAGCTTATCATGCCCTGCTGCATGTTTATATTCTGCTCCAGTGACTTTGCAGTATTACCATGCACAGTACAGTAGCCTCACTTATATTAATTAGTATGAATGCAGAGTGTTACAGAGAGAAGAGAGCGTGCTCTGCTCTGTATCTAATGGTTTAATCAGAGGTAAGAGGATACAGTATGCGCTGTTTCTCATTGGTTCGTCTGATTTTATATCTCGTTTCAAGCTAATTCTTATGCTCCTTTGCTCCCCCACTACCTGCATGCTTAATTGCACTTGCACTACGCAATTAGAGACTTTTTTTTTCAAGCCGGGAACAATGCAAGAGATGAGAGAGAGAGGCCAACAGGCAAACTGAAAAAATAAAGAAAGACTGGAAGAACAATTTGGAAATATTTGCACAGAGTTGGAAAGAGTACAGAAATATTCTACCATCCGGTCCATCATTCACTGCAGTAGCTCCCAGGGGCGCGACATCGTTTTTGTTAAAACTTAGTATAAGATGTGATTTAAAATGCACAATAATTCAAAACAAAACATACTTAAGTAAAAGTACAGGTACAGATTTTTTAAAGTACAGAAGTAGCAAAAAAAAACTGGTTACTTTCCACCTCTGAATATGCATCAAGACAAAGGAAAGGGGCCGATGCAGGGAGTCTGACCTCAGAAGATGAGAAAGGAGGGACAGGAGAGGACAGCATCTGGCTGCAGTCCTGTCCGCTGATTGATTATTGCTGTTAACAATGTTCATCAAACCGCACTCATCTACCAATGAAGCCAAAGTTCTGAACGCGGAAAGCGTGAGGGGGGAGGATATATATGATCTATACTTGCCAGGGCTTTGTGAGCAGTTTAAGAAAAGCAAGGGCTAGAAGTTGTGGAGTGATTATGAAACCAAGGACTCAGAGCCCAGTTTGGTATCTCTACAAAAACTACCCATAACACAAATTTTATTGTAGCAAAAATTCTTATTCCAGTTGAATAGTTTCTATATAGGAATTGTTTGGAATTGCTTAGAGGATTTGGTTTCAAATCCAATCATCGCATTCTAATTTAATATGTTGGTTTCCGCCAGGCTTCATTCTACATAGAAAAGCCCTTTAAAACTCCAAACCACCATTGAATCAAGATATATCTTTCCTCTTATTTATGAAAATAGCCATGTGACCGGTTTAAACTCCCCCCCTCAAAGAATCGGAATTGAAAAGAACTGAAATCAAAAGGAAGAATTGGAATTGGAATCAGAATTGTTAAAATCCAAAGGGTGACCAACCCTATGCATGACTAAAACAACATTGAGTGTACACATTCCATCAAAACAAGTTCCTTCCCAAGTTTATTTTCCAGCGGTACCATCCAGCAGCTCCGTCCGGCACTAAGCACCACCAAAGACGATGGTGATGGTTTTAAAGAATTCCCAATAAACCAGAGCATGTTTTTCTACCATCCCAGAATGCTGGCTTGTCCACGACAAGCCAGACCCTCTTCTACGGCGCTGTGGAGGAAGGTCTGGCCATGTGACACTGCCTGAGAAGTTACAACAGGTCAGGATTATGCACACCGTTGACAGAATTAAAGCGAGTGGACCAGGTGGCTGTTTTAGTGTGTGTATGCATTAGAGGATGGATACCCGACCCGAGCCCGACGGGACCCGACGGTACCCGACGGGCCGGGCCGGGTTCGAACAGATTTTCAGAAAGGATGCTCGGGTTCGGGTCGGGCTCGGCCACATCAGCGGCATAAGGCGATGAACATTTTGAATTTAAAACAGCTTATTATGTAGGTAACCAATGGGCCTGTTTCACATGATGCAAATGTTCGTTTTTGGATTAAAATAAATGTCAAATATTACCCTAACATCCGTCTTCCTGTATGCGGAAATTTGTTACTCTAGCTGTGACAACGAAAGACGTGCGTATTAAGCTACATGTGGCTGGCCGAATGCCTTCCTACAATTGCTGAATAAAAGCGGGCTTTCCACACAAACAAACGTACATGTGTCATTAGCATGAGAAACAAATGCGATTTTAACTGTGTCGGGCTAGGGTCGGGCTCGGACATAAATATCTTAATGCCTGTCGGACGCGGGCCGGGCTCGGACAGAAAAATCCGGCCCGATCCGCACTCTAGTATGCATGTGTGTTGTGTGTTTCTATGAAAGCTTTGCCTTTCCAGGCAGAAAATAGCAGGTGGTATTAGGCTATTGAGTAAGCAGGGAACATTATGCAAGTTGTTATGGTGACTAGTGATGTAACTCGGTAGGAAGGACTGTCACTCCCTGATGTAAGTTGAGTGCAGATTTGAGTTGTGCATGCGTCAGTTTGCGACGAGTGAAGCTGTGACTTGCGCATTCGTCACTTTGCGACGAGTAGCATACAAGATGCTAACGAGATACTTCTGTAATGTCAATAGAGTAAAAAATGGACCCACTTAAAGAAGTTCGTTCACTGCTGGCTACAAGTTAGCAATCAAAAACACTTAAAGTTGTCAGTTGAATGAAAACATTTGAAACATTTTTTAAATAACTGCTAGCTTAGCTACAAGCTAGCAATCAAACCCAACAAAGGCTGTCACTGGAATGGTGTTTTGAGCTAACGTTAGAAATCAAACAATCATTGATAGCTTAAACGTTTTTGAAAAGATTCCCATCTTTTGCTTTTGTTTGTAATGAGAAAAGTTTATTATTTCGTGGATTTCACAAATTTCAGTATGACATTTTTTATTTTTATTTTTTATTTTTATTTTTTTCAGAATGACATATAATGCCGTAAACCTTTAAATCAGAACATGAGCAACTCAAATCTGCACCTGACTTACATCGGGGAGTGACAAGGACATGCAGTTTGTAGAGGCTTCCCCAAACTGTCACTTTCCATTGTCCCTCTTTAGGGGCCTCATTTATCAAACCTCTTATGCAAGGAAATGTTGCGTGAAGCAGAGTAAAATTAGCGGTTGCAACATTCCGCAACCTTTTGACTATGTGTGTGATGGTGTGTAACGCTTCCAAGGTTGTGTAGATTGCGTTTTGGGGACCAGATAGTAACACAAAATATCACATGGATAAAGTACTCTGAATGCAGAGAAATACTGGTCAATACTCTATGAAATTGTGAGAAAATTTGGTGACGGATACCGAGTGGTCAACCAAATCAACAAACTGCAAAATTATACACATGTAGCCTATTATCATAAAGCAGTTAAGCTTCCAAAAGTGGACTCGTGGGTAATAGTGATAGCGGCTCTTTTGTTTCTCCTTTTTGGAAATGAGTACTCAAAAGTATTGTAGAGTGGTTGCATGAATCACTGGCACAATCTCTCCAGCTGTGTATCCAAATAAGAAATTAGACTAAAGTTAACGGCTTTATTGACGCTTAAAGGATTGTTCTCCACCATTGGAAGAGACAATGTGCTGCCACAGTTTTGTTGTCTATATGTTGTTAGTTTGTACTTTTTATCTTGTTTTATTTGTATTGGTTACTATTTATTTGCTAAGTAGGTTGTTGTCTTTTTAAGCATAGGGGCAGGTCAAACCATCAGCAATGAAGAAGGAACTGTGCTGAGTTCAATGACACCTCACACAAGACTCTACCTTAAACAGTTCAAGGGGGTGGCTCAGTATCACATGTAGACCACACATTATAAGTTTAATGTAAATCGGATGATGTTTGTCATATGATGATTTCCTGTTGTGTTGTGATGCCATGTTCATCTTGCTACACTCTTTGGTGCCCAGCTACGTCCTGCTGTGCCTTGTAATGCCCACAGTGCCCTGCTATGCCATGAACTACTACAAAGAACTGCTACAAACTACTATTTTTTTACTTTTTGTTATTTCCACTCTTCATTCTAACCCCAACCGGCCCGTCAGACACCGCCTACCAAGAGCCTGGGTCTGTCCAAGGTTTCTGCCTAAAAGGAAGTTTTTCCTCGCCACTGTCGCACTGTTGCTTGCTCTGGAGGAGACTACTAGAACTGTTGGGTCATTGTAAATTCTGGAGTGTAGTCTGGATCTACTCTATCTGTAAAGTGTCTTGAGATAACTCTTGTTATGAATTAATACTATAAATAAAATGTAATTGAATTGAATTGAATTGTTGTGCTGTGACCAAAAGTCAATTCTGGCCTACAAATGTCTTCAGGGTTGGACCCTTGTCAAACGTGAGGCACAATGTGACAATGTACTCTAAAGTTACAAAAACTTCTTCATTCATCAACAAATGCTCAAAATGGACGCCATGCCCAAACGGTTTTAAAGTACAACATGTGGAAATGGCTATAATTGCACTAATTTTGAACTTATCAATTCAAAATGGCGTCTTTCCTGTTGGGTTTAGGGTATGGCTCCAACGAGCTTTAATGTATGTGGAGACATGATACATACTGTATGTGTACCAAGTTTTGTTAGTCTACGTTAAACGTACTGCAGGGGCAGTACATGGTAAATCAAATGATCACCAGACTTGACGCGACCGCCAATTTTGGTGAGTCTTTGAGTATGTTAAGCAAGGAAAGTGAGAAGAACGACAGTTTCAATAGGCCCTTAACCGCTTTCGGCGCTCGGGCCTTAATGAGCTTCATCATGCCTTTCTCTTCATATTTCTCTCACAGCTCCATTTATGTTCCCTTTTGTCTTGCCCTGTCTCCCAGACCCATCAGTTCTGTCCCTCGGTCACTATCTGTCACCGTCTGTGACGGTCTGGGCTGGCTATGGCTGATCTGCTCTGTCTCATTACCCTGCCAAGCTTGCCTCAGGACAGGTGTGTGACTTTTATTGCTTGTATATGTGTGTGTGCAGTGAGGCTGCTGTATATTACCTCTTACAATATAGCTGCATTCTGGAGCAGTGAGTTACAATCGGTGAGTGTACAAACACACCGCAGCAAACAAGCCCCTCAGGGTGTTTGGTTCTCGTCTGTCCCTCCTCAGCCAATGTTTCTTGCACCTTGCAACAATTCAGACTTTGTACACACTGCTTGGCTGTGTGAAACTGCTGTCTGGTCTTGTCTCAAAGAAAAGCGTAATAAAAGCCAGGACAAATCTCTAAAACAACTTTAAACCAGAGTTGGTCAAGTCTAGTTGTAAACCAGTTTTAAGCCTAGGTAAAACCTGTCTCTCACCCAAAGGATGTTACTTCTCTTGTCATTGTTGTTCTTGAGATAATTTCTCTGAAAGATCTTTTTTTTTTGGCCTTCACTCACAGTTTGAGATCTCCCAAACTGATCTTCTTGATAACTATTAAGGACATTTAAGGCCAATATGTTATTGATGTGTAGTATATTAAGCCAGATAAATTTCTCAATCCTCACTTTCACTTTGCCTTTTTCTCAGGGCTATTTTACACAAGTGGCCTCGTTTAGAAGAAGTCTCCAAGCTAATCCTGCCTTGGACTGACCAAAGCTGGAGAAAGAGTTATCTAGCTGATGAGATCTTACCTAACTACTGAGCATGTGTGACTCCCAACAAAGATAGTATAGAAGTGTGATTTCTCACTCTGTAGCTAAAACAGAGACCCAATCTCACAGGGTGAAAACAGAATCTGTAGCAATGTGCAGTACTACAAAAAATATGGTGCTTTAAGAAAAAAATGAAACAATGTAAACCTCAAAATACAATTATGAACCTGAAAATTAGCATAATATTTAAAATCTTTAAAAACATTTTTCATGACACGAGTATAGGAAGCCATTTCTGTTAGGGGAGTCAGGGCCACAGACATCTTGTTGAAGCAAGCCTTGTGCTGCATTTGTGTGTTGTCGGAATAAGCTATTGTAACAGTAGCACAAGTGGGAAAAAAGCTATAAAGTCAGCAAACTGACTCACTTTGCTAACAATAGCTAACATTAGCAACCATACACTAATGGTCATGCGTCATGGTTGTCAGAGGGGGATTGTGTTATCTCTTTAAAAGTGACCTAGTCTCTCTTCACTGTATTAGTACTGAAACTTAGGGTGCACCAAGTGCAGTTCAAGTGTTTGAACTCTGCAGCTGCATTATGTGTGCAAACCATTTGCCATTTCCATTTGCCAACAAACATTTGCAGCTGCATTTTTAGAGAGAATTCACAATCAGAGATAAGAGAAAATAATTAGTACTGAACACTAAAGAACACAAGGAAAAGTGGCAGTCGGGATGATTCAATCTCCGTTCAGTCTCTCTTCACCGTCTGTTACTCTGTCAATCAGTGTTTTTTTAACTCATCTCATTATTCAGGGTGGGAATCATTCAGACATCATTCTGGCAAAAAGCCATTTTCAGTGTTTTTCTTCGCCCTCATTTCTTTCTCTGAATCTTGTCTTCAATAATGTAGGCCTTAGCACTTTTATTTCTAACACTCCTGCATTGTAAGGTCCAACATGTAAAAATTCGAAATACTTGTACATAGAGAGGCTGTACTCGACATTCAGAAAATAAGTAAAGCAGCAAACACATATTTCTATGTAAAGAATAGAGAGTAATGGCGTCTTGGGCAGAGAATCAAGTCACACTGCCCTGTGTGTGAGTGGCAATCTGAGCTCCACTGTCGGTTTGATAACTGCTGTGGCCCTGAAAAAACATAGGTATTCACATATTGGGGAACGGTCTGAGAGCAGTGTGGCCCGCTGTTTTTTCTATTAGTATTTCGAATACAGACCTTTAATAAGAAGTCCAGTTTTCAGTTTTTCAACTAACATGGCTGGAAAAGCTTCCTCTAAGATGTTCTTTTGTGTGGCTGCTTATGAGGCACTTATTCTAAGATGTTATTTGATTCAAAAGAATGTCATATTGAAAATCTATCTTTAAAATGTTTTTAAAAGAGCCCAAATGAGAGTTTCAGAGTTTGAACGGTGTCTGTGCCAGTGCAGTGCTGCTTGCCAACTTGAGAAAATAAAGTATCATTATTTCAACTTGCCTTGGCCCTTATCCTATTCAATATGTCTAAAGAGAATTAAAATACTCATACACATCCTTTAAATCTCTGCACGTGCAGCACTAATATTATCACTCTGTAGACACCAAAGCAGATGGAGACGAGGGCCTCTGAAACTTAACTTAAGGACGTGTTCAGGTTAGAGTGTGTATGCATGTCTTAGAGTAAGAAACTCAGAGAGAAGGTGGAAGGCAGAGATAAACGTCTGTCCTCTTTGTTGCCGCAGTGTAGCTTAAATTGTGCAGAGTAATTCCAGCAGTTTCAGGACAGCGCTGCAGCCTTGAAGAATTCACACTTTTCTCCATGCATGCTGCACTGCAGTTTCCATATTCCTCCACCTTAAACAAGCGCTGGCTGGAAAATGCTGCAGCAGAAGATGGATACAAGTTGGCCCCCACTCTGCCCTCTTATGATGAGACACTTTGCTCTAAAGTCTTTGGCAACACATTATTTCTCTTAGTTGCTGTCAGACTGGAGTTGGACAGGATGTCACTGCATTCTTGTCCTCCCACAGCAGGGCAGGACACAGAGCATGTCCTTACCGGGCTGAGACCCATCCGTGCATGATGTCACTGTGTTATGGTAATATTACCAGGGTGGTCATCAGGGATGTCAGTGTGACACAATCTGGGGTCTTGCCACAAAGCTCTGCGGCACTGTGACACACCACAGGCCAGGGGTTATAAGGACAAAAATAGTCCTCAAGGAAATAAACTGCAGTAATCAGAGGAGTATACACACTCTCAGATACAGGGAAACAAATATCAGAGGTTACAAACAGTTAAACACTTCACAAGGAGAGCTTTCCAGGAAATGTGAATTGGGACATTTTCTTTTTACTATATCTTTAAAGGGAAAAGACACTGTACGCACTCCGATAAGCAAAAGTGCGGGTGTTTATGGTGTGTGCATACATTTGTGTGTGTGTGTGTGTGTGAGTTGCTCTATGAGTCGCTGCCACCACAACGGTGTGATACGGTCTCCGTGTCAACTCATCAGCTGGATGGTTTCCAAGCTCAGCACTGACACACTGATAGAGAGCAGGGCTCATCACCTCCCTGGAGGAGGGGCTAGTGTGTAGCGGAGAGACGCCGCTGACAAACAAACCCTGACTCTTTTATGAACTTCACTCTGTTTTCCTCCAACTCTGCTGCTCAACACATTAAAGAGCAACGAGCAGCAGAATAACAATCATTTCTCAGGCTTTCCCGACTACAATGTGAATGCGAACACATCCACAGACGTCTGCAGTCTACCCAGTAGTAAAAAAAAACGGGTTGAATTTATGCGTTTCACACACGTGCATACGTGGAGGCTACACAGTATGTTCACATTAAACAATGATGATGAAGACCAGAGTTGTGAGGTAATAACCTGGGAGGCAGAGAGCATGTCCTGTGAACTGGGAACAGACCTATTTACAAGCAGATTAATTATGCCAATGCATATGGTAATCAGTGTGGTTGTGGTCTCATGTAGCGGGGAGGAGGAGGCTATAGACACAGAAGGAGGTTAAGCACCAATACTGTGCAGGGGCTCTGCAGCTGACCTTGACCTCTGACCTTCCTGTGGAAGTTGGCTACTGAAAATCGGATCCGGGATATTATCTATGAATACACGTGATCATGATGGGCATTTATGTCCCAGTAAGTACAGATTTGTTGTTTTTTTGCAGGTCAGAAGACGACTAGAAGTCGAGGTTACAACTGTTAGGTCTGCGTGAAAAACCCAGCCCTCTCATTTAGGAATTTATCTGAATGGTGACAGCTGGGATCCCAATGCACGTAGCTCCAGCAAAACAACTTATAAACAGCAAAAAAACGTTGAAGCAGGCTCAACTTTACATTACGTCATCCAGCAAGGCACTGCATTGGCCAATCAAATACATGTAAGTGCATGTTATTGATAGATTCACCAGAATGGTATGTTTCTGTGACGGCCACATGGTTAGGACACCTCGGCCTCACTTCTTAATGCACTGGGTACACGCAGGGCCTCCTCTGAGGAGGAAGTCAGGTGACATAGTATAGGCCCAACCACAATGTTTATAATAACTTAAGGGTCACACTCAGCCCCCACAAAACATAGGAACACATTTAAAAAAAAAAAAGAACTGGATAAACTCTCATCTCATTTTATCTCAAACACATGTTTGATGCTTTCATATCTCAACAATTTCACTAACATTAGGTTGGAGAACTAATTTACCTGTTGGGCCAACAACTAAAGAAAATGACAGCACCCTAAACTAGTTGTCAGACCGGCGGTGAAAGCGTAACTCTTTTTCGCTTTTTGGTTTATCAAAGACGCCAGCAAAGCAACACAGTACATACAATAAGCACAGCAGAAACGTCAGATAGGTCTATCTGTAAAAGTTACACTTACGGCTGATTTCATTGTCACGTGATTCCGTCTATAAAGAGCGAAAAGGTTAGCATGTGGAGGAGGTTGGGGTGGTGCATGGGTCAAACAAACTCAGCTCTTTTACCCCGGAGACCACCAATATTTAAATTTGCATAAGTAAGTTAAGTTAATTCTTTTCCAAATCACGATCTCTTCCTAATCTTTTTTGTGTAAATTTCCAAAGTTAACTTGGACTACCTTGCGGTATGGGATACTCACTGTGTCAAAAAGTGACAGAAAGAGGTCCTGACCATGCATCTGAATGTGAGTTAAATGGTGAATGGACTGCATTTAAATTGTATAGTGCTAAGCGACCGCTGAAAGCACTTTTCAACACAAGTATTCCCCCCATTCACATTTAGGGGTGCAATTAGGGCTACAGTATCTAAGTAGACTGCAGGGGTCAGAGATTTAACTACTTTTTCTTCTAGTTTTGATTAGTTTAGACATGAGATTTGGGCCTGTTATATGATAAAGCCTGGTTACCTGTTGTGGTTTGGGGTTTTTAGTTGGGTTCATTTTCCCTTTTTCATTGGCCTCCTTGTGTTTTTGTCTGTTTTT